>NC_091773.1:78131127-78436127 GCF_029378745.1 Bos indicus
AATTCTCCAGGTCAGAATACTGAAGTGGTTAGCCTTTCGCTTCTCCAGGGAAACATCCCAACCCAAGGATCGAAGCCAGGTCTCCCTCATTGTTTTACCAGCTGAGCCACCAGGGAAGCCCACAATAATTCAATGACTCTACTAAACCCACAGAAGGTAAAGAAAGTTCTTTGCATTAGTATAATTTCTCTGCAAACAACCACTAATTTAACCCGCCAATCTTAATCTCTCCTCTCTTTTCACGAACCTTCAAGTTTGCTGGACTGGGGTGCCTGATGTGCTCGGTGCAGTCAGTTCTCCCTGCTGCCAATTTTTCCTTCCAGTTCCTTCTTCTGGGGACACTATTCTTATTACTTCTCCATTGAATTCTTAGTTCACATGGAGGATAGACTCAAGTTCTACTTTTTGTTTTAAAAATTCTCTGGACAATTTGGCTAATTTCTTTAATGTCTCAATTCCTAGATCAAACATTTTAATCCTTAAGTGACTGACCAACACCAATCATTTTACAGTAGTCTATGATTCTCTTGTTTACTTTTTGAAGCTCTTTTATAATTATCCCTACGGTGGTATTGCTTTCCTATTTTCATGCTCTTATTGGAGTTTTAAATACTGTACTTGTTATTTTATATAAATGTAAGCACATTCCAAAATTGTGTCCTGTCTTCATGCTATTTTTTTCTTGTCTATCTTCCTCAAAGATCTCCAAGGTAAAGTCCCTGTTCACGACTGTGCTGATTTCACTCTCTTCGGAGCTTCTTCTCCAAGAATTCAATTCCATTACCACTTTTCTAGAATATTCAGGCCTTTGGATTTAATTAGCTGGAATTTCTGCCATTTGGAAGAACTCACTTCTTTAGGAAAGATTTATAATATAACTTAGTTGTTGCACAAAGTGTTAATGACAAATGATATCTATTTTCTGTTTACTATATGTCAGATACTGTTCTAAGTACTTTGCAATATTATCTCATTCACAACAGCCCTAATAGTTAGTTATTATCTCAAGGGAGAAAATGGAGGTTCAGAGGACTTAAATTGCCCAAGGCACCTAGCTGGGAAATGACAGAATGGAATTTAAATCAAGGAAATCAATGGCAGAATTTAGTCTCTTAAAACAGGCAGCTATGGTATAATAATGTAAAGCACCAGTAAACACAAAGTTTCAAACAAAACATGGATAGAAGTAAACTAATGTAAATCTTTGACCTAATAAGAATGTCAAAGTGTAATAACATCTGTATAACACCAGCAGAAGTACACTGAAGCTCCAAATTCAGTTCCAGGACTGCAAAGAAAAGGGGAAAATATTCCCCAAGGAAAATTATTTGACAAAATGTAGGTGTTGGCAATTATATGAGGAATACTGTTAGCTGCAGAGTCCAGAGCTTCAGTTCAGTCCAGAGCTTTGCTCTTTTGACAGTGTAAGCTCCTTCTCAGCTGGACTTAGTAGAATAGGTCAGGGACTTGTCAGGGTTGTGGGAACTCCAGGCTTGGCTGGGGCATGATCGACTCACTGTTAAAGCCAGTGCTTTAACAGATAAATATAATAATTTTGATAATTTTATCCTTGATGTTTTTTGAATCTCTCTCAGCCAAGCCTGAGAGACAACACATTCTGAGCTATATTAATAAAAAATTTTAAATTCTTCTGAGTTAATTAAATTATTCTAATACAATGAAAAAGCCTGAAAAAAAAAAATTTACCCATGCAGTGAATAGCCATCCTCCTAATACAGCTGCTGCTGCTGCTGCTGCTAAGTCACTTCAGTCGTGTCCAACTCTGTGCGACCCCATAGACGGAAGCCCACCAGGCTCCCCCGTCCCTGGGACTCTCCAGGCAAGAACACTGGAGTGGGTTGCCATTTCCTTCTCCAATGCATGAAAGTGAAAAGTGAAAGTGAATTCGCTCAGTCGTGTCCGACTCTTAATGACCCCATGGACTGCAGCCTTCCAGGCTCCTCTCTGTCCATGGGATTTTCCAGGCAAGAGTACTGGAGTGGGGTGCCATCGCCTTCTCCATCTAATAAAGCTACTTAGAGGAAAATTCATCAACCGAAAAGTTGGTATGATTCAAAATTTCGATTCTAAAATACAACTCATGAAAAGTTTTCTTTGAAGAAGGTTAACTTCATGCTAAAGAGATAAGAAGAAACAGTTCACATGGGAATTTTCAGTTAGTGCCTCGAGTGTACTTTCAAGTGGCTCAGTGTCTGCAAACTGTCGACACAGCTCTTGAAGGGAATTCATGCATCATCTTGACATGTCCTTTTACTCTATGAATCTCAAATGTCAAGTGAACAGGAGTTGCCTTTCCCCTCATCTCTTTCTTCATTAAAAAGCTGTAAAACTTTTCTAAGGCAAGACGTTTTAAACTAAGATTTATATCTTAGACTTTTAATTGGGACCATCACCGGGTTCTTACTCACTTTGCTGAACGCAAACTTGGCGTCTGTTCTCTCTCAGTTGATTTCCAAAATCAGAATCTAACTGATGCCACATACAAGAAAACATTTGCCAGAAGAGTTTTCTAAATCACTCTAAAATGTAATGTTTTGAGGATCAACAGACTATGAGCCATTTAGCACTCAAGCTAAGCTTTGTTCTAAATACAGTTGATTTTTCTTTTTTACTATTGAGAGGTGAGTGAGATAGGAAAATACTTGAATTTTTGAATCTATTATTTAAATTTATCATATTTATAATAAAATGTATTCTATGTGATATATTTTAATCAGTTTACATATGTAATGCATGTCACATATAAACTATATATTAAATATAGTATTTAATAATTAATATTTTAAATATAAAACATTTTATTTTCCTATAACAAAATATTTATTAAATACCCCAACCCTAGGTCTAGGACAACATTGGAACGAGCTTTATGCCCCTGAGCATAGGTGCTGTGCTCCCTGTGAACCATGGTGACCTCCATGGCACATCTTCTGGTGTCTTTACATCTACCCTGGTCTCTGGTGGACAACTCTAGATCAATGTGTCCACCTCCGCCGTACACATCCAAGACAGGAAGAGACCCATGGGAAGCTGTGTGAAGACTGTCTGGAGAGATTCCACCGACCTTAAATGTCTGCACGAACAACCTGTGACCATTTGTACAGACAGGACGAGGGAGGCTGCAAACCATATGGACAGTGGCTGCAGGCCTGGCTGGTACCAGAACCGCCTACATAGCTTTGAAAAATACTGCACCTACTGCCCTCCCTGGAGAAGGCAATGGCACCCCACTCCAGTACTCTTGCCTGGAAAATCCCATGGGTGGAGGAGACTGGTGGGCTGCAGTCCATGGGGTCGAGAAGAGTCGGGCACGACTGAGTGACTTCACTTTCACTTTTCACTTTCATGCACTGGAGAAGGAAATGGCAACCCACTCCAGTGTTCTTGCCTGGAGGATCTCAGGGACAGGGGAGCCTGGTGGGCTGCCGTCTCTGGGGTCGCACAGAGTCAGACACGACTGACGCAATTTAGCATTGACCTCCCTGAATTAACAGACTCAGACTCTGGGATGAGCCTTCATGTCTCACTCTAGACTCAAGTTTATTTTAATGTTTCCTAATGATATTATTTTACTAATATTTCACTGGTGCATATGAAAGTTCCTCTCATATCACCACACAGTTGAAGGTCTAAGATCTGAAATTTCATTTAACTTCCTTTCATCATTCCCTAACCTTCTTCCATAAGCAAATATTTCCTTGTGTTATAACTTTCTGTGACAAATTTTTCCACTGGAATCTTTAGCTTGAATTTATGTTTGTAATATTTAAATTTTTAATTCATAATTACTGTAGCACATTTATCAAAGGAGGAATTTTGCTCCCTAATTTACATTAAGAGATGCACGTTAAAGTTTTATCAATATTTTTCCATTAAAAATTTAAATAATAATTATTAGTGTTCATCATTGAAATATGAAACAGAATATCTACACTCATGCTTATTCCATTTACAATTTTTATGTCAGAAAAACAACAAGGCTGTTTATTTAACTTATATTCAGAGCACATCATGTGAAATGCCAGGCTGGATGAGTTATAAGGTAGAATCAAGTTTGCAGGGAGAAATATCATCAACCTCAGATATGCAGATGATACCACTCTAGTGACAGAAAGCAGAGAGGAACTAAAGAGCCTCTTGATGAGGGTAAAGAGGAGAGTGAAAAACCTGGCTTAAAACTCAATATTAAAAAGGCAAAGATCATAGCATCCTGTCCCATTACTTCATGGCAAATAGAAGAGGAAAATGTGGAAGCAGTGACGAATTTCCTCTTCTTGGGCTCTAAACTCACTGAAGATGGTGACTGCTGCCATGACATTAGACGATGATTGCTTCTTGGAAAAAAAGCTATGAGAAACCTAGAGAGTATAGTATTAAGAAGTAAAGACATTGCTTTGGAGAGAAATATAGTCAAAGCTATGGTCTTTCCAATAGTCATGTACAGATAACAAGAGTTGGACCATAAAGAATGCAGAGCATCAAAGAATTGATGCTTTCGAATTGTGGTGCTGGAGAAGACTCTTGAGAGTCCCTTGGACAGCAACGAGATTAAACCAGTTCATCCTAAAGGAAATCAATCCTGAATACTCATTGGAAGGACTCATGCTGAAGCTCTAATACTTTGGCCACCTGATACAAAGAACCAACTCCCTGGAAAAGACCCTGATGCTGGGAAAGACTGAGGGCAGAAGAAGAAGAGGGGAACAAAGGATGAGATGGCTGGATGGCATTCACTGATTCAATGGACATCAGTCAGTTCAGTCACTCAGTCATGTCCGACTCTTTGTGACCCCATGGACTGCAGCACACCGGGCCTCCCTGTCCATCACCAGTTCTCAGAACTTGTGCAAACTCATGTCCATCAAGTCAGTGATGCCATCCAACCATCTCATCCTCTGTCATCCCCTTCTCCTCCTGCCTTCAATCTTTCCCAGCATCAGGGTCTTTTCCAATAAGTCAGTTCTTCGCATCAGGTGGCCAAAATATTGGAATTTCATGAACTAGGGCAAACTCCAGGAGATGGTAAGGGACTCCAGGGAGGCCTGGAGTACTACAGTCCATGGGGTTACAGAGATTCAGACAGGACTTGGCGTCTAAACAACAGCAACATAAAAAGTTCCTTTGGTTTCTACATGTAAGTCAAGGGATAATCTGTAAAAGTAGAGGTTTATTCTCTGAGCTATTTCAGAGCTCTCTCATTGAGAGCTGTCAACAGTGGTAAGAACAATGCTAAATCCTTGATCTAAATTTTCTGTTTTGATCTCCATTTCACAAATTAGGAATCTGAGGCTTGGGAGTTTACGTAATTGCAGAAACCAATAAAATAAGTTTATAAATGTCACAGCCTATGAAGGCAAAAGAAAATCCTATACATACTTCTGTACATAAATACATAAAAGTGCTTTCAGACTCTGTCAGGCAATGGACTGAAACATGCAATATTTAGTACTGATTTATTCATTAATATAAGTTTTACTGACTATAGAATTAAAATGAATGTGAGTAAGGTGTACAGGGCTCTAGAAAAACTCAATCGTGTATACTCACATGTCAACTGATACCACAGACAATACATCAGATTATTCGTTCCCTTTGCCAAGGGACTGGATTAATTCAGTCACAAATTTGAATCATGGTTCTCATAGTAGATTGCCTGTTGCCTAGTAGGCTCAAAAGTGTCCATTATGTTCATCATACCTCTTACTGAACAGGGTAAGGAGTGAGATTCATATATACTTTTGAATGGTCTTATTTAAAATTATTTTCTTGGAGGGGAATGGAGATATTTCACTATAAATCAAAATAGCCAGTCAGCAGGACTATTTGGGCTGCTTGTTTCACCCCACTATATTTTAAGACATATCTAAGGAAAGCAATATATTCTTGCTGCCACACTGGTTTTCCCATTTTGAGGAGTATTTGCCGAGTAATAGATCATTCTTTTCGGGAAACTTTTTCTCAGTCCTCTCATACCAAGTTCTAAACTTCTGAGACGTTTAAAACAAAGATTACTCAGGGTTTGCCCTTGTAAAATAGAAGTTTGCAATAAATGGGTTTTTGTCTCAAGTAGTCAAGAGAACGGGAAATGCGGCCGAACAACTGTGTCAAGTGAGGCGTGAAGAAAAGTGATTTCAGCCTCCGGACTTGAGGGCGGGACGCACATGAATTCAAAATTAAAAAGATCACTTTAGGCTTAAAGGTTTTTAACAATGGGAGCTGATGATGAATGAAGGAAGAAGCATGGTCTAACGATTTTGGGGGCCAGTCCAACTTGACCTTTCATTTTTCATGAAGTCCTCCAGTAAGGGCCTCTACTCCGTTTTCCTCTCCCAGAAGCCCCAGCAATTACTGTGATTCTTCTGATTCAAATGGCCTCCTGAAACGCTTTTAGGAGGACTAGAAGGACAGAGGGAAGCGTGTTCAGTGAGTGCGAGAAATATTCAATGGCTGCGAACAAAGTAATGAAAGAAATCCAATGCCGTCATTGAAAAATGTGATGCCATCCCATGTTTCTGGCCTTGGCTGCTGACATGTGATTTTTTTTTTTCCCCTCTTCAAATAACAGCATGATTTCTTCTGAAGTAGATGTCACATCTTCCAATGTTTTCTGATATTTTAAAACATCCACCCTAATGCTGCAAAAGTCCTTTAGTAAGACATTTTGGTATGTTAGTGAAAGATTACATGGTAGATCAGTGAAAACATTTTTGCAGAGTCTCAATTAGCTAAACACCTAAAAACAGTACATGTGTATTCTTGTCAATGGTATATTATTTTTGGAACACGTTCTGTGACTCAGAATGATACTATCAGAGAGGGCAAGCGTTAGTCTTACTTAATCTGCTCCAGGGTTCCTCAGCTTTGTGTTTAAAGAAGCAGTCAGTGTAAGCAGTGGCGAAATAAAAGTGAAATGACAGACGGGAAAAGATAAAGATTTTGGAGACAGATTTAGAGGAAAAGGGGAAGAAACACTGACTGGGGTAGATGAAATCCAACAGTACAAAAATGAGCAGAGTGATTAGGAAGAGTGCGCTGTGGTTCAGAGGGATTTTTAAAACCATCAAACCATGCCTTCATCTGATGAGATAATCACTGTGAACGTTTTTTTAGCTCTTATAGAGGATACAGGATCTCATATACACTGGTTAGTTAAATTTCTGAGACCACAAAACAGTGGTCTCAAGGAGCATTTTAGTTGTCTTTTAAAGGTAAATAGCCACATTACTGAGGAAACGATGCATCGGTGGCAGGTTATGACCTTGAATATGGGGTTTGATGACTGAAAACATTATCTCAGAAGACCTTGTTAATTTGAATTAAAGATGTTAGAGAACTGAGATTTTGAAAATTTAGACATATACTCACCCAACTGACAGGAAAGGCTCCTTTGATTCAAGTCTATGAAAAAAACATGAAAAACTTATTTTAATATAACAATTTTCTATTTTACATGAATGATAGAATTTTGAAAATTTTTCTTTTACTTGAATGACAGAATTATTATACTTGTTTCGAGGAAAATGCGCAATTTCTTTCCATTAAAACACTGTAAATAATATATTAAGACCTAATCTAGACTAATTCAAATTCTATCTGGATTAATGCAGAAGCTAAATAAGATGAGAGAGACATGGAATGGAAATGTAGCATTTAAATAATACATTAAGATAATATTGTTAGTCTAATTCTGATTTGTACTTTCTACATTTACTTATTTCCTTTTTTAATAGTAATTTGTGGAAGTTTTAATACATCTGTTGATGGTTATGTAGTAGTGAAGCAATTTGTAATGCATTTGGTTAAATATAGACTGAATAATTTGTTTCCAGTGATGAAGAGAGAAGCAGCATACTGTTCCTGGTCATTTATTAGAAGCAACCCCAGTTAGGGCTGGAGGAGAGAAATTAGGGACTCCTGCCTCCTCTGTGTTTCTTAAGAGCCGGTTGTTTTTGTGCTTCCTAACACATTGAAGGAGAATTATAATCCCGAAGCTTCCAGCTACTTGTGGCATCTTGTGCAAGCCGATTAAAAACCTTCTGGGGCTTGCTTTTTCCACTATAATACAGGCTAGGATTTGCTCCTAGCTAATTTTATGATTTCATAAATTAACTATTTGTGAAAGGTAAATGAATCAGGAAAGGATCTACTTCTAAATATTTCCTAATAATAGCTATGGAGACCAGCTACTGGGTGTATACTGACCACTTCATTTTCATGTAAGTTTTTCAACTTATAATTATGGGGTAAATATAGGCAAATATTGAGGACATTTTAATCTAAACCCCAGTGTTTAAAATTTTTGAGAAACTTTCATCTTTTAAACTATTTTATTCATAAATAGTTATAGGAAAATGGCAAGAAATTTAATTCTGCACTAAAAATTCACTGATCACCAGATGATTGTATTTTGACATGGACAGCTAAAGGGACTATTTTAGAATTAAGCCAAATATCTTTACTTTTCTACAAGTCTAAACAATGAAGACAATAATATCATTTTGGTCTCTATTTCATTCTGTATATATAAAAATGGCTTATTAGAAATATTCCTTGTCTGCTTACTGGATGAGCTCACATGGCTCTCTGCCTAAAGCCTTGCTGCTTGGTGAACAGTATTATAGCAGGAAGGGACTCTTTTAGGGAGCAGGCACCCTAGGGTCCCTTTGAGCAGCAACACTTAGGAAAGAAACAGAGAAAATCAATTGCTGGTGTTGAGTTGGAGACATATATTTATGAAACTTTTTCCCTTGCTGAATTCCAATATTATTAAGACTTCCACGTAAGTTATTGGTCATATTATATGCTTGTTTTCCCCATATATTTATGGTATGGATAGGCAAACAGATCTAAGAGAAAAACATTGAGGATAAACAATGAAATATGTTTGTTTGTTTTATAAGATATGACCACTGACAAATGATCAAAAGAAATTACCTTGAAGAAATAAGGGGGATTCTATATTATGTGATTCAGGAGACTGTTTACTTATTTGCAAATCATCACGATATCACTGCTCCCTTATTTTTCCATCTAATAATACTTGAGAAATAGCCAACATGTGGGTATTAATAGAAGCCCTCCTTCCCGTGTTTGCCAATGATTCAACCTAACGTCAATCAGACTTCACTTTAAGTGTGTTATTTGCATGTGTAAGGTACTCGACCTTACAGAAAAACATCTACTTCTGCTTTATTGGCGATGCCAAAGCCTTTGACTGTGTGGGTCACAATAAACTGCAGAAAATTCTGAAAGAAATGGGAATACCAGACCACCTAACCTGCCTCTTGAGAAATCTGTATGTAGGTCAGGAAGCAACAGTTAGAACTGGACATGGAACAACAGACTGGTTCAAAGACTGGGAAAGAAGTACGTCAAGGCTGTATATTGTCACCCTGCTTATTTAACTTACATGCAGAGTACATCATGAGAAACGCTGGGCTGGATGAAGCACAAGCTGGAATCAAGATTGCTGGGAGAAATATGAATAACCTCAGATAATGCAGATGACACCACCCTTATGGCAGAAGGTGAAGAGGAACTAAAGAGCCTCTTGATGAAAGTGAAAGAGGAGAATGAAAAAGTTGTCTTAAAGCTCAACATTCAGAAAACAAAGATCATGGCATCTCGTCCCATCACTTCATGGCAAATAGATGAGGTAACAGTAGAAACAGCAGCAGACTTTATTTTTTTTGGGTTCCCAAATCACTGCAGATGGTGACTGAAGCCATGAAATTAAAAGACGCTTACTCCTTGGAAAGTTATGTCCAACCTGGTGGCTCAGATGGTAAAGTGTCTGCCTGCAATGCGGGAGACCCGGGTTCATTCCCTGGGTCGGGAAGATCCCCTGGAGAAGGAAATGGCAACCCACTCCAGTACTCATGCCAGGAAAATTCCATGGATGGAGAAGCCTGGTGGACTACAGTCCATGGGGTCGCAAAGAGTCAGACATGACTGACCGACTTTACTTCACTACTCCTTGGAAAGTTATGTCCTACCTAGATAACATATTAAAAAGCAGAGACATTACTTTGCCAACAAAGGTCCGTCTAGTCAAGTCTATGTTTTTCCAGTGGTCATGTATGGATGTGAGAGTTGGACTGTGAAGAAGGCTGAGCACCGAAGAACTGATGCTTTTGAACTGTGGTGTTGGAGAAGACTCTTGAGAGTCCCTTGGACTGCAAGGAGATCCAACCAGTCCATTCTGAAGGAGATCAGCCCTGGGATTTCTTTGGAAGGAATGATGCTGAAGCTGAAACTCCAGTACTTTGGCCACCTCATGCGAAGAGTCGACTCATTGGAAAAGACTCTGATGCTGGGAGGGATTGGGGGCAGGAGGAGAAGGGGACGACAGAGGATGAGATGGTTCGATGGCATCACCGACTCAATGGACATGGGTTTGGGTGGACTCTGGGAGTTGATGATGGACAGGGAGGCCTGGCGTGCTGCAGTCCATGTGGAAGCAGAGTCAGACACGACTGAGTGACTGAACTGAACTGAAGGTGCTCGGGTCCTGTCTCGTCTTTCTTCATTCCCCACGGCCTCAGCTGGCCCCATGCCCCTCAGTGCTGTGTGCTTCTTAGCACTGAGCAATGCAGAGAGAGCGTGGAAACGCTGACTGTCTGACTGCTCTTTCCCTCTCCACGTCTCAGTTAGCAATGTTCAGTGGGTTTTCCTTTTATGTGCCTCTTATGTCTCTCATCACTCAGTTCCCAGGCTCCTTCTCCTCCCCGATCCCAGCCTGGCTGGTCTCTCCACATGGAAACTCTTTGCTCAGAGCTGCTCTAGCTTGGTGCACGTGACTCGCACTAAGCTTCCTTCCATGCTGCTGCTCACCCCACTTGTTTAGGGGCTGCACTGTGTCGTTTTCCTTACAGGCGTCCTGTGTATGTTAGTCACTCAGTTGTGTCTGACTCTCTTGCGACCCCATGGACTGTAACCCGCCAGGCTCCTCTGTCCATGGGGTTCTCCAGGCAAGAACACTGGAGTGGGTTGCCATTAACAGAAGCAAGACCCACCACTTGCCTTTCCCTGTGTGATAACTAAAATGCCGAATTCAGAATGTGTTTAAAATAATTATTGATTGATTTCCCCCCTTTTTTTCCCTGAAGGTTTCATATAAATAGCTGGTGGATTGGAGCATATAAGGTACATATGTTGCCCCCTGACCCCAGTGGTTAACATGGTTAGTCTTACTAGTTAGTTACCTTCTTCCACTTTCACCACATCACTCACCACTTCAACTATCTCCTTCCAAGTTCTCAACTGAAGATCTCAGAAGAGAATCCAAAGTTTTCAAAATGATGCTGCACAGCATTCTGACTGATGTGCTATAAACCAAGGGTGTACAAATACTGCTTACCACTTGGTTTTACACAGCCCACAAGCTAAGGGGTTTTTTAAGTTTAATGGTTGGAAATAGCAAAAGAAGAATATTTTGTGAACTTTTGAAAATTCATATGAAATTCCAGTTTCAGTGTCCATAAATAAAGTTCATTGGTACACAGTCATGCTCATTCATTCATATATTGTTTAAGGAGGTTTTGTGCTATAATAGTAAGTTGAGAGTAGTTGCAACAGGGTCTATATCTTAAAATATTTAATATATGATCTTTACAGAAAAAAAGCTGCCATTAGATGAAAAATGATACAGTTGGAAGGAACTGGAAACAACTCAAATGTGGCACTCTTTATTTTGATACAGACTTCAAAGTTCAAAATAATTTGCATTTCTTCTCTATAATACCAAGTCAGTCTCTGAGCCTAGTGAAAGAATAATTCTAAAATACAAATTTCATGTTACCACCTTTCTTGATAATGTTACTAACCATAGAAAGATGCCCAGACTTTCGAGCTTGCCATTTAAAACCTCTTCACAAACACGCCCCATATCAACTTTTCTTGTTTTTTTTTTAAATCATTTCTCTTGCCAACCATATTATTCCAAGAGATTTGTCTATTTATAGCCCAAACAAATCTGGTTTAGCCCTGTTTTGGTGTAATTTCTGCTCCTATACTGGAATACTGTTTTCCCCTTCCGTTCTCTATCATGCTCTATTTATCTTTTGAGTTTATCTAATTTAAAAAGCCAGTCCTGACACCTTTATCTTCCAGGGACCATCCTGTCTTAGGCTTCTATTACTTATTATCTCTATCACTATGTCCTAGTCTCAGGACATTAATCCTGGTTAATAGGCTACCTGAGAGTTTCATTAAGACTGGTAAGAACATTAAACTTGTGTTTCTGCTTGGGTAAGAAGCTCCTGACACTGTGCTAAGCCTTCCAATGGGCTCACGGGGGACGTACTTGGTGATGCTATCAGCTGAGCAGAAAGGCAAGATTATTGCCCAGTAGTCACTATTAAGTCATGAAGACAAGGTACCAGGACTCCCAAGCATTTCCAGTGGTGACGGGGAACAGGAAATCTTAGTGGGGAGCACCACCAGGAAATCCTCTCATGTCTTATCCTCAAGATGATCACACACAGCAGAGGAAAGGGACAGTTGATCCACACTGGATCCTGCTGTGTTTTGTGACCAACTATCCAATCCTTGCTCATTACGTGAAGTCAGCTTTTCTCACCTTGAGATGATTCAGAGAGCCTTACATTGTTCTCATTAATTTTATAGCAAACATCATAATCAACTCAAGGGGCTGTAATGAAGAATACAGAAAAGCTAGCACAGTTCCTGGCAGAGAGGGGATCTTGCCAGCCACGACTGTCCCAAAGACAGATATTAATAGTTAACTCTAAGGGATGAAACTGCCTTGAATCTATAAATAGCTCATTTTTTGCAATTTTAGTTCTGAAAAGTGAAAAAATGTAAAAGAAAAAAAAAACTATTAAGAGAAATACACCTTTGGAGAAAATTGTTTATCAATTTTACCCTTAGCAACAGGTGATTATGTTGTGATATGCCCAGAGAGAACTTTTCTGAGCTTTTTTGTAAGATAATTGTTTTGCGAAGAAGAAGATTGATTTTATCTTTCCTGGGATTTTCTTTGAACATGAAGTAGGTGGTGCATTTGGTAATACTTTATTCAGGACTCCCTAGAATTAGGAGTAGAATAAGATAAATAAATGATAGCCTTCAGAAAAATAAGAGCCAGTAGAGAATAACATGGAATGAGAAATGAAGATCAATGTTTGGGGCTAGAGGATTTATAATACTTTGTATTTAACAACAGTAAAAAAACTAAGCTGTCTTTACTAAGGGCCAAGATTACTCAAAATGCTTTATAAACATTGGCTTCTTTTCGCATCATGATGCCTCTGAAGTAGATCTTATTTTGCAGAGGAGGAAACTGATACCCAGTGATGCTAACTGTCTTGCACAAGGTCACAGAGATGAAGAGGGGTTGAACTTGGATTTGAATTTAGGCGTCTGACTCCAGAGTTCTCGTGGTCATGTCTTGCCTGGTGTGCTGCCTGGCACCAGTCTACTGGTTCTGTTGGCTTTGCTTTATTTGTACGTGTGCCTTCTGGCACCGCCACATTCCCTCTCTTTATACATTCAGTTCTCTACTGAGAAACCTTGTCTGATTTCAGCTGTCTCCAAATGATGGATATTCATAAACTTATGTCTGCAGCACCACGCTATTTGTTGATGCGTGGCTGTATCCACCCACTATACATCTCCAGCTGCAGATGCCTTTAACTTCACATGTTTCAAGTGAAACTCACCTTCTTCTCTCCCTTTGCTCCACTTTACCCGTAACTCAGTGTTATAACCGACCTCCCAGATATTCAGACTAGAAAGGTTGGAATCTTTCTCCTTAACTCCTTTCCAGGAACACTCACTTTCAGTAGATTCTCCTAGTTCTGCTCTTATTTCTAAAAGTCCTCTTCATTCTGTTTTTCCATGTCAGTTATTATCACAGTTCTAGTGATCATCAACTTTTAGGTGGGCTAATAAAATAATGTCCTCAGTGACCGCCCCCCCCCCCCTTATTCTATATTTCTTTGGAATAGCTGTATCTACTGGTGAAACTATCTCTCTACAATACAAGTGTTATCATGTAATTCCTTTCATTGCAAATATCTGAGTGCTTCTGGAAACTATTCCTTTATAAGGCACCATAGGGTGGTTAGGAGTGCTTCATAACTGTTCCCATAGCCCCCTGTAACACTTAATCGTGATGTATTACAAACTGTAGGTATATTTTCCAAGCTCCTCATTAAGACTGTCTTAGTAAATGATTTGGTCAAATGAATTTTCTGTGCCTGGCTCCTTGACCCCTACTTCCATTATTTGCCTACAGAATAAAGTCCCAATTCTTTAGTATAACCTAAAGTTCATTCACAGTCTGGTTCTAGGATGCCTCCCCTGACTTTGTCTGCTACCACTTCAGATTCTGTATTCCAGCCACGCTGAGCCAACAGCACTGTTGGGCGGCATCTTCTTCCTCAAATCCATGTGCTTTGGCATTTACTGGGTTTTTGCAGAAATGACTTCAACTACATTGGTTCTTGAAGTAGGATTATAAGGATTGGCTCTTGGAGGAGGTTTATAAAATTAGTAATCTTTTATGAAACTAAAGAGACATAAATATGATCCATTACTATATTTATATGATCTTGTAGTTAAAATTTTGAAGCAACAGCAATTCTTTACTACTATTTAATCTATCCTCTCTAGCAATGATAACCCACACCTGACCGACATTTCAGATGGATGAACCAAAGGATGCAATTTGCATAATCAGACTGCCAGACTCGAGTCCTGACTCTGCCACCTTCAGATTGTGTGATCTTGAGAAAGTAAGGTGCTTTTCTTTGTGCCTCAATGATCTCATCTGCAAAATGGAGGTAATAATAAATCTAACTCTTAATGGATGTTGAGATAATTAGATAAATAACTAAATACAGCACTTACAGGGAACCCAGGTTTGGGAATAAATTGTTGTAGCAGTTATATATGTTGGGCTATGTTGGTGAGATATGCTGGAGGCAATAGATGAAAATGCAGGCCTGGAACTCATCTGAGGAAATAGATTTAAGCGTCATGTCATCAATACAGAGTTAGTGTGTGACATCATAGGAGATAATGAGGGTCCCCAGAGGGAGTGTGTAGAATGGGAAAAAAGGGTTTGGGGAGAATATTTGGGACCACTAGCAGGCTTCCAGAGGTCAATGCAGAGTTCAGAAGAGGGCAGGAGAACTGTGGCCATTGGCACTCATCTGTAACTGGCATGACTCCCAACACAGAGCTGATGGCCCACCGCATGGGCTGAGGGAGCAAATCTGTTCCTGGATCTCTCACCAGCCTTCAGTCAGTTCTGTGGGATAGGAGTAAATTAAAAAAGGGAAGGTTTCTCTCTTGAAGTAGCCCACATGTGCTAAGCTATGAAAGGAGGAGAAATGGAGGAGGATTTCATTCTTAAATATAGATCAGAGTCTATTTATAGGTCAAAGCTAGTACTAAAATCTAGTGACATTTGACATATAATTTTTAATGAATGAATGAATTACTCTATTAAAGGGATGCAAGGCTTTTATTTCATTGCATACTTTCTTTTTCTTAAAAAAAACTGATCTTCCTCTACATTTCAAATAGTGTTTTAAAGACAAACATGGGTGCAAAGGTTTTATGTAGAGAATGGTGTGCTTGATTCCTATCTGTTCCATCATTTTCTCCACAAGCCCCAGGAGAGAGTAATAATGATCACCAGAGGCAGAGCTAACGGTGTGCCAGAACCTACGCTGGGCTCTCTGACACATTTAACTTTGACGAGAGCGGATGAGAAAATTGAAGTTCAGAAATGTTAACTAATTTGCTCAAACTCACACAGAAATTTTATAGAGGCTGACTTCAATTGCAGGCCTGTCTCCCACATCTGTATCTGAGCCTCTGCTCCATCCTCTAAGAAATGGGAGAGGACACAGTAAACGCTCTGCTGGCTAGACCTCTGGTCTCTCTGGCCCCATACGGGACACAGAGTGGGCCAGGCCACTGCGGGTTAATATTTGTTAACCAACTGTTCCTTACTTATGGAATAATTTGATATGTTATTTTATAAATAGCTTAATTACCTTCTGAAGGATTATAGGAATCTTATTTTGATACTTAAAATTTAGTCTACATTTCGTCCCCCCTCATGGATCACAGCCTGATAGTGGTGAAGGGGCTTGGATAATTCAGTGAAGCTATGACGCTATGAGGCATGCCATGCAGGGCCACCCACGAAGGATGGGTCATAGTGAAGGGTTCTGACTAATCATGGTCCACTGGAGGAGGAAATGGCAACTCACTCCAGTATTCTTGCCAGGAGAACCCCATGAACATCTTTATGTTCTATAGTCAGAAGTTGTCTAATATGCTTCTGGGGAAGAGTGGAGGGCAATTACTAATAGCTACAGAAACAATGAAGTGACTGGGCCAAAGCAGAAATGATGCTCAGTTGAGGATGAGTCTAGTGCTGAAAGTAAAGTCCGATTCTGTAAAGAACAATATTGCATAGGAACTTGGACCGTCAAGTCTATGAATCAAGGTAAATTGGGCATAATCAATCAAGAGATGGCAAGGTTGAACTTTGACATCTTAGGAATCAGTGAACTGAAATGGACAGGAATGGGTGAATTTAATTCAGATGACCATTATATCTACTGCTGTGGGCAAGAATCCCTTAGAAGAAATGAAGTAGCCCTCACAGTCAACAAGAGTCTGAAATGCAGTACTTGGGTGCAACCTCATAAATGACAGAATGATCTCAGTTCATTTCCAAGGCACATCATTCAACATCACAGAAATCCAAGTCTATATCCCAACTACTGATGCCAAAGAAGCTAAAGTTGACTGGTTCTATGAAGACCTACAAAACCTTCCAGAACCAACACCAAAAAAAGGTGTCCTTTTCCTCATAGGGGACTGAAATGCAAAAGTAGGAAGATTAGAGGTAGCTGGAGTAGCAGGCAAGTTTGGCCTTGGAGCACAAAATGAAGAAGGCCAAAGGTAACAGAGTTTTATCAAGAGAGCATGCTGGTCATAGCAAACACCCTCTTCCAACAATATAAGAGAAAAATCTACACATGGATATCACCAGATGATCAATACTGAAATCAGACTGATTATGTTCTTTGCAGTCAAAGATGAAGAAACTCTATACAGTCAGCAAAAACAAGATCTGAAGCTGACTGTGGCTCAGGTAATGAGCTCTGTATTGAAAAATTCAGGCTTAAACTGAAGAAAGTAGGGAAAACCACTAGACCTTTCAGATATGACCTAAATCAAATCTATTATGGTTATACAGTGGAAGTAATGAATGGATTCAAGGGATTAGATATGGTAGACAGAGCACCTGAAGAACTATGGATGGAAGCTCATGACACTGTGTAGAAGGCAGTGACCAAAACCATTCCAAAGAGAAAGAAATGCAAGAAGGCAAAGTAGCTGTCTGAGGAGGCCTTACAAAGAGCTGAGGAAAGGAAAGAAGTGAAAAGCAAGGGAGAAGGGGAAAGACATACCCAACTGAATGCAGAATTCCAAGGAATACCAAGGAGAGATAGGAAAGCTTTCTTAAATGGACAATACAAAGAAATAGAGGAAAACAATAGAATGGGAAAGACTAGAGAGCTCTTCAAGAAAATTGGAGATATCAAGGGAACATTTCATGCCAAGATGGGCACAATAAAGGACAGAAATGCTAAAAGTCTTAACAGAAACAGAAGGGATTAAGAAGAGGTGACAGGAATACACAGAAGAATTATATTAAAAAGGTCTTAATGCTGCAGGAATCATGATGGCGTGGTCATTCGCCTAAAGCAAGCCATCCTGGAGTGTGAAGTCAAGTGGGCCTTAGGAAGCATTACTACAAACAAAGCCAGTAGAGGTGATGGAATTCTGGCTGAGCTGTTTAAAATCCTAAAAAATGATGCTGTGAAAGTGCTGCGCTCAATATGTCAGCAAATTTGGAAAACTCAGCAGTGGGCACAGGACTGGAAAAGGTCAGTTTTCATTCCAATACCAAAGAGAGACAAAGCCAAAGAATATTTAAACTGCCATACAGTTGCACTCATTTCACATGTTAGCAAGGTAACTGAACAAAATCCTTCAAGCAAGGCTTTGATAGTATATGAACCGAGAACTTCCAGATGTACAAGCTGGGTTTCAAAGAGTCAGAGGAACCAGAGGTCAGGTTACCAACATTTTTAGATCATGGAGACAGCAAGAGAATTTCAGAAAAAAAATCTACTTCTGCTTCATTGACTACACTAAAGCCTTTGACTGTGTGGATCACAACAGACTGTGGAAAAGAGACGGGAGAACCAGACCATCTGACTTGTCTCCTGAGAAACATGTATGCAGGTCAAGAAGTAACAGAACTGGACATGGAAAAACTGACTGGGAAAAGAGTATGGCAAGGCTGTATATTGGCTCCTTGCTTATTTTATTTCTATGCAGAGTATATTATGCAAAAATGCCAGGCTGGATCAATCACAAGTTGGAATCAAGAGTGCTGGGAGAAATATCAACAACCTCAGATATACAGATGATACCACTCTAATGGCAGAAAGTGAAGAGGAACTGAAAAGCCTCTTCATGAAGGTGAAAGAGATATGATAATGGCATCCAGTCCCATCACTTCATGGCAAATAGAAGGGGAAACAGTGGAAGCAGTTACAGATTTTATTTTCTTGGGCTCCAAAATCACTGCAGACAGTGACTGCAGCCATGAAATTAAAAGATGCTTGCCCCTTGGAAGGAAAGCAATGACAAACCCAGTTGGTGTATTAAAAAACAAAAACGTATTGCGGACAGAGGTCCGTCTAACAAGGCTATGGTTTTTCCAGTAGTCAGGTATAGATGTGAGATTTGGACCAATTAGAAGGCTGAGCACCAAAAAACTGATGCCTTAAAATTGTGCTGTTGGAGAAGACTCTTGAGAGTCCCTTGGACTGCAAGGATATCAAACCAGTCAATCCTAAAGGAAATCACTTTCAATATTCATTGGAGGTACTGATGCTGAAGCTGAAGCTCCAAAACTTTGGCCACTTAATGCAAAAAGTCAAAAGACCTGATGATAGGAATGTTTGCAGGCAAGAGGAGAAGGGGGTGGCAGAGGATGAGATGGTTAGATAGCATCACCGAATCAATGGACATGAATTTGAGCACACTCTAGGAGTTAGTGGAGGAGCCTGGTATGTTGCAGTCCATGGGGTTATAAAGATTCAGGCACAGCTTAGCAACTGAACAGTTACAACTCCATTTCATCATTAGTCATTTGTAATATGAACACATCCACATGAATTTTCATCATTCTAAGATCCTCTTGCTTACTCTCCAGGCCAGAATCCTGGAGTGAGTAGCCTTTCCCTTCTCCAGGGGATCTTCCCAACCCAGGGATTGAACCCAAGTCTCCCGCATTGCGGGTGGATTCTTTACCAGCTGAGCCACCAGGGAAGCCCAAGAATGCTGGAGTGGGTAGCCTGTCTCTTTTCCAGCAGATCTTCCCAACCCAGGAACTGAACCAGGGTCTCCTGCATTGCAGGCGGATTCTTTACCAACTGAGGTATCGAATTCACCTCACAGCTGTAGTGAGCCAGGCTCCTCTGATCCTCTGGTGGAATTTGCCTACAATGGATTCCTTTTCTCTGGGAGTTTAAAAACAAAAAAAAAAGCTTTCCTTCTTATTTCTTGTGATACTTTTTTCAAGGGCTTTCACGCCCAGTTGAAATCTCTGCTTAGGGCTCTCAGTCTCCTTGGCACATTCTATTCACAGTCACCACCATCTGTGTGGGTGACCCCAGGGACAAGCTGATGGATGGCTGTGGTGTCAACCAAGAATCTCAGGGGCAGCTTTGACACTCACAGTGATGACTTTTGCCACATTGGAAATTGAGTCTGCAGGGCTCATCTCCCTTGGACAGGCATAATGTGCTTTCCTAGCTGTACCGAGAGGCTTGAGCCACGGCAAGAGGGATGGAGGTCAAGAATGGAGAGGAATCTCCTGGTAAGAAAGGCCATCAACCATTGGCAGGTTCCCCTGGGAGACTTGAAGTGCTTTCTCCAACAGTCCTGCAATGTTTAGCAAAGTGTCCAAACACTGCTCTGCTCTGATTCCAGAATCAACCTCGTCACCCCTCACATTGCAGGGGAAGGCACGCAACTCTGGATGTTTCTAGTGAAATAAGAAAAATGATTTTCTGAGATGAGAGACCTTCAAACTCCCTTATTTTCTCATTGGAAGATTTGCTCCTCTCAGTTCCAACCCTACGTAGTGAAGGGAAGTTAAATTCAAGAAAAGCTCGCAAGTGGTTGCTCAGCTGTCTCTTTCCATTGTCTTATTTAGTTATTTGCTAACAGCTGTTAAATCCTGCAGAGAAACTGTGCAACGGCCCAGAGCACAGACAGGAAGGCAGGTAATTAGTCACAGAGCCACTCAGCTTCCCATCTCAATCCTCAGTCCCGCGCTTTGCAGAATTCTAACGTCATTATCTTTTTTTCCTTTATTTTAAGTGAACCTATCAGAGCCAGTACACTTCGGTGCAGTCTTCTGATCGCCAGTCATAATGAGTTGTTTAGAGTGTGAATGGTGCTAAATGACGTAACACGCGGGTTTGCGGGGCTGCCGCAGTCGGCCGAGATGCGTGTCCTCTTTTGTCCTCACAAGCCTCTCCTGCCCACACACAGCCCCTCCGCCTTCCTCCGGCCTCCGCTGCTCAGCTGTGCCCCACATTCTCACACCCATTTTGGTCCCAGGTACAACCTCAGCCCTCTCCTCCGCTCTCTCTTCATAAAACACATGAGGCTTCTTCAGCCCAAGTTGCAGCTAATGTCCGATCCAGGCTTGGAACAGCTCATGTTTACGTGTGCGGCTTAACTCAGCCCCTGCTCTTCCCATTAACACACTTGTCCAACTGATAGTCTCCTGGCTGAGTTCTTGTCTTGGAAGACTTGGGTTCTTTCAGACACAGTTTCACAACCAGCTGGTTTAAAAAAAAAAAAAAATTCTGGCTCTTAGTATCAGACTTTAATGAACTCTGTGGTCACAACTGGCACACATCTGTGCCATGTGGTCACAACTGGTTACAACTGTGATGCGAATTATCTACCTGGGCTACTCAGTATTACCTCTTCCTGGACTGTGTTCAAAATTCCACCCGGCTAGTGAGGCTGTGTTTCAGGGCAAGGATCCGTGTTAGTGTTCTTCTAATTCTACCACTGTGGCTGTCTCACAAGATCATGGCCTTATGGTTCTAGGTTCCAGCCCCTCCTGGGTTGCTCCCTTTGCAGGATCTGACCATGACCCCAGACCTGATGGATACAGTTTTGTTAAAGATTCCAACACTCCCCAGAATGCTGAGTCCACTGGTGAGTTATTAGTTAACACGACCTTTGGAGAGCACTGACCCAGGTGACTACTTCTTCCTGAAAACATTTTCTTCTCTGGGTTTCATACCACTTGGTGTAACCACCTCCTTGGTTGTTTCTTTCAAGTCTCCTTTGCTTGTTCTTGACTTCAAATATTAGTGTGCTTTAGAGCCAGGTCCTTGGAATTCTCCTCCTCCCATCTTTAATTACACTTTTGGTGTTTGTTTCCATCCAGCCTCACGGCTTCGAGTACCATCTACATACTGATGACTCATAGATGTGGATACCCAGTCCAGCCCTCTACCTGAACTCCAGATGGGATATTGAACTATTTACTTGACATCTTCAGTTGGATGTCTAAAAGATATCTCAACTTTAGTATGTCTAAAAGCCGCACTCCTGATCTCTACCACCTACCTTGGCATTCTCTGACCTCTGCTCTGAGTATTTCTTACCTCATTTAATTGCAACTTCACATGTTAGGATCTCAGTCCAAAAATCTTGAAAACATTTATAATAGATAGTCTGACCATCATAAGTTCTTTCCATCCACCCATCAAGAGATGAAATCTATACCCCTCAACTTGTATATGGACTAGCTTTGTGACTTGCTTCAGTGAACCGAATACTTGACAGATGTGACATTGTGCGGCTTCCAACCTGGATTTTACAAGGATAGGCAGCATCTTCTTCCTTCCTGAACTCAGTCTCTAAGTGAAACTCTGATTACCTTCAGCCCACAGTGGGCTGAGCTCTTCACATGGAAAGACCGTGTGGAACAAGATGCTCAGCCAGCCCAGTGGTTTGTTCTAGGCTGCTCCAGCTGAGGTACCAGATATGTCAGTGAAGAAGCCTTCTTGGACACCACACAGAGCAGAAGCACTCAATTGAACCCAACTTAGAGTCCTGGGTATGACAAATAATACATTTTTTAAGCTAGTAAATTTTCCATAGCAGTGGGTAATAATATCCTTGGCTCTGTACCTTCCCTAGCAGTTCACATTCAATCTGTCAGTAAGTCTATTGGCTCTACTTTCAAAATATAACCATAGCATAACTACGGGTTTCATCTCAGATGCTACCGTTTTATCTAAGTCTCCATAATCTCTTGCCTGTTTTCCCATGTTCCTCCCTGACCTTTCATAACCTATTCCCAGCACAAAGCTAAGATGATCCTTTAAAACTGAAGTCCTGTTATGGTACTACTTTGCTTAAAACCTTCCAAAGACCTTCCATTTCACTCAGAGTAAAAGCCAAATAATTGCAATGGTCTATAATGTTTTAAGGGCTTCCTTGACAGCTCAGTTGGTAAAGAATCCGTCTGCAATGCAGGAGACCTTGGTTCAATTCCTGGGGTCAGAAAGATTCCCTGGAGAAGGGATAGGCTACCCACTCCAGTATTCTTGGGCTTCCCTTGTGCCTCAGATTAAAGAATCCGCCTGCAATGTGGGAGGCCTGGGTTTGATCCCTGGGTTGGGAAGATCCCCTGGAGAAGGGAAAGGCTACCCACTCCAGTATTCTGGTTGGAGAATTCCATGGACTGTATAGTCCATGGGGTCGCAAAGAGTCGAACACGACTGAGCAACTTTCACTTCACTTTCATAAGGCTTTACATGACTTGGTGCGCCCATTAAATCTCTACCATTTGCTTGGAGGAAATCTGCCTCCTTGCTTTCTCTCAAACACATGGACATGCTTCTGCTTTAGGGCCTTTGTGCTGCTGATCCCTCTGCCTAGGATGCTTTTCTTCCAGGTAAATCCTCACCTGCTCATCACCTCCTTCAAGTCTTTGCTCAAATGTTACCTTCCCAGCTATGTCTTCATGGAAAACCTTATTTCAAATCACAACACTTCTCCCCTTTCTACTCCTTTATCCCCCTTTCCCTGCTTTGCATTTTCTTTCATACCTCCTACCTTCTAACTTATGGTTAATTTAATTGTTTAGTTTTGTTTATCATCACTTACGTCACGCTGGAAGGCAAGGACAGGGATAAGAAGCCTAATTGGTTAACAGCTGGTGCTCTCAATTCCCAGAACCAAGTTCAGCCAGTGTATAATAATGATTTCATGAATGATTGTATCAATGAACCTGTATTTTCTTCTCTTCCACCAGATCCGTTAAGAGTCTCTAATATGGGATGAATTTGGTCAATCCCTGAGCTAGCCCTGTTTACAGAGGCTTAGAGATAAGTCGTTCTTCCAGGTTGGAGTCTGTGTGAGCCATTTAAAATTGCTGGGATCAGAGATCCTTCTCCAGGTCTCCATTATTTTGCCGTATACTCTTGAGACTGACCCCCATGTAAAATTCCTATTTCATCCTTTATCTCTAACCCCCGCCCCTCTGTCTCTATCAGTTTGAGTTGTCTCTAGCATTTGGTTTCTCTTTTGGCTTCTAATAGGTTTGGCTTTACTGACTATGCCAAAACCTTTGACTGTGTGGATCACAATAAACTGTGGAAAATTCTGAAAGAAATGGGAATACCAGACCATCTGACCTGCCTCTTGAGAAACCTATATGCAGGTCAGGAAGCAACAGTTAGAACTGGACATGGAATAACAGACTGGTTCCAAATAGGAAGAGGAGTACGTCAAGGCTGTATATTGTCACCCTGCTTATTTAACTCCTATGCAGAGTACATCATGAGAAATGCTGGGCTGGAAGAAGCACAAGCTGGAATCAAGATTGCCAGGAGAAATATGAATAACCTCAGGTACGCAGATGACACCACCCTTATGGCAGAAAGTTAAGAGGAACTAGAGAGCCTCTTGATGAAAGTGAAAGTGGAGAGTGAAAAAGTTGGCTTAAAGCTCAACATTCACAAAAACGAAGATCATGGCACCTGGTCCCATCACTTTATGGGAAACAGATGGGGAAACAGTTGAAACAGTGTCAGATTTTATGTTTTTGGGCTCCAAAATCACTGCAGATGGTGATTGTAGCCATGAAATTAAAAGATGCTTACTCCTTGGAAGGAAAGTTATGACCAACCTAGATAGCATATTAAAAAGCAGAGAGGCTAGTCAAGGCTATGGTTTTTCCTGTGGTCATGTATTGATGTGAGAGTTGGACTGTGAAGAAAGCTGAGCGCTGAAGAATTGATGTTTTTGAACTGTGGTGTTGGGGAAGGCTCTTGAGAGTCTCTTGGACTGCAAGGAGATCCAACCGGTCCATTCTAAAGGAGATCAGCCCTGGGATTTCTTTGGAAGGAATGATGCTAAAGCTGAAACTCCAGTACTTTGGCCACCTCATGCGAAGAGTTGACTCATTGGAAAAGACTCTGATGCTGGGAGGGATTGGGGGCAGGAGGAGAAGGGGACGACAGAGGATGAGATGGCTGGATGGCATCACTGACTCGATGGATGTGAGTCTGAGTGAACTCCAGGAGTTGGTGATGGACAGGGAGGCCTGGCGTGCTGCGATTCATGGGGTCGCAAAGTGTTGGACACGACTGAGCGACTGATCTGATCTGATCTGAGGTTCCAGTGGTGCCATCTCAAGATCCCTCGTGGAAAGAAGCTGAGTGGGCTGCCCTGCCACCTTCTCATCCTTTTTCAGTCAGTATCTCAGGACTGGGACTTTGTTCTGGAACAGGATCTATGGTCAGTGCTCACAGCTTGGGTACTGGAAGACAATTCTCTCTGGCCAGGCTGAGTATAGAATGTCTGTCTGATAACTGCCTGCCCACATTATTCTCATCTATACACAAAGCCATTCTTTCTTGAGTTTTATTTCTTCAGCATTATACTTAAAAAATAATATACCTGGTTTTTCAGTTAAAAATGAATGCCTGGTATTACCTATTTCTTTCATACTATCTTTATGGGTTTTTTCATGCCACACTTCAACTTTTTTTACACTCGATTTAGTTCTTATTTTAAAATATTGGTTGTGTGATATTTCTTTTCTCAACCCTCTAAACGTGAGCTGTGCTATATTGAGCTTAGGTAATAAGGAGTAAAACAAATAAGAAAAACAAAGTCTTCAGCAAATCAAGAAATTAGACATTCCAATTCTACTTAAGTTCTTCTAGAAATGCCTTCACCCTGATATTGTGGATAGTTTTAGTAAGGGACCTCTAACAGTTGCTAGGCAATCCAACTCAAAATGCTGTTTTACACACGATCGTCCATATTTTCCTTCTGCTTCTTTTTCAAAAATAGCTGTTGGTTGGTGTATTATTTTCCTAAAACGATGTCTAACACATGTTGACCCTCTCCAGACTCATTATGACTGGCTGTCCTGCAGTGATAGGTTTTCTCTGTGCAGAGTCATGAGCGCAGAGCCTCTGCCCTCTCTCTCTGCCGTGATAGGTTTTCTCTGTGCAGAGTCAGGAGCGCAGAGCGTCTGCCCTCTCTCTCTGCCGTGATAGGTTTTCTCTGTGCAGAGTCAGGAGCGCAGAGCCTCTGCCCTCTCTCTCTGCAGTAATAGGTTTTCTCTGTGCAGAGTCAGGAGCGCAGAGCCTCTGCCCTCTCTCTCTGCCGTGATAGGTTTTCTCTGTGCAGAGTCAGGAGCGCAGAGCGTCTGCCCTCTCTCTCTGCAGTGATAGGTTTTCTCTGTGCAGAGTCAGGAGCGCAGAGCATCTGCCCTCTCTCTCTGCCATGATAGGTTTTCTCTGTGCGGAGTCAGGAGCGCAGAGCGTCTGCCCCCTCTCTGCCGTGGGCCGTACGCTGTGCACTGAGGCTGTCACCTGCGCTTTACTTGGAACTACTCGGTTGCTCTTTGCAGCTCGCTGCACGGTGCCCTTTCCAAGCAGCAGCGACAGCAGCGGGGGCAAAGTGGCTGAGACACAGCGTTCAGTGCAACGGGCCGGTTAGTGTCAGACAGTCACCGCTTGCCTCCTTACTGGCTCACTAATTTGCAGTCAGAACTGCCCTCCCCGTGCATCCCTGATTAGCGATTTTATTGCACCACTTGAAGGGCTCATAAATTTTGACTTTTTTGTTTTTGAAGATCGGATGACTTCAGCTTCATCCCTGCCTGTACCCTACTCCTCTCTGCACTGTGAGCTCCTGACCCTGCGTTTAGCCCCGGCAGGGACCCCTTCTCCACGTGGGGCTGCTGGCCTGAGCTGAACTGTAAGACAAATGTTAATGATGTTGCCCTTTTAGAAAATTAACTTTTCTAACAACCACAGTGACTGAGAGTCTGGCTTTAAAGATGAAAGGCCATATGTGTTGAACTGGTTTCACACAGCACTGAGTACAAAAGTCCTCGTGCTTACTTGCTTGCATGCTTTTGTGCTTATCATTCACTGCTGGTAAAATCTGCTTTTAAAATCTCCTCTCTCTTTGGTTATAAAATTCTCATTAAAGATATTTGCATTAGGTATTAAAGTTGCAATAAAAATACTATCCATATTCTCACTGTCCAAAGACAATTACAGCTAATATTTTGATCTCTATTTTTTCTCTTCATATATTTGTTTCATTTGTAAGTAATTTTGTTTTTCTGTGCCTATAATCCATACTGTTTATATAATTAGATGCTATTATATATGCTGTCTCTCTATTTTTTTTAATTCAACTCTCACATCTCTTCCCTTGTTACTTGAATACCTTGTAAGCATTCTATCTAGTGGATGTGTCATATAATTACTGCATAATACTTGGGTTGAATCAGATTATTCAGTATTATAAATACAACCACAAAGAACATCTTGGGAATAATTTCACTTTTTTATGTTTTCAGATGTTTGGGATTATTCACTTAGACATACTTCTGGAAATGGAGTTACTAAATCAAAAGATACGAATATTTTAAGATACTGGATAGAGTATGAAGGAATAAAAGCATAAACCTGCTAATGAAGAACCTATGCCTTACTTTACTCTCTGGCTTAGAAAGTAAACAGCAAGATCCCAGAATGTTACAAATGGGAATAAATTAAGAAATCAGTACTGATAGTGAATACACTCCATCTTGTGACCAAGCCAGGGCAGTGTCTTTTAGAAGAAAAAATCCAAAAGCACGTTCTACTCTGGCAGAGAGCACCTCCCTGATGACTGCTGGTGCTCTAACTCTCGATATCTCATCATGCAAAGCATGAAAACACAGAGTGAGACACGGAGAATACATCACACAAAGGCAATGGCACCTGAGTTCTGTTTCTCAGGAGGCTTTTGTTCAACAGAAAACCTTGTTTTTACAAATGAAAGAAAACAACTGTTTCATGACGTGCGGGAGATTCTAAAGCACAGTGAAATCGCCAGCGGGAAGAAGAGAGCTGTGCGTCTTCCTCACAGCGGCCAGTCCAGGGATGGGGTGACATTTCGGCCCTCCCTCCCACGCTAGGCCTATCACCCCTTCCCGCTTCTCCCAGTTCCAGAAGAGGAGGTCAGAGGCCCTGTGTGACGATCATAACATCCAGGTGTGGTCGCTTCTCTTTCTGTCTCTGGGGCTGGGCAGCCCACTCTAGCTTTCACCTCCTCCCATCAGGCAGCCGTGTGACTGATCTGAACGGTGCCGGTCTACAGATCTAGCCATCTTGGGACACCACTCTTCTTGGGTTTCATGTGGTCGTTACAGGATAGTAAATTGCTTTGGGAGAAGCAGAAAGGAAGACTGTGTGGCTTGTTGCACTGCCGTTTATCCTTGATTTTTGTTGAGAGACTTGATGAGAAAACTCCCATTAGTCTAAAAATAGTGTGTGTGTGTTGCATAACTATTACTGAGGGTTGTATCTGTTATGCTGTTTAGATGATTTCATGTGCAGTAGTAATCCTCTCAGAAAAGAGAGTTAGGGAAAAAAATCAATTTCTTGTCACGGATTGGAGGACTCTCTTTAATAGATGATTAATAGATTATCATGCATTCCGTTTTGGGTTGACTGCAGGGAATCTCATAGCTAAATCTGATGCCTACTTTTAATATCTTATTATTGTACACATCTTCTAAGTACAATTTTCCTGATCCTATCCACACGCCGCAACACTCCCAACTTCTACCTCGTTCTTGGCTTTTACTTCTTAAAATTGATTGTATGATTTTTGCTTCCTTTGATTTTATCATAAGTTGCCTCAAATCAAACGAATACAACCATAGTCTTTCAAAAAGTTTTAAAGATGAATTTTCTGCATCAAGGAACTGTACTATTCAGCTTCTTTGTACCAGTACCATGTTTTTTTCTATAAGCAAGAATTTATTCATGGATATTTATGCATTAAGAACATAACAGAAGACTGCAAATAGGTCATCCTTTAACCTAGCAGAGAATTGCCTGCAGCAGAACTGTATTAATGGGTATTGTGTCAGCATTTCTTTAAACATTTTACATTAAAAGGTTTATAAATTATATTTGCTTCATGTTGAAATATGAGCTATATACTATAAGTAAGCATAATCATTTATTTTTAAGTCTCCTCTTTAGGCAGTTAAAGGAAATGTTAACCTGTTTAGTTAACTGTGAATTTTAGCAACATTATCATAGCTCACAGCTCATTTTAAATAGCTTCTTAAAATACTTTGTTATAGAACTTTTAAAAAATTTATCATAATAATGAGAATAGCTAAGATACGGACAACATCTATCAGAGTTCCAGGCTCTTTAAACACATATTATCTTTCAGAAAACTTTTCCTCTTCCTTTATGAAGCTGAAAATACTAAAGAATAAGAGCTTCACTTTGAATTACTGGTGATTTTAGTTTAGTTGAATTACTGGTGATTTTGCCCTGCCAGTTTTAGGATCCAGGCCACCTAAAAACTCTCTTCATCAAACACGTGCACAATTTTGAAGCAACCACAAAGTAAGTGTTTGGAACCTATTCTGGCTCAAAAGCATTTTATGTTTGCTTGGGAAGCGTGAACTAAAGAGAAGTCGCCCTCAGTTACCCAGATACATGGATGTTCAGCTTTGAGTTTTAGAAGCAGACACTGTTTGGTGCATAGTTTCTCTCGTGGATATTGGCAACTGCACTTTTCCGTGATAGTAAGTTGGTTGCCCAGGGAAAATTGGATTAGAAGCAAGAAGAAAAGAGAGAGAGTGATTTGAGAGATAATGACTTCTACACAGCCCTGGCGACAACTTGCTTTCAGACTGAAGCTTATAGGCATATCAAGGCTGGGCCTGTATCCGTTTCAAGACAGGATGCATTAGTATAGGGGGTAGGAATACATTTCCCTGTTCTCCGTACAGTCCATTTAAAAGCCCCAGAGCCCATTTCTGAGGGGGTTCACCAGACTCGGCAGGTGAAATAGACGCCTTTACCAGTGTAAAGTGGAGAAGGCAATGGCACCCCACTCCAGTACTCTTGCCTGGAAAATCCCATGGATGGAGGAGCCTGGTGGGCTGCAGTCCATGGGGTCGCGAAGAGTCAGACACGACTGAGCGACTTCACTTTCACTTTTCACTTTCATGCATTGGAGAAGGAAATGGCAACCCACTCCAGTGTTCTCGCCTGGAGAGTCCCAGGGACGGGGGTAGCCTGGTGGGCTGCCGTCTCTGGGGTCGCACAGAGTCGGAGACGACTGAAGCGACTTAGCAGCAGCAACCAGTGTAAACGGGGACACTGACGCTGGAAGGACTGAGCTTCTGAAAGTGAATGTGGATTATCTTCGACCTTATACAAGAAGATGTAAAACAAATGATCAATAGCTAACTGGTAAACATCTTTTTAGTACACAGAGCAAATCAATACAGTGGCGATACCCAGACGCTTTTGCTTCACATTGATTTTGGGGGCTTAGCATTAGCTGAAATTAGCTTCTATTGCTTTCCTTTCTATTGTTGAGGTTCTGTGGGACATTGTGGATCCCCGAGGGTCCCTCTTTGCTGTGATGTGCCAGAGTCACTGTGAGGAATGGCAGTAGAACTCAATAAGTCAAGTGGGAAACAAGTCACCACAGATACTCTGCTGCAAAGTCACCTTGCTCGGCCCACACTTTGAAAGACTTTGATCATTGATTTTCCTTTAGTAACCCGCATTCATGGCTTTCACCTCTAACTTTGGTGATCGTGAGATGGTAATACTATAGGTTACTCTGTGACCATCTTAAGGAGTCTTGTTGGCATTTGAAGTGGCAATCTTGATTTCCATGGTCATCTCTGTGGGGTGAGAAGGTTGCTATGAAAAACAAGTTTATAATAGCAACAAAGCCATATTTAGGAATGATCCTTAATAATATCCATGCGATGAGTGGAATGACACTTGATGCCTTATGTGTCTTACTGAGCTGTGCTCCTTGTGACCCAGAGAGCTTCCTCTGGGTGTTAAAACCTGTGCTCTTCAGCTTTGATAAATAATATCTTTGTTCTCTAGTTGTCAGCTTTACTCACATCAGAAGGGAAAGGTCTGTCTCCTTTACAAGCAGATGCAAAACCATCATACAGTTTTTCTCATTTAGCAATTGTTTAGCAGTAATTGGAACTTGGCATGCTGGGAAACTCACTTCCTGGGGGAGAGTGATTATTTCAGAGCACCATGGATACCTTGTAATGTGCATAGCACATGTGAAGCAGCAATTTATGAAAAGTGACAACATTCTTCCTAGAAAATGGATTTGCTATTCATCATTAGGACTAGCTCTAATATTTATGGAGTGTTCGCAAATGATTAATTACATTTCATTTACAAATAGCCTCATTTTTATTAAAAGTGTTATTTTAATGAATTGTCTATGAATTCATGGGCAAGAATGAAATAATTTTATTTTTTACTTCTTTTCCCCAATCCCAGACCTGAACTTGGAGAAGGAAATGGCAACCCACTCTAGTATTCTTGCCTGGAGAATCCCAGGGACAGTGGAGCCTGGTGGGCTGCCATCTATGGGGTTGCACAGAGTCAGACATGACCGACATGACTTAGTAGCAGCAGCAGCAGACCTGAACTTTCTGCTGCTCATCATGCCTTTCTTATTGCTTTAGTAGAATCAAGTGATCACCCCCCATTCCCCCCAGTTGCCTAAGCTAGAAACCTGGGACATATCTGTAACTCACACTCATCCTAACACCCCATTTCCAGTCACTCATCATTTTCAAATGGCTCCTTGTTGCCGGCAGAATAAGAGCCAGATTCCTTTGTCTGATCAGCAGTCATAGAGGGATGACTGAGCCGCCACGGCCTGGTGATCCAAGAGGTGTATCCCGGTTCTTGGCACGAGATGCCGTCTTCATCTCTGTGACTGTCCCCACGTGTTCTCCACCTGGCGTGCCTGTCCTCAAGTCCTTTGTCTGTGGAGTGAGCGCCTGCTTCTTCAGAAGTTGGCCTAATTGTCAACCAGGCTTTTCACTTCCTGTCCACCAGGCAGAATCTGTAATTCTCCCATGTATTTCCTCATAGAACTATATGTGTCCTTCATGTATGCTCCTTATGTATGGGTGTATCTAACTTATATATATGATATTAATATACTGAAGCCTTACTGTGCTTTTTAAGAATAGCATCTCTGTGTACCGTGATATTCTAGCACAAGTGATATGCTTAGTGAAGGTTGGCTAAACTGAGAATCCTGTTAGAAGTAACAAATCCAAGCAATGCATCCATGAATATTCCATTGTAAATACTACTTTGTGGTTGATGACGCAGATAAAATGGACAGAAGCGAAGAAAAAAAAAAATCTAATGGCAGATCACTGACATCCCCAGTAGAGGAAATAGACATAGAGACACAGTAGTTTAGGGCACAAAGATAAATCAGAGGTTACTCATAACCATAAAGATGGTTTCCTTTTATTTCATTATGCCTTCTCCTTGCCCTGCGGCCTTTGCATTTTCTGGATCATTTGTCCAGAAGAGCAGCTACCTCAGTGCCTAGACCATAGTAGACACAGAATGAATATGTCTTGTATGAAAGAATGAATGAACAAATGTAATTATTCTAGCTCTTTCATTTTACAGATGAGGAAAGAGACCCGAAGATGCAAAGAGTAGCAAAGTAGAAACCACCCTTTTTCAAGCTGCTACTATATTCCCTCCAATGAACTGTGCTTTCATCTCAATTATTCCATTTTATATTATTAAGAAAAATGGTACAGCTATTACGTTAGGTAAAGAACTTGAAACGCAAAACCTGTGCCCTATGAGAACACAGATCAGTGGCAACTCTTGTTCTCATGCTAAGTAGAGTCTATAGGCTTTCCTTTGTCACCTGCTGGCAAGATATTCATGGAACAGAAACATAATTGATTATTGGTTTTGGTGGGCAGAAATCTCTGTGCTTCAGAATTTGTATTGTTTATATGGTAGTAGGTAAATAAACACAGGGAGTTGTGATCAAGGGACAAGATCTTTAGACTTGAAGGCTGAAAACCAGAGTTCAGTTCCTAATCTTGTTACCTTTCTTTGGGAAAATCCTTTATTGTCTTGGAAACTTAGTTTTCTCATCTATGGAGCAAGGCACATAATACCAACTTGGTCGTGTTCTGCAGTGAACTGATGAATAATGACTGTGAAATCACGGTTGGTCTGCATAAAGTAAGGTATTATTATTATTAAGCTTATGTAAGAATGGGGGCATGTGAATAAAAAGGATTTCTGAACTGCATGTTCACGCTCTTTTGTTCCCTCTGTTCTCGTTTTTCTTGCAATTTCAGAACGTCTCAGCCTTCTTTTGTGTAAATAGATGAAACTAGGATAAATAAGCATTTCCCCTCTAATGTTTTGTATACAAAGTATCAGATTTAAATAAACTTCTGCTTCTAAGTCTTCTGCATTCACAATTCAACATAACTTAGAGAAATAACAGTTAAAAAGACATTTGTTTCTTGTCATAAGCTTCTATTCTCAAAAGAAAACAGAAACACTCCAAGAACAGGGAAAATGCGAAATTAACATCGTTGCACAGACAGTGGAAGTTCTTTGATGAGAAGAAAAGCCATTGGCAGCTTTTTCTGATAATAATTGAAATTATGACATTTCAAAAATTCTGCATTAGCTGCAAGTCTATGCATACATTTAAAAATCTATCTGATTACAAATTATTTGCACTTCTCGGTTTCTTAAACATTGTCCTTTACCTCTAACAAGGTACAGAAAGCATCATTTGGCATTTGTTGATGACTCCATCTCTGAGTTTTAATATCAATACTGCTTTATGACCAATTACCAACATTTGATAAGTCCTGTAGCTTTCTCTTTTTATATAAAAATGTTTATTAAATTAAATAAAAGGACATGGCCAAAATGAAAAAGCAATTATGATATATTTCCAGTGTGTCTTTTCAGATTGCTGATCGTCATACCTTAGAGAACCCTGGGGCATTAGGCGTGAAAAAGACCTTAGAACTCATCTAGTTCTGACCCTTTTACTTTATAGTCCGAGAAACGAAGCTGTGAGTGGCTGAAAAGGAGATAGGCTAATTTTCAGAGAACAAAGACAAGAACACAGCTCCAAGCTATCTTTTGAGGGCTCTTCATGCTACAGTATATCAGAATATAATCGACTTTGATATGCATAACTCAATTCTCTTTTATTCAAATGATATCAGGAGAAAGGGGCCTCGCTCACCACTTACATTAGTTCTTTGGATGTGGACCCTGACAGAATGAAGATACGTATCTGGGACAGGGCCATATAAATTGCATGATAGGCGATCTCAACAGCGTGGAACAATTGGCTGAGTCTAACCAAAGGGGATTTAACAGAGATACAGAGTCAGCACCTAGATTACAAAAGGCAATGGCAAAAGTACATGAAGTGGGATACACAGCTTAGCAGCGGAACATTTTTTTTCCCCCAAAAGTGGCTGTTTTTAAAGAATCAAAATTTCTATGAGTTTAATCTTGACATCTTCTCCAAATCAGTTGAATTTTACTTAACCAAACAGAAGTCTATATAGAACGATACAGTCGAGTCTAAGTAAGTGTGTTCTACTCCATCCATCTGAAATTGAGACTATAAGCAATGACCCTAAATCGGGGCATGTAGAGGAGAAAGACTGGAATGTTAAACTGACTCAGATTCAAGTATATTAGGAAAGATTAAAGGAATTAGTTAATATCTCTCTAGAAAAGAGAAGGATTTTACTTGTTTTTTCGAGGAAATAGAGGTAAAAGAAACACATTCTTTGTAACAAAGAGGCTGCATGATCTGCTGGAAAGAAGTCAGGGCATGGCATCAGAAAGCACGAGCTTGATAGTTGGCGCCATCATTTACCAACTTGATGGACATGGGTTTGAGCAAGCTCCAGGAGTTGGTGATGGACAGGGAGGCCGGACGTGCTGCAGTCCATGGGGTTGCAAAGAGTCACACATGACTGAGTGACTGAACTGAACCAAACCATTATTTACCAGTAGCGTGACCTAGGGAAGATTTCTAAGAAATGGCATATCAGGTTCTTGATCTGCAAGATGAGAGTAGCAACATCTACACTGCAGAATTGCTGTGAAAATTAAATAATATATATAAAATATGTGCAGTACATGACATGCACTAGTGAGCAAATGTTAGCCTTCTACCACTTGTTAGGTAGAGTCACGAGAGACTTTTATTAGATTTTACTAGAAGAATATCTTATAGATATTAGGCGCGAAAAGGACCTCAGAACTCATCTAGTTCTGACCCTTTTACTTTATAGTCCGAGAAACGAAGCTGTGAGTGGCTGAAAAGGAGATAGGCTAATTTTCAGAGAACAAAGACAAGAACACAGCTCCAAGCTATCTTTTGAGGGCTCTTAAGGGTTGCTTAAGTGAAAATGAAAAGGTTAGGCCAGATCCCTACCAATGCTCCTTGATATAGCTATACCACCAACATTTTGCTGTATTTTATGCCAATAAGGATTTCTCTTCAGAATATTTGATTCTTTATAGGTTATATTCTCTTTTAAAACTGTAAGAATTTTTACTACCACAAATCATAAAATAAACCACTTTGGCATTCCTGCCTTGAGAATCCCAGGAACAGTATGAAAGGCAAAGAAATATGACATTGAAAGAGGAACACCCCAGATCCATAGGTGCCCAGTATGCTACTGGAGAAGAGTGTAGAAATAGCTCCAAAAGGAATGAAGAGGCTGAGTCAAACCAGAAAAGACATCCAGTTGTGGATGTATCTGGTGGTGAAAGTAGAATCTGATGCTGTAAAGAACAATACTGCATAGACATCTGGAATGTTAGGTCCATGAATCAAGGTAAATTGGAAGTGATCAAACGGGAGATGGCAAGAGTAAACACTGACATCTTAGGAATCAATGAACTAAAAAGGACAAGAAAGGGCAAATTTAATTCAGATGACCATTGTATCTACTATTGTGGGCAAAAATCCCTTAGAAGAAATGGAGTAGCCCTCAGTGTCGGCAAAAGAGTCTGAAATGCAGTACTTGGGTGTGGTCTCAAAAACGACAGAATGAATTCTGTTTGTTTCCAAAGAAAACCATTCAATATGACAGCAATCCAAGTCTGTGCCTCAACCACTAATGCCAAATAAGCTGAAGTTGAATGGTTCTATGAAGACCTACAATACCTTCTAGAACTAACACCAAAAAAAAAAAAAAAAAAAAAAGATGTCCTTTTTGTCATAGGGAACTATAATGCAAAAGTAGGAAGTTAAGAGATACCTGGAGTAACAGGCCAGTTTGGCCTTGGAGTACAGAATGAAGCAGGGCAAAGGCTACCAGAGTTTTGCCAAGAGAATGCACTGGTCATAGCAAACACCCACTTCCAACAACACAACACGCGACTCTAGACATGGACATCACCAGATGGTCAACACCGAAATCAGATTGATTATTTTCTTTGAAGCTGAAGATGGAGAAGCTCTATACAGTCAGCAAAAACAAGACTGGGAGCTGACTGCAGGTAAGAGCATGAACTCCTTATTGCAAAATTCTGACTTAAATTGAAGTAGGGAAAACCACTAGACCATTCAGTTTGGACCTAAATCAAATCCTTAATGATTATACAGTGCAAGTGACAAATAGATTCAAGAGATTAGATCTGATAGAGTGCCTGAATGATTCATGGATGTTCATAACATTATACAGGAAGCAGTGATCCAAACCATCTCCAAGAAAAAGGCAAAATGGTTGTATGAGGAGGCCTTACAAATAGCTGAGAAAAGAAGAGACGTGAAAGGTGAAGGAGAAAAGGAGAGAGATACCCATCTGAATGCAGAGTTGCAAAGAATAGCAAGGAGAGATGAGAAAGCCTTCCTCAGTGAATAATGCAAAGAAATGGAGGAAAAAAATTGAATGGGAAAGACTAGAGATCTCTTCAAGAAAATGAGAGATATCAAGGGAACATTTGATGCAACTGCTGCTGCTACTGCTAAGTTGCTTCAGTCGTGTCCGACTCTGTGTGACCCTATAGACGGCAGCCCACCAGGCTCCCCCGTCCCTGGGATTCTCCAGGCAAGAACACTGGAGTGGGTTGCCATTTCCTTCTCCAATGCATGAAAGTGAAAAGTGAAAGTGAAGTCGCTCAGTCAGGTGCCGGGAGCCGGTGAGGCATTCCACTCGTGAAAAAGGTCACGAGGAAGGAGGCTCGGCATATGCAAAGGCGGGATCGAGCCTCAGGAGTCCCCCCGGATATTCTAGAGCATCTACCCCCAAAAAACCAGAGTCTGCCTACTTTATTGCTTTGTGCTCTCACCTCTGACTTTACTGGGGGCTGTCCCCCACCACCATCTCGCTCTCTCTGTCAAAGAGTTAACTTACAGCTCCAATTAATAAAGTTCCTGGGCAATTAGTGTTTAAATCCAAACCCCTCAGATAGCTCTCTAACTCGCCTGACAAGTTTACCCGGACTCCTACAGCTATGCATACAATTGTTTACAGTCTCCCAGCCTCGAGAGGCATGGGAAGCTTAAGATATTCAAATAGCTTAGAGCCTCTCAGAGAGTTAGAAACTGTCAGAATAAAACTAGTATAAGATTTCATTGATGAGCCAATGTTTGTTGCCAAGTTTTCACATCCCCTGAATTGTATCCTTGAATGTGTATTAATTAATAGTTGGTATGTAGAAAAAATAAGTAGTGGCCTTGGTGTTAGTAACTTTAGACCCTTAAGGTAATAAATTCTTTCCTTTGTTGTAAACCCATTACACATCCGCCCTATAGGAATGCAATTTTATCTTCGGAAGATGGCACCAAACCTTAAAATAATTACTCTTAGAGAAAATAAGTCTTTGTTGATAAGTCTTTGTCAAGAGTCATAAAATGTTAATAGGCCTTCTGGCCAGAAGATGATGTAAATCACCTAAACCATTTGTATACGATAAATTTGCAGGAAAGAAACCCTGGTTTTTGATAAGGATCAAAAACTGCTGACTTTGCATCCCCTATTATCCTCTATGTGTAACTTAGGGTATGAAAGCCCCTGTTGAAAATAAAGCTACGGGCCTTGCTCACCAGAGCTTGGTCTCCCCGTGTCATTCTTTCTTTTCACATTCTGGCTAAAGTCTCCATCTGGAGTGCGGAGGTCCTCTGCGACCATTTATTTGCCTGGGCTTCTAAGACCCACTCGAGAAGGTGTCTAAGGTGGGGCACCTTCGGCTATTCGAGAGGGCGCCTGCGGCCTCCGTGGTCAGAGCTAACCTGGTGTCACGGGTTATATTGATTTTCCGCATAAACCAAGCTACTCAGCCTCTTTTCTTCACTGAATTTTCCCACTGAGCTATCCTCATTCTATTACTCTTTATATCTCAAATTAACATTTGAATAGGTCGCCGACGCTGTCTCCCCTTCGAATACCCTGGATCAGCCGGGGCTGGACCTCGGCAGTCGTGTCCAACCCTTAGCGACCCCATGGACTGCAGCCTACCAGGCTCCTCTGTCCATGGGATTTTCTAGGCAAGAGTACTGGAGTGGAGTGCCATTGCCTTCTCCCATTTGATGCAAAGATGGGCTCAATAAAGGACAGAAATGGTATGGACCTAACAGAAGCAGAAGATATTAAGAAGAGGTGGCAAGAATACACAGAGGAACTGTAGAAAAAAGATCTTCACAACCCTGATAATCACGATGATGGTATGATGACTCACCTAGAGCCAGACATCCTGGAATGTGAAGTCAAGTGGGATTACTATGAACAAAGGTAGTGGAGGTGACGGAATTCCAGCTGAGGTATTTCAAATACCAATAGATGATGCTGTTAATACGTTCCATTCATCATGCCATCAAATTGGGAAAACTCAGCAGTGGCCACAGGACTGGAAAAGGTCAGTTTTCATTCCAATCTCTGCGGGAGCCAGCATGAGGAACTCTGCGCGTGGCAAAGGTCATGAGGAAGGAGGCTCGGCATACGCAAAGGTGGGATGGAGCCTTAGGAGTCCCCCTGGAAATTCTTGAGCGTCTACCCCCAAAACCAGAGTCTGCCTACTTTACTGCTTTGTGCTCTCATCTACACTTCTGACTTTACAGGGGGCTGTCCCCCACCACCTCTCTCTGAAAAAGAGTTAACTTACAGCTCCAGTTGATAAAGTTCCTGGGCGTGACAAGAGTGTTTCAACCTACAAACTCCTCTGAAGGTTATTCCGGCCACATGTAATTGTTCACAGCCTCCCAACCGTGAGAGGCATGAGATGTTCTAAACTGTCTAAATACAGATTCCTTTGAGCAGTTAAAAGATTGATTAGAAATTGTATTGGTGAAGGGTTTTTCACTTGTTGGGCCAATGTTTACTGCTAAGGCTCCATATCCCTTACCTACTGTGTCCCTGGCAGTGTATTGATTAATATAATTGGTGTATAGGAATGTAAGTAGTACCTTTAATGTTTGTAACATTGGACCCTTGAGTTAATTCTTTTTCTTGTTATAGCCCACCACACCTTTGCCCTATAGGAATGCAATTTTATCTAATGCTTTTGGAGGGTGGCTCCTGACTTTAGAATAATCACCTTTAGAGAAAAATAAGTTTCCTGAAGAAAGGATCTTGAAATGTTAACAGCCCTCTTGGCCAGAAGATGATGTAATTCACCTAAACTTTTGCATATGATAAGTTTGCAGGAAGAAAGCCTGGCTTACTGCTAACTCTACCCCTTCACCCATTATCTTCTATGCACAACTTAAGGTATAAAAACTACTTTGGAAAATAAAGTGCGGGCCTTGTTCAATGAAACTTGGTCTCCCCATGTTGTTATTTCTCTCACCTTCTGGCTGAATTCCCACTTTGAGCGTGGAGGCTCGTCAAGCCTACTAATTTTGCCTGGGTTTCTAAGATCTGACGGGGGAGGCCTTAGTGTCTCCTCTCCTTCGGGAGAATGGGAGGACACCTGCAGCCTACATAGGTAATGTAAATTACTTGCTTTGGAATTTTATTAGCTTTCCACGTAAACCAAGTTATTCAGCCTCTTTTCTCCACTCAATTTTCTCACTGAGCTATCCTTATTTGATCACTCTTTATATCTTTAATTCTATCGTATCCTGATCACCGAAGCGATCTCCCCTTTGAATTCCCTGGATCCACCGGGGCTGGACCCCAGTAAATCTCAAAGAAGGACAATGCCAAAGAATGTTTAAACTACCACACAACTGCACTCATGTCTCATGCTAGTGAAATAATGCTCAAAATCCTCCAAGCTAGGCTTTAACGGTACGTGAACTGAGAACTTCCAGATGTACAAATTATATTTAGAAAAGGCAGAGGAATCAGAGATCAAATTGCCACCATTTGTTGGATCATAGAAAAAGCAAGAGAAGTCCAGGAATACATATACTTCTGCTTCATTGACTCTGCCAAAGCCCCTTTGACTGTGTGGATCACAACAAACTGGCAAATTCTTCAAGAGATGGGTATACCAGCCCACCTGACCTGCCTCCTGAGAAATCTGTATGCAGTTCAAGAAGAAACAGTTAGAAATGGACATGGAACAACAAATTTCCAAACTGGGAAAGGAGTACATTAAGGCTGTATATTGTCACCCTGCTTATTTAACTTATACGCAGAGTACATCATGGGAAATGATGGGCTGGATGAAGCACAAGTTGGAATCAAGATTCTCAGGAGAAATATCAATAACCTTATGGCAGAAAGTGAAGAGGAACTAAGGAGCCTCTTGATGAAGCCAGCTTTTTCATCTCCTCTTTCACTTTTAAAATCCAGCATTCAAAAAGCTAAGATCATGGCATCCAGTCCCATCACTTCATAGCAAATAGATGGGGAAAAAATGGAAACACTGACAGACTTTATTTCTTTGGTCCCCAGAATCACTGCAGAGGGTGACTGCAGCCATGAAATTAAAAGACGCTTACTCCTAGAGAGGAAAGCTATGATAAACTTAGACAGCATATTAAAAAGCAGAGACATCACTTTGCCAACAAAGGTCCATCTAGTCAAAGCTATGGTTTTTCCAGTAGTCACGTACCCATGGTGAGAGTTGGACCATAAAGAAGTCTGAGCACTGAAGAATTGATGCTTTTGAACTGTGGTATTGGAGAAGACTCTTGAGAGTCCCTTGGACTGCAAGGAGATCCAACCAGTCCATCCTAAAGGAGATCAGTCCTGAATGTTCATTGGAAGGACTGATGCTGAAGCTGAAACTCCGATACTTTGGCCACCTGATGCGAAGAACTGACTTATTTGAAAAGAGCCTGATGCTGGGAAAGATTTAAGGTGGGAGGAGAAGGGGATGACAGAGGATGAGATGAGATGTTTGGATGGCATCACAAGAATTTCAGAAAACTCTGGGAGATAGTGAAGGACAGGCAAGCCTGGCATGCTGCAGTCCATGGGGTCACAATGAGTGGGACATGACTGAGTGACTGAACAACAAAATCATAAAATAGTGCTTGCGTACTCACCTGTAAAGCGCAGAAATGGGCCTCTTATTTCCAGGTTTTGGTCTGTATGGTTTTGGTTCTCCTGCCATATTGATATCTGAAAACATAAAATAGCACTGATTAAGAAAGTATTAAACCATTTGTGAAAATAAATCTTGAAGTTGCATTATCTTTTTTTTTTTTTTTTTGTCTGTAAAATGTTATATGACATTCATTTATTCCTAAGTGTTTTCTGAGCACCTACTCTAGGCCAGGCTCTGTTTGAGGTATTTCATGTACCAAATGTATTAGATCCATGCCCTTGTGGGACTTGTCTTCTATGGGGAGGGAGGGCATAGATAGTTAACCACAAACATAACAAATAGGAAAACGATGTAACATATCAGAAGGTGCAAAGTACAATGAAAATAGCAAATATTGGACAAGGTAGAGGGATCAGGAATGCTCACTAAAACTGGAAAGGGAAAGAGGGAGAATGATTGTAAAGCAAGTATACTCCCATAAAAATTAATTTAAATAAAAGAAAGAGGCAGAATGAGATGTCCTACTGACTTGCAGTTTTGCCTGGAATGTCTCTGTATAGACGTTTTCATAGAATGAAGGTTTGTTCAGAGAGGAATTGTTACATTTCCTTTGGTAATATCTTCTCCATGGAAGCAGAGAAGAAGTGTTAGAAGGGTGGAATTATAGAGCAGACAAGGTTTACTGAGGGAACAGCAAGATGCATTCGGTAACTGGCATGTTCAATTACAGAGTTCTGGAGTGATCTGAGGAAAAGACAGCACACCGCTTGCTTTCAAGAACTAAAACTATAACAGAGTCTCTAAGGTAAGATGAGAAGATGCCTAAATTAAGTACATGACAAGAGAGCATTTGCATCAATTACCAACCTTAATATTTTTTAAAAATGTGTAAAACTGTTATGGTAAAGGGTGGTAAAGGTTTGAGAAGTGATATAAACTGTTATATTTAATAAAGTTAACATTTCCAGAGGATGATAAAAAAAGAAAATCTAAAGGAAGTGAACTTTAAGAAAAGCTTTGGAAGAAGTGAGGGGCATTATTTTGACAGAAAAGAAAGGCAAAGTTCTATTTCTCGTGAGTGAAAAGCCAAAGTGTTACTCACTCAGGTTGTGTCTGAGTCTGCAACCCCATGGGCTGTAGCCCACCGGGCTCCCCCGTCCTGGGATTCTCCAGGCAAGAATACTGGAGTGGGTTTCCATTCCCTTCTCCAGGGGATCTTCCTGACCCAGGGATTAGACTCAGGTGTCCTGCATTGCATACAGGGGGCTACATACACTGTCTGGGATGGTTGGACCACCCATCAGTAGAAGCAACCAAAATGTCTAGATGGAAAATAATGGATCTCTTTTAAAGTAGCTGACACTGGTGTATCGATGATTCGCAACGCTGTGTTGGCTTCTGCTGTCTAATGAAATGACAGTTATGCGTATACCTCTCTCCACTGCTCGTTTAGGCTGCGTTTCCATATAGGCCATTACAGAGTATTCAGCGAGTTCCCTGTGCTGTACAGTAGGTCCTTGTTGTTATTGATTTTATATATAGTAGTGTGTAGATGTCAATCCCAGTCTCTCAATTTGTCTGCCCTCTTCCCCCTCGGTACCCACAAATTTGCTTTCTACACATCTGTGATGCTATTTCTGTTATGTAAATAGGTTCATTTGTACACATTTTTTAGATTCCACATATAAATGATTTCATATGATATTCATCTTTCTCAGTCTGACTTACTTCACTCAGTATGACAATCTCCAATTCTAATCATGTTGCTTCAAATAGCATAATGTTATCTCTTTTAAAAAACACATTGGGCTAACATCAAAGTAAGGCATTCACAGAAGCCAACATCTGAGTGGGCGTGGCAAGCCAATGGAGATGGAACACTGAGCCCGGCTTGGTCTGGAAGACGTCTGCTGAAACCAGAACTTGAGCTTTCATTCTCACATCCTTCGGAATCTGAGGGGACAGGAGGCAGGGCCCACACTGAAGGACAGGAAATGCGTGCGCATTTAATTCAACAGCCATATGTGGGGAAATCCTTAACTAGGAAGAAAAGGAAGCCTCTTCCACCCGCCAAAGAATATCAATATACAATCCACAGTAAACACCATACTTAATAGTGGGTCAGTGGGCACATTTTCTTTAAGATCAAGGGATTTACAAAGGCTTTTACTACCACCATCTCTATATAACACTGTACTGGATATTGTAGACAGTGAAGTAAGACAGGCAAACAATATCAGAAATGGGAAAGAAGAAATTAAGCTGTCATAATTGCTGATAACATGTGGGTCCACAAAAAAACTCTGAAGTATCCACAGATTACTACAATTAAAAGAGTCTTTACAAGTTTCTTGTATTCAAGGCCAATACACAAAATTCAGCTGCATGTTCCCACACGCCAATACACAAAATTCAGCTGCATGCTCCCACACGCCAATACACAAAATTCAGCTGCATGCTCCCACACGCCAATACATATTTAAACACACGATTTTAAAGGACGCCACTTGTGTGACATATAAGTACCAAGGGATAAATACATTATAAAATTTGAAGGATGTTTATGAAGAAAATTATAACTCTGTATTGGGAGATTTTACAGTTATTTTACATAAAAAGAGAATTTGGAAGGCTTGATAAATAAATTTATCAATTCTCCTCAAGTTGATATATTGATTCTACATGTTCACAATAAAATCCCCAAATACTCTTTTCATGTCTATGGGGCATTTGACATGCTGATTCTAAAATTTATATGATAGAGCAAAACATCAAAATATCCATAATATACTTGAAAACAAAAGCTGGCAAATTTGCCTTATCAGGATTTATTTTAAAGCTATAATAATGAAGAGAGCAGTTTTGATACAAAAAGGGAAAACAAACCAATGGAACAGACTAGAGACCCCACAAACTAACTTACAAATAGATGAAATACTTAAATTATGATAGAGCTGGTTCAGCTGACAAGTGAGTAAAAGATAGACTTTTGATGCTGTAACAATCGGTTATTGGTTGTTATTGTTTATTTTTGGTTACTGGTTATTGTAGCAAGGAAATATATGAAATTGGACCTCTAATTAAAATAATTAAAATCTATTAAAATCTGTTAAAAATAGATTACTTATTAGATTAAAAACCTAAATGTAAGAGGCAAAATATAAAACTTTTAGGAGGAAATACAGCAGAATATCTTTATGAGATCAGAGTATAGAAGGATAATCTTAAACCAGACATAAAAAGCGCTAGCCTTAAAACATAGGAATGATAAATTCTACTACGATAAAAATCAAGTGCTTCTGCCCATCCAAGTCACATTAAAAATGAAGAGTCACAAATTAGATAAAGAAATCCTTGATGAAAGATTTGTTTCAGGAATATATAAAGCATTCAAGTAATAGGAAAAAGAGACAAACCACCAAATAGAAAATTGGGAAAATTAGTTAAGACACTTTACAGAAGAGGAAATATGAATGCTGAATAAACACATGAAAATAGTCTCAACCTCAGTAGAAGTGGTAAATGCAAGTGAAACCACAATGACATAACTGATACCCACTGGATTTACAATAGTTTACAAAGTCTGACAATATCAAAAGTTGATGAGGCTTTGGAGCAAGTCAAACTTGTATACATTGTGACTATAAGCATAAATTAGTGAAACTATTTTAGAAAATAATTTAGTGGTTTATAATACACATAAAATGCTAAGTCCTGTGACCCAGGAGGCATGCACCTACAGAAACTCTTGGATGTGTGTGTCTTGTAAGAGTGTTTATTGCAGTATAGTAAAAAATTCATAGAAAAACACAAACATTCATTGGCAGATAACTGGATAAAAGAATTTTGTGATATATTTACACATAAGCATACTACAAAGCAGGAAAGAGTAGGGGGTGGAGAGAGAGAAACACAGAGAGAGCTATTGGCTACAACGCTGATGTACTGAAGAATCAGGAGCATAACACTGAGCAAAAGATGATATCCTGGAAGAACAGCGACAGACTGAATCCTTTTATGTTAATAAAAATACAAATTTAAACAGTACACTGCATGGGAATGAAAATACGCGTAATAAAACTAAGAAAAGCAAGCAGAAATAGGCAAATGAGCTCAGGATGAAGGTTGCCTCTAAACGGGTAGATGAGGATACGGGACTTGTGAAGGATATCTAAAGGACTTCAAAGTTAATCATAATGTGCTATTTCTTAAACTGGATAGAGGAAGTAAGTTTATAATATAGCATCACACTGTATAACTTAAATCTGTTATAAATTTTATTTTGAATATAAGTTTTATATAAATATTTAATTGTCTTCATATATTTATATTTAATGTGTATCCAAAATTTTAATTTGTGTAATAATTAATACAAAATTATAAAAGAAAGTGATAACAAAGGTGGTAAGGTGTGTGTCGATAAATATTCAGGTCAGGTCAGTGGGTTTTGGTGAATAAGGATTTCAGGAGAGATGGCGAGTGGGTAAGTAGAAGAAAAGAGCTGTTGGGAGGATGGATTACTGGATGGGAGAAGATTATTAGAGCCTCCAGTTAGAAATTTTCATCTGATTTGAGTGGGAAATAACTTTGGATTCTGAGTAAAAAACAGTCCTGAGAATGAATTAGGAAGACACTGACTCTTATATAATTTGGAATAAGGCCCAACAAAGATCTAGGCTGTCTAAGCCTTCACATATGACAGAGTTGGAACAAAAAAGTGAGTGAAACAAATGAAGATTTGTTATTTTTATAAGCTCCGTAATGATGGTAGAGGTACATATCCAGGAAATATCATTAGACACACTATTGTATTTCTATCTTAGAATTCTTTACTTTTGAACTGAAACAAACAAACAAACAAAAAAACAATTCTCATAAGTAAATAAAAAAAAAAGAGAGAGAGACTTAAGACTATCAAAACAAGTATTGTAACATTCATTTTAAAAATCATCTGTAGCTAGTGGCTCTGAGTTTGATGGTGGATCCATACAGTGGGGGAGCTTCCCTGGTGGCTCAGACAGTAAAGAATCTGCCTGCCAAGGCAGGAGACCCGGCTCGATCCCTGGGTAAGGAATATCCCCTGGAGAAGGGACTGGCTACCCACTCCAGACTCTTGCCAAGAGAATTCCATGGACAAAGTAGCCTGGTGGGCTACAGTCCGTGGGGTTGCAAAGAGTCAGACACGACTGCGTGACTAACACTAACTACATCCGATGGAGTGCTTCCCTGACGGCTCAGTAGCAAAGAATCCACCTGCCAGTGCAGGAGACGCAGCTTCCATCCCTGTGTTGGGAAGATCCACTGGAGAAGGAGATGGCCACCTACTCTATTATTCTTGCCTGGAAAATCTCAGGGACGGGAGAACCTGGGAGGCTACGGCTCATGGGAGACAGCCTGCCAGGCTCTTCTGTTCGTGGGATTTCCCAGGCAAAAATATTGGAGAGGTTTGCCATTTCCTACTCCAGGGGATCTTCCCAACCTAGGAATTGAACCTGCAACTGCTACTTTGGCAGGCAGACTCTTTACCACTAGTCCACCCGGGAAGCCCCAACATACAAGGGAAGATGTTTTATGAAAGGTTGTCACACAGCAATTTCAGACAGCAGGTGCAAAGAATCTTTTTTTCTTAGAGACACTGGATAAAGTCTGAACACTGAATAGTGTTCAAATGCATCATTTTCCTTTGAATGTTTATAAATGTATGGTTAAATATGGAAATTTATGTATGTTACATGGCTATAGTAAAGATCATCCATGTCCTGGTGTTAGTGGACAGGGATGCGTGTGAGAGGGGCTGGATGTAGACAGGGGAGCAGGAACAGTGGGCGTGAGCTCAGGAAATCAAGGAACATAAAGCATGGCCAGGGTCTGGATGAGTGAGGGTTTCCTTTGTGTTTAGCTTTATTGATACAAGATTTCATTGTGTTTTTGGAACAACCCATCTTATTTGGAAGGCAAAGTTCAGGTTCGTCTATCTCAAAAGCTGCTGGCCTTGAAGAAAGCCTCCAGACAGTGTAAATAGCCTCTCGACCCTGAACTTTGTGGTCAGCTGCAGAGAGACCTCCCAAGACTTCTTTCCCTGATTGTGCGGAGCTGTACAACTCACCCACAGGAGGAACCAGAGAAAGAATGGCCAATGTCCAATTTTCTGCCACTCTCACAAGACATGAACTTTGGAACAAAAGGTTGAGATACAGAAAATAAAGTGGCATTTCTTAAATTCCCGAGTTTGCAAAGATTCTCAGTAAGTACCAACATTAAAAAATCTTACATTACCCTCAAAAAAGAATGTAGATTTCATCATCGCAACAAATGCTTTTGAAATGGGTCAAAAAAAATCCTAGTTAAATTCCTACTTGTTATGCAAAAGTACATATTGAGGTACTTATATACCAAGGTGATGGACTGTATTATCGGAGAATTAAAATCATATTCTCGTAGAGGGCGTTGATAAAACTAGACAAGCACTATGCAACAGAAGTCTCCTGAAGAGTTTCTGCTTGGGTTTGAGACAGGCTGAGACCTGGGCCCTTTGTGGCCATGCTGCAGTGTTGGCACCTAGACAAATGTCTCCTCAAGCAACAAATTACAGAAATTATAAGGGGCTAAAAATAACTGCAGAAAGTGAAGAAGAACTAAAGAGTCTCTTGATGAAAGTGAAAGAGGAGAGTGAAAAAGTTGGCTTAAAGCTCAGCATTCAGAAAACTAAGATCATGGCATCAGTCCCATCACTTCACAGCAGATAGATGGGGAAACAGTGGAAACAGTGGCTGACTTTATTTTTCTGGGCTCCAAAATCACTGCAGATGGTGATTGCAGCCATGATTTTAAAAGATGTTTACTCCTTGGAAGGAAACATAGACAGCATATTAGAAAGCAGAGACATTACTTTGCCAACAAAGGTCAGTCTAGTCAAGGCTATGGTTTTTCCAGTGGTCATGTATGGCTGTGAGAGTTGGACTGTGAAGAAAGCTGAGCACCGAAGAATTGATGCTTTTGAACTGTGATGTTGGAGAAGACTCTTGAGAGTCCCTTGGACTTCAAGGAGATCCAACCAATCCATCCTGAAGGAAATCAGTCCTGAGTGTTCATTGGAAGGACTGATATTGAAGCTGAAACTCCAAATACTTTGGCCACCTGATGCTAAGAGCTGATTCACTAGAAAAGACCCTGATTCTGGGAAAGATTGACAGCAGGAGGAGAAGGGGATGACAGAGGATGAATGGCATCACCAACTTGATGAACATGAGTTTGAGTGAACTCCGGGAGTTGGTGATGGACAGGGAGGCCTGGCGTGCTGCAGTCCATGGGGTCGCAAAGAGTTGGACACGACTGAGCGACTAAACTGAACTGAAAAATAACTGCATGCCTGCACAGTTGAGGCAAATTCTGGACAAAAAGATACAAGAAGACCAACAAAGCCCAAAACCAATTTTGAAGAGTAGGGAGCAAAAGCTGGGGGTCAGAAGCAAAAGCAGAGTGCTGCACAGGATCTCTGTACAAACACCACCAAAGGAGTGGACAACCCGCCTAAGCCACCCCTCCAGCCCAGCCTCTGAACACACTCCTACCCTCACCCAGTAGAAGGAAGCAACTTGCATCCCCTGAGCAAGCAGGCAGGGAAGCAACAAGAGAACCTGTTCATTGTTTTTCTCTGCCTCCTGCTGGATGATGGGCCCAATAAAGCTTTGCCAGAATTGCTTGTCTGGTCTCTGATCGATTTGTATTGATTAAAGAGGTCAAGAGCACTGGTCAGTAACAAGTTCACCATATATCACACCTGTGTAGAGACAAGCCCCGCCCCCCCTCCAACCCTGTCCGGGTGTAAAGACAGTGCAGCTAAATGGAGTTAAAGCTTTATCTCTGCCTGGAACTTCCCTGGTGACTCAGATGGTAAAGAAACCACCTGTGATTCAGAAGACCTGGGTTCGAGTCCTGGGCTGGGAAGATCCCCTGGAGAAGGTAATGGCTATCCGTGCCAGTATTCTTGCCTGGAGAACTACATGGGCAGAGGAGCCAGGTGAGCTACAGTCCATGGGGTCACAAAGAGTTGGACACCACTGAGCGACTATCGCTTTCTTTTAGGAGATGACTGGAGATTGCAGACCTCTACATGGAAGGAGAAGAGGCATTTGCACTTTGTCATATGACATTATGAACCTCGGTAAGAACCAATTATGAAGCTGATTGAATAGATCCTATGTCTACTTTGAAGTTTTAATATTTCAAATGAGCATGAAAAAATGTGAAAAAATTCAAATGAACTCTAAAATGATCCTTCTACTATTAAATTTCAGATTCAAACAATTGAAACATATCCCACTGGGTTGCTAACTATGTCTTTTCACAGTAAATTGCTTGAAGTATATTAAGGGTTCCAAAATCTAATCAATTTTCTTCTTTATTTTTAAACTAAATAAATGAAGCTAATACCATGAGAGAAATATGGTATAAAGTCACAAAACTGAAAAAAGTCAATGAGCTGAGCCTATTCTGCTTTGAGGTAAATGAGATGAGGCAAATGGGAGACTGGTACCGTTCCAAAGCATCACCCCTGAAAAGGATATCCAACACACGCAAATATATTTATTTGGCCAATTCTTGTTAGGGTACTACTAAAGACGAGAGTAAAAGCTTTCAATAATTTGATGCTTTGGACTCTTGGGAAGATACCTCCAATCCTGCACCCAAACAGACGTGACCCTCCTTTGCACTCCCCGTTTTACTTCATTACATCCTTCTCCCAGAACTGACTGCTGAGTGTTTGTCCCTCTGACTTTGGACTTCTAAAGCGAAGTCGCAGCTCAGCTTCACAGGCTCTTCAGTGTCCTGAACAGAGCTGTTGGTGTCCTATGTGCTCTAGGAGTCCACTGGTTAACCAAACTCATACAAGCCACAGGCTGTGTTCTTGCATCGGTCGTGATGTGTCCAGCCAAACACGCTTTGTCAGAGCACTTCCTAAAGTGGTATTTATCTAAACAGTGTTTTGGAAGGTGTTAATAAGTATGTTGCCAAATAAACAAGTCATGGTAAAATAAATTTGGTAAAAGTGTGATAATATTTCTCTTTCTCAGATATTTGTGATGCATATTAAAGGAAAAAGATTCTGGAAGCAAGAAACATCCCATGGTGTTTAACTCAAATGCATACGAGAGAGAGAGAGAGAGATAAGTTTTTGGACAGCACACTTGTTAACATCCAACAGAACAGAATGCCTCTGAACATTGGTTTATGAGATACCCTGAAATATATGCAAAAATATTTCCCATTTATTTATTTGCTGTGTTTTCAATTTAGAATATCCCTTTTGGAAAGATAATTTAACATTTTGAATTACACTAGTACAATAAACAAATACTCATTACTTACCCCTGCCAACAGTGAACCCTGATGGCATCTGTTACTTCTAAAGAAATTCATGCTTGATATTGAAGTGACCTCTAACTGATAATAAGGCATCCACATTATCAAGGTGTTTTTGTTTGTTTTTTTTGAGATGAGGAAAAATGAAAAGAGATATTTTTCTAAAGAAATTAATTAAAAGTAGCGTCTTTACTCTTGGGATTGTTTTGTGTTTGTTTCTTTCCTCAGGTTTAAATAAAAGTTTAAATAATTCATCCATGGCATATAGACTGCCAGGAAAAGTCATTCAGAGTCTTTTATTGTTCACATTTGGAAGATTTAGGGATTCATTACCGTTCCATTGAATAAAAATTCAGAAGGTAAAGAAAATAGTCTGTTATGTCTGACAAATGAATGCATAAAACCATACCTCACCCTAGTATAAACACTATACCATTAAAAAGTGCCTTTGCAGTTATTATTAGTTTAGAGCCTCAGCCCATCCTGTGAAATAAGCAGAGCAGGGGGTCTTTATTTCTGTGTCATGTATATAGATGTTTGAGATATCGAGAAATTAAATGGCTTTCCTAATAATATCGTTAGCTCATTTTACTGTCTTTATTATTGAACATGGCACAGGTGCCAGGCACTGAACTAGTAAGAGAGGGGGTACCCTGCCCCTGCCCCACGAGAGATGGCTGAGCGTTGGGCACTGCACCAGATTCATGTTCTAGAATTTTCTGTACTATCGCATTGCTCTTAACCAGACTTTGGATGCCATATTTCTTAGCCGCTTAAACCTGGTTTGACTGTGGAAAGACCTGTAAAATAATACATTCTGAATCCCCAGGAGCTGTGGCATCACTGAGGAAAATGTATGATAAAAGAATGCTGCGGGGAGATCTGGCTGGCAGCAATGGGGAAACAAACTTGACTTTCAACTGAGCTGCTTGACGTGTCTTGGCCAGGCAGGCTTACAACCCTACAGTGTGATGGAGCTGCCCCAAAGGGCTTGTGGTTTAGTTGCGAAGTCGTGTCCGACACTTGCACCCCATGGACTGTAACCCACCAGGCTCCTCTGTTCATGGGATTCTCCAGGCATGAACACTGGAGTGGGTAGCCTATCCCTTCTCCAGGGGATCTTCCAGACCCAGGAATCAAGCCTGGGTCTCCTGCATCGCAGGCAGATTCCTTACCAAAGTGCTTTTACTCCGAGAGAAAAATGCACCAGATTTGCAGAGGTAAACGTATGTTCTAAAATATGACCATTTGAAGCACTTTAAGCCTAAATCTGAGAGTGGAACCAATTCCGCACAAAAGTAAATGGCTTTCTAATCTTGTTGTTTTTCCCTTCACAGATTCAAAGCTAGTTTTCATACTTGATGTATATCCTTAATAGCATGTTAAAATATTCTCTGTTATGGGAATGAAACTGTAGTCTAATTTTACCAGGCAGTCACTGAATTGTGACCGTTTTAATGAGCCTTTGGATCTAGTTTCATAAATTGGCTCTGACGCAGCTCTATGGTACGCCGGCCTCTGTCACTAGAATGCTAATGCAAAGATCACTGGTTGGCCAGATTCCCATTTGTTACCAGAAAACACCCTGATGCTCCCAGGCCCCATCTGCAAGGACAAATGAAAATGGAAACTTGAACTTATTACTAATTAACTGGTAAATCTGATCATTGTATGCCTTATTCAGATTCAAACTGCTTTTAACCCCAATAGAAACTAAAGTAAGAAAAAAAAAAAAGCAGGCATATATGCTGCTGCTGCTGCTAAGTCGCTTCAGTCGTGTCCGACTCTGTGCCACCCCATAGGCAGCAGCCCACCAGGCTCCCCCATCCCTGGGATTCTCCAGGCAAGAACACTGGAGTGGGTTGCCATTTCCTTCTCCAATGCATGAAAGTGAAAAGTGAAAGTGAAGTCACTTAGTCGTGTCTGATTCTTAGCGACCCCATGGACTGCAGCCTACCAGGCTCCTCCGTCCATAGGATTTTCCAGGTAAGAGTGGGGTGCCATTGCCTCCTTCGAGGCATATATACTTGGATGCTTATTTTTATTTATGTCTATTACTTCCAGTGTTTATATTATGAAGAAAATAGAGATGCTACAAATCATTCATTTTCATTTATCAAATAATTATTGAACGTACAGAACGTGCCAGGAACTGCGCTAAGGATTTGGTAAACAGATATAAATATTGTCTTTGTTCCCAATTTTAATTGACAAAATACTTCTATAGGTGTTGAGGGAAATAATATCAGTAATAATTATTAGTGGAAAACAGTCTCAATTCTTACACATATCAATTTTTACATTGATATGTGTAAATATATTAGCCCAAATATTTTCATAGGTACTGTCTTTTTACCATTCATAGAGTCCTTTTCCTGGCATATTTTTTTTAATAAGTTAAAACTTCTCCAACATGTTTAATGTCCTTTTGACTGTTCCAGCAAATGTAGATGCCATCCAACCACAAGCATTCTCAATTTCTTTTCATTCTGGTATAAAATACAACTATCTAATTATAAATAGAAGCCCCATCAAAAGGCTTTTAGACAAGTTGAGTTATTTCAAAACATTGTCATAGAAAAATCAAAATTAAATCATGTACATCTTTATAACATTCATTGTTTATCTACTCCAGTCCTTTGCTTCTGTAAGAATTTGTCTTCTCATTTGTAAGATTTTCTTTTAATATGGAAATTCTTTAAAAACTCAAAATTTGAATTTTCCAATTCCAATTCCAATTCCATTCAATTCCAATGAGAGGTTTCCAATTACTTTTGAGCAAAATGTAATCAACATTAAAAGGATTTGCGAAGCAGTTCTTCAAAAGCTCAAAATTTCTAAAATTCAACTGATGATAGGTGGCAAAGTGAGACTATATGGTAACATACTCATATTGCCTTTTTAGTTCAAAATAAAATTCATCAGAAAAATTTCGTAGTGTGGTTTTCTGACTATATAAATATAGTTCAGTTTACTTCAGTCACACAGCCATGTCTGACTCTTTGTGACCCCATGGACTGCAGCACGCCAGGCCTCACTGTCCATCACCAACTCCCGGAGTTTACTCAAACTCATGTCCACTGAGTTGGTGATGCCATCTAACCGTCACATCCTCTGTCGTCCCCTTCTCCTCCCGCCCTCAATCTTTCCCAACATCAGGGTCTTAACCACTGAGTCAGTTCTTTGCATGGGTGGCCAAAGGATTGGAGTTTCAGGTTCAGCAACAGTGCTTCCGATGAACATTCAAGACTGATCTCCTTTATGATTGACTGGCTTGATCCCCTTGCAGGCCAAGGGAATCACAAGATTCCCAACACCACAGTTCAAAGGCATTAATTCTTCGGCGCTCAGCCTTCTTCACAGTCCAACTCTCACATCCATACATGACCACTGGAAAAACCATAGCTTTGACTAGACAGACCTTTGTTGGCAAAGTAATGTCTCTGCTTTTGAATATGCTGTCTAGGTTGGTCATAACTTTTCTTCCAAGGAGCAAGCGTCTTTTAATTTCATGGCTGCAATCACCATCTGCAGTGATTTTGGAGCCCCCAAAATAAAGTCTCTCAGTTTTTCCATTGTTTCCCCATCTATTTGCCATTAAGTGATGGGACTGGATGCCATGATCTTAGTTGTCTGAATGTTGAGCTTTAAGCCAGCTCTTTCACTCTCCTCTTTCATTTTCATCAAGAGGCTCTTTCGTTCTTCTTTGCTTTCTGCCATAAGGGTGGTGTCATCTGCATATCTGAGGTTATTGATATTTCTCCCAGCAATCTTGATTCTAGTTTGTGTTTCATCCAGCCTGGCATTTTGCATGATGTACTCTGCGTATAAGTTAAATAAGCAGTGTGATAGTATACAACTTTGATGTACTTCTTTCCCAATTTTGAACCAGTCTGTTGTTCCATGTCCAGTTCTAACCATTGCTTCTTGACCTGCATACAGATTTCTCAGGAGGCAGGTAAGGTGGTCTGGTATTCCCATCTCTTGAAGAATTTTTCACAGTTTGTTGTGATCCACAGAGTCAAAGGCTTTGGCATAGTCAATAAAGCAGAAATAGATATTTTTCTGGAACTCTCTTGCTTTTTCAATGATCCAACAGGTGTTGGCAATTCGATCTCTGGTTTCTCTGCCTTTTATAAACCTAGCTTGAACATCTGGAGCTTCATGGTTTACGTATTGTTGAAGCCTGGCTTGGAGAATTTTGAGCATTACTAGCAAGTGAGATGAGTGCAATTGTGCAGTAGTTTGAGCATTCTTTAGCATTACCCTTCTTTGGGATTGGAATGAAAACTAACCTTTTCCAGTCTTGTGGCCACTGCTGAGATTTCCAAATTAGCTGGCATAATGAGTGCAGCCCTCTCACAGCATCATCTTCTAGGATTTGAAATAGTTCAACTGGAATTCCGTCACCTCCACTAGCTCTGTTTGTAGTGATGCTTCCTAAGGCCCACTTGACTTTGCATTCCAGAACTGGGCTTCCCTTGTTTCTCAGCTGGTAAAGAATCTGCCTGCAATGCAGAGACCTGGGTTTGATCCTTGAGTTGGGATTTTTCCCTGGAGAAGTGAAAGGCTACCCACCCCAGTGTTCTGGCCTGGAGAATCCCATGGACTGTATAGTCCATGAGGTTGCAAAGAGTTGGACACGACTGAGAGACTTTCACTTAATAAACATAAAATATTTATAAAATGTGATACAGCTCAGTTTGTATAAATCAGTAGAAATCACATGATTGCATTTGTTTAATGTAATTATGTGTTGTTTATGTAACATAACCAACTCCAAATGTATTTTAATTTGCATGTCTCCTAAATTACTAAGGTCATTATTTTTTACCACCATTCTGTATTCCACTCAAAGTTGTATTCAAAGTATCACTACAAAGGTCACATTATTTTATCTTCAATGCTGAATTTTTAAAGTAAATTTAAACCATCATTCACATATAATGTCAGCAATTTCACAGTCATTTAGTAATCAAGAATAAGGATTTTTGTTTTACATATATGTACCTATTATTATAAATTTTTATTGATTTTCTTTCTTTTTTTAAAGATTTTCTTTCCTTTTCATTCTAAACTTTTGATTTTGTATTGGAATATAGCTGATTAACAATGTTGAGGTAGTTTGAAGTGGACAGCAAAGGGACTTAGGCATATATGTATATGTATGTGTATATACATATATATATATATGTGTGTGTGTGTGTGTGTGTGTGTGTCTATTCTCCCCCAAATAGTCATGTATAGATGTGAGAGTTGGACCATAAAAAAGGCTGAGCACCAAAGAATTGATGCTTTCGAACTGTGGTGCTGGAGAAGACTCTTGAGATTCCCTTGGACTGCAAGGAGATCTAACCAGTCAATCCTAAAGGAAATCAACTCTGAATACTCACTGGAAGGGCTGATGTTAAAGCTGACTCATTGGAAAAGACCCTGATGCTGGGAAAGATTGAGGGGAAGAGGAGAAGGGGGCGACAGAGGATGAGATGGCTGGATGGCATCACCAACTCAGTGGACAAGAGTTTGAGCAGACTCAGGGATACAATGAAGGACAGGGAAGCCTGGCATGCTCAGTTCACAGGGTTTCAAAGAGTCAGAGATGACTTAGCAACTGAACAATTCTCCCCCAAACTCTCCTCCCATCCAAGCTGCCACATAACCTTTAGCAGAATTTCCAGTGCTATAGCATAGGTACTCATTGGTCATCCATTCCAAATATAACTATAAGGGTTTTGGTTTTAAAATAAGTATCTAATGCACATAAGTAAATTAACTTATGGCCTTATAAAAGTTATGAATAAAATAATTAACTATTGTTATTTAAGCCTTTAGACTAATTATTATGGCTAGAAATTGCTCATAGGATGAGAATCCAGGATGATATGTGGATCCTCAAAAAAAGAAATTTATTTTTCCCACCAGAACTGGTGAACAGGCTTGGCCCGGTCTCAAGCCCATTCATAGTAACCCCTGCTCCACCAGATCTGGTGGCCGTGCTCACCCAGGCCTGGAACAGCTTTACTGCAGCCCCCATACCACTGATCCTGGAAGGTGTGTGCATGTCACACAAAGAATCCCACTCAACTCCTGGCATTTCTGGGCCCTATGAGGCTGAAACACAGACAGATCTTGGCACCAAAGCACTGCACAGACAGACCACAACACACTCCTAGTCTTCCAGTGACTGCTCCTTCAAGACTGGCAGAGACAGCAGTTTCATCTTATACACAGAAACAAGCAAAGAATCAGGCAACGTGAGGATTCAGAGAAATATATTTTGAATGAAAGAACAAGAAAACACTTTAGAAAAAGACGTTAATAAAATGCAGATAAGCATCTACTTGATAAAGAGGTTAACGTAATGGTCATAAAGATAATGAATTCAGATAAAGAATGAAAAACATGGCAACATTTTCAACAAAGAGATAGAAAATATAAGAAAGGTCTGAAGTTTTGGGACTTAAGAATATGATAGCTAAACTGAAAAATACACTAGGGAGAGTCAACAGCTGACTGGATGAAGCAGCAGAATGAATCATTGGCTTGGAAGACAAACCAATGAAAATCATCCAGACAGAGCAGCAGAAAGAAAAAAAAATTAAAAAGTTAAAATTCTTTAAGGAAACTGAGAAGCATTAAGTGGAAGACATTCTCATTATAGGGTTCTCAAGAAAAGAACAGGAAGAGAAGTGGCAGTGAATGTATTTGAAGAAATAATAACAAAATTTCCCCAACCTGAGGAAAAATGTAGATATTCAGGTGCAGGAAGCCCAAAACATCCCAGATAGAATGAACCCAAAGAAATCCACACAAAGAAGAATTGCAATTAAAATAGGAAGAGTTGAAGAAAGATCAAAAATATAAAACGTGATGGCGGGGGGGGGGGTAGTAAAAATGTAAACATTTAAAATGTGTTTAAATTTAAGTTGCTATCAGTTTAAAACAGGAGCAATATGTGAGCCTCACAGTAACCACAAACAGAAACTCATAGTAAATACACAAAAGAAAATGAGAAATGAATCTAAACAGAACAAGGAAGAAAGCCACCAAGCCACAAGAGAGGAGAGACAGGGAAGAAGAAAGAAACAGGAGCAACTAGAAAAACAGACGTCTTTACCATCTGAGCCACAGGGAAGCAAACAGACATCAAATGTAAACAAAATGTCAGGGACTATTTTAAACGTAAATGGACTACATTCTCCAATCAAAAGATAGAGTGGTTAGGTGAAGAAAAAAAGGAAAAAGAAAAAAAAAAAAGACTGACACAAGACTCATCTATATGCTTTTTATAAGAGATTCACTTCAAAAGTAAGGACATACAGAATGAAAGTAAAGGGATGCAGAAGCTATTCCACTCAAATGGAAAGGAAAAGAATGCCGGTGTAGCTATGCTCATATCAGACAAACAGACGCTAAGACAAACACAGCAATAAAGAACAAAGAAGAGCATCATATTACTGATAAAGGAGAAATCCAGTAATAAAATATAACATTTATAAATACATATGCACCCACCACAAGAGCACTCAGATATACAAAACACATATTAATGGACATAAAGGGAGAAATTGACAGCAATGCAATGAAAGCAGGGTCTTTAATACCGCACTTACATCAATGGATAGATCAAGCAGATAGAAAATAAATAAGGAAACACAGACCTTGGATGACACACTAAACCAGATTGACTTAATAGATACAATCAGAACATTCTGAACTGGAAAAGGTGCAAGTATGTGGAGATTAAAATATATGCTATGGAATAATCAATGGGTTATCAAAAATCAAAGAAAAAATAGAGAATACATAGAGACAATGCAAGCATAAAACATCCAAAATCTATGACATGGAGCATAAGTGGTTCTAAGACAAAAATTCATTGCAGTTCAAGTCTGTCTCAATAAAGCAGAGAAATCTGAAACAATATAACTCTCTCCTAAAGAAATTAGAAAAAGGAAAAGAACAAGGCCTAAAGTCAGTAGAAAGAAAGAAATTGTAAAGGCTAAAGTGAATCAGATGACTTCACTAGTGAATTCTATCAAAAACTGAAAGGTTTAAAACCTATACTTTTCAAACTCTTCCAAAGGATTGAAGGCGGAAGGGCCTCATTTTATGAGGCCGGCGTTACTCTAATATCAAACCTGGACAACATCACTACAGAAATGTCTTTAATGAACATAGATGCAAAAATTTTCAACAAAATATTAGCAAACTGAATTCAAAAACACATTAAAAGGGTCATAAATCATAATCAACGGGGATTTATTCCAAAGATACAAAGAGCATTCAACATCCCCAAATTAATGTGATACACCATATTAACCAGACAAAAGATAAAAGAAATATTATCATCCCAACAGATGTAGGAAAACCATATGACAAAATTCAACATTTATGATAAAAGTTCTCAACAAAGTGAGTATAAAGGGAATGAATCTCAAGGTAATGAAGACGATGCATAATAAACCCACAGTTAACATCATAATTGTGAAAAGCCGAAAACTTTTTCTCTAAGATCAGGAACGAGGCAAGGACGCCCCCTTGTTACTTTTATCCAACATTGTAGAGGAAGTCCTAGCCAAGAAAAGTAAATGAGAAGCATCCAAATCGAAAAGAAGCAAAACCATCACCATCTGCAGGTAACATTATACTTTATGTAGAGAACCTTAAAGACTGTCAAAAGAGCTGCTACAACCCTAAAGACTCCACCAAAAAGAAAACCCTGTTATAACTAATAAGGACTTCCCTGGTGGCTCAGATGGTAGAGAATCTGCCTGCAATGCAGGAGACCTAGGTTCGATTCCTGGGTTGGGAAGATCCCTTGGAGAAGGGAAAGGCTACCCCACTCCAGTACTCTTATCTGGAGAATTCCATGGACAGAGGAGCCTGGCAGGCTACAGTCCATGGGGTTTCAAAGAGTCAGACATGACTTGAATGACTAACACTTTCATTTCACTTTTCAGAACTAATAAATGAATTCAGTAAAGTTGTGGAATACAAAATCAACCTAAAAATCAGTGGCATTTCTATACACTAATAAAAAACTGTCAGAAAGTGAAATCAAGAAAGCAGTATCATTTACAATTGCATCAGAAATAATAAAATAGCTGGTAATTCGGTTAAATAGGTAGGTGAAAGACCTATATTTTGAAACCTGTAAGACACTAATGGGGAAAATTAAAGAAAGTGCACATAAAGGAAAGGTATTCTGTGCTAATGGATGGGAAAAATTGATATTGCAAAAATATCCATGTTACCTAAAGTAATCTACAGATTCAATGCCATCCATTTTAAGAGTCCAACAGCATTTTTCACAGAACTAGAATAATTCTAAACTTGCATAGAACCACAAAAGAGTCTGAGTAGGCAAAACAACATTAAGAAAAAAGAAAAAAAGCTGGAAGTATCATGTTCCCTGATTTTAAAGTACACTACAAAGCTACAGTAATGGTATCATAATAAAAACAAACACACAGATCGATGGATTGGAATTGAGATCCCAGAAATAAACTCACAATATACAGAAAACCAATTTAGGACAAAGGATCAGGAACATGCATGCGCTGGAGAAAGGACAGTCTCTTCAGAAACTGGAATTTGGAAAATCGGGCAGCCGCAAGCAAAAGAAGAAAACCGGACCACTCTCTCAACACTACATAAAAACAATAACTCCAACTGAGTTAAAACCTTGAATGTTGAGATCTGATGAAAACATAGGGGCTTACCCTTGTGACCCCAAGGTTAGCCATGTTTTTGTGGATCTGCTTCCAAAGGCAAGGCTAAGAAAAGCAAAACCAGACAAACGGGTCCACATCAAATGAACAGTGAAGGAAGCGCCATCAAAATTAAAGGGCAACCTACTAAGTGGGAGAAGATGTCTGCTAACCGCATATCTGGCAAGAGGTTAATATCCAAAATATATAAAGAAGTCATGCAACTTAATAATAAAAAACAAACAAACAACAGGTTAAAAATGGGCAGAGGATCTGAATAGACATTTTTCAAAAGAAGGCATACAGATTGTCAACAGATACATGAAAATACGTTCATTATTACTAATTATTAGAGAAATGCAAATCAAAACCACAGGTGTGAGATACCACCTCACACATATTAGAATGGCTATCATCAAAAAGATAGGGAATAAGTGGTGGAGAGGATGTGGAGAAAAGGAAACGACAAGACAATGTTGGTGGAAATGTGAATCGATGCAGCCACTGTGAAAAACATGTGAGAATCCTCCAAAGGTTAAGAACACATCCACCATGCAATCCAGCTATTCTACTTCTAGGTATTTATCCAAAGAATAAAAAAGAAAAACTTTAATTTGAAAAGATATATGTTCACAGAAGCTTTATTTATAATAGCCAAGCTATGAAGTGTCCATTGATGTATGAATAGATACAGAAGATGTTTGTGTGTATACACAGTGGAATACTTCTCAGCCATAAAAAAGAATGAAATCTTGACATTTTTAACAACATGAGTAGACTTGATGGTGTTATATTAAGTGAATTAAATTGAAAAGGTGAAAGGCAAAAATTATATGATTTCACTCCCAGAGCCTGAAAAAAGTGAACAAACAAAGCACTATAAAACACAAACTCCCAGACATAGACACAGATTAGTGATTACTGGACTGGGAAGGGGACTGGAGGAGGCAGAATGGCTGAAGGGAGTCCGGTGCATGGAGAAGGGTGGTGACTAGGCTTTGGTGACAAACGGTTTATAAGGAACACACACATCTCATCATAGCATTGAACACCTGAAACTTACATAGTGTATATACCAACTTTATCTTAAAACAGAATGAATCAAAATTATTTTAAGGGCTCCCCTGGTTGCTCAGTTGGTAAAGAATCTGCCTGTAGTACTGGAGACCTGGGTTCAATCCCTGGGTCTAGAAGATCCCCTGGAGAAGGAAATGGAAACTCACTCCAATATTCTCGCCTGGAGAATCCTATGGACAGAGGAGCCTGGTGAGCTACAGTCAATGGAGTCACAAGAGTTGGACATGACTTAGAGACTAAACCACCACCAAAATTATTTTAGGGGAGGGAGATGGGAGAGATGATCTACTGGGAGGTTTACCTATGCCTGATTTATGTTGATATTTGGTAGGAGCCAACACAATCCTGTAAAGCAATTATCCTTCAATTGAAAAATTATTTAAAAAATAAAAAAAATCATTTTGATATATAACTGACATATAACATTACAGTAGTCTCAGGTGTACAATATAATCATTTGATATATGCATATATTGCAAAAGTACCATCACAATAAGTTTAATTAACATCTATCACCAGTTCAGTTCAGTCGCTCAGTCGTGTCCGACTCTGAGACCCCATGAATTGCAGCACGCCAGGCCTCCCTGTCCATCACCAACTCCCGGAGTTAACTCAGACTCACCTCCATTGAGTCAGTGATGCCATCCAGCCATCTCATCCTCTGTCGACCCCTTCTCCTCCTGCCCCCAATCCCTCCCAGCATCAGAGTCTTTTCAGATGAGTCAGCTCTTCACATCAGGTGGCCAAAGTACTGGAGTTTCAGCTTTAGCATCATTCCTTCCAAAGAAATCCCAGGGCTGATCTCCTTCAGAATGGACTGGTTGGATCTCCTTGCAGTCCAAGGGACTCTCAAGTCTTCTCTAACACCACAGTTCAAAAGCATCAATTCTTCGGCGCCCAACTTTCTTTACAGTCCAACTCTCACATCCATACATGACCACAGGAAAAACCATAGCCTTGACTAGACGAACCTTTGTTGGCAAAGTAATGTCTCTGCTTTTGAATATGCTATCTAGGTTGGTCATAACTTTTCTTCCAAGGAGTAAGCATCTTTTAATTTCATGGCTGCAATCACCATCTGCAGTGATTTTGGAGCCCATAAAAATAAAGTCTGATGCTGTTTCCACTGTTTCCCCATCTGTTTCCCATGAAGTGATGGGACCAGATGCCAGGATCTTAGTTTTCTGAATGTTGAGCTTTAAGCCAACTTATTCACTCTCCTCTTTCACTCTCATCAAGAGGCTCTTTAGTTCCTCTTCACTTTCTGCCATAAGGGTGGTGTACATCTGCTGTACATTATATTCCCGTGTCTTATTTATATTATAATGGCTCAGACAGTAAAGCTTCTGTCTACAATGTGGGAGACCCGGGTTCGATCCCTGGGTCAGGAAGATCCCCTGGAGAAGGCAATGGCACCCCACTCCAGTACTCTTGCCTGGAAAATCCCATGGACAGAGGAGCCTGGTGGGCTGCAGTCCACGGGGTCTCAAAGAGTCGGACACGACTGGGCAACTTCACTTCCACTTTCACAGTCTTCACCTATTTCACCCACTCCCCACCACACCCACCCCCGCTCTGCAACTCTGACAACCACCAATCTGTTATCTGTATCAATGATACAGAGATCTATGAGCATAATGCCGTCAAAGCACACCCATGTTGTCACAAATGGCAAAATTTCCTTCCCCGTTTTTTTATCCATTCACTCACTGACGGACACAAAGTTTGTTTCACACTAAGTTAGTTGGATTCTTAGCAACTATAAAAATGCTGCATGAAATAAGCTTGCAGATATCTTTTCACTTTAACATTTTTATTTCCTTGGATACATACCCAGAAGTGGAATTGCTGGGTCATATGATAGTTCCTAGTTTTAATTTTTTCCTCAAAAGGAATTCTTGATGTATAGGTTAGGCACTTGTCTCAGGGGCTCAGAATTACAAATAATTGGTGGAATGTCTAGAATTTGGCTTTAAATAAACACTGCTTATTAGTGACTTAGGGGCACTAAAGGAAAAATTTAATGTCACAGACATGTAGTGGGGTTAATAGTAACCATTTAATAAAAATATATTAGATTTTGGACAATAGAGAAGACTAAATAATGTTTCTGAATTATAAACGAACCTGCACAATACCTATGCAATGTTCTATATTGTTTTCACCATTTTACAGGTAATTAAATTTTAGGCAAGAGAGAAAAATAGCTTGCATAAGACTACTCAGGTAATGTTCTTGCAAAATCCACATTTAAATTAGATTCTTTCTGAATCCAAAGGTACAGTCTTCAAACTATACCCCAATTATCTGTTCCTGCTTTACGGGTAGAAATTTTATGCTATTGTTCTTGGCAATCGCAAAACCTTGAGAAAAAGAAAGGAAGAGATGTTTATCTCCACTGGATATTGAATGACCAGTGCAGGCGGCTTGTTGCATGAGTTTTTAGGGTCTGATGAAGATCTTTAACGGACAGGATCTTGAGTGCATGCATTTGTGAAGGAGACAGATTCTAGGGACTTTATATGATAGTGATTGATTGTGATTGATTACGGTGGTAGCTTAAAATTCCACGTATGTCCATGTCCACAAACTCTTTCAAACATGTAGTAAGCTGACTAATCATCCCCCAAAGACATGAACGCCCTGAGTTCCAGAACCTGGGACTATGTTACAATACAGAGCAAAGGGTAACTACGGTGACTTTGAAATAGGGAGATTAGCCTATTTTATCTGGGTGGACACAGTGTAATAACAATGATCCTTAAGTACGGAAAAAGTAGGAAGGTCAAAATGACCCAGGGTGAGAAGGACTCAGTCCGCTATTTTTGGAAGAAGGGGCCCATGAGCAAAGGGGCGTGGGAAGCCTTTAGAAGCTTAAAAGACAAGGAGAGTCTCCTAAGCGCCCCAGAAAGGAACACGCCCAGCTGACCCGTTTGCTTTTACCCAGTGAGACCTGGGCTGGATTTTTGACCTACAGAACTCTTAGATAAGAAATTCATATTGTTTTAATTCTCTAAATTTATGGTCCAGGCGTGCTTAGGAGATAATGCAGGTTCAGTTCCAGACTTTCACAATAAAGTGAGTCACGTGAACTTCTGGGTTCCCCAGTGCATACAAAATTTATGCTCAGCTGGTAAAGAATATGCCCACCAATGCAAGAGACACAAGAGACACAGGTTCGATCCCTGGGACAGGAAGATCCCGTGGAGAAGGAAATAGCAACTCACTCCAGTTTTCTTGCCTGGAAAATTCCATGGAGGGAGGAGCCTGGTGGGTGTCCATGGGGGGTTGCAAGGAGTTGGACTGAACTGAGTGTGTGTGTGCGTGCACACACACACACACACAGTATAGTTTAGTAAGTGAGCAATAGCTGTACATTGCATCTAAAATATACATTCCTTAATTCAAAAATACTTTATCATTAAAAATTGCTAACCACATTTGAGCCTTCAGGGAGTAGTAATGTTTTTGCTTGGCTTGATAGTGCTGACTGCTGACTGATCAGGGTGGTGGTTGGTGAAGGGTGGAGTGGCTGAGGCAATTTCTTAAGAGAACAATGAAGTTTGCTGCCTTGACTGACTCTTCCTGTAGCATGCAATGCTGTTCAGTAGCGTTTTACCCATGGTAGAACTTCTTTCAAAACGAGTCCGTCCTCTGGACTCTTGTTGCTGCTTCATCAGGTTTTGGTGATATTCTATATCCTTTATTGTCATATCAGCAATTTCCACAGTGTCTTTATCAGAGGCAGATTCCATTTCAAGAAACCGCCTTCTTTGCTCATCCATAAGAAGCAATTCTTCATCATTAAAACTTTATCATGAACTTGCAGCACTTCAGTCACATGTTCAGAACCTACTCCTAATTCCAGTTCTCTTGGTAATTACACAGCTGCAGGCACTTCCTTCACTGAAGTCTTGAATCTCTCCAGGTCATCCTTGAAAGCTGGCATCAACTTTTTCAAACTCCCTGTTAATATTGAGATTTGACCTCCTCCTGTGAATCAGGAATGTTCTTAATGGCATCTAGAATGATAAATTTTTTCCACAAAATTTTCAATTGACTTGAAAATTGGAAAATTTACTTGATATACCCCCAGAGATATCAGGGAAATCACTATCTATGGCAGCAATAGCTTTAAAAAATATATTTCTTAAATAATAAGGCTCAGAATTCAAAATTACTCCTTGATCCATGGACGGCAGAATGGATGTTGAGTTAGCAAGCATGAAAACATGAATCTCATAGTACATCTCCATCAGAGCTCTTGAGTGACCAGGTGCATTGTCAATGAGTAGTAATCGTTTGAAAGAAATCTTTTTTTTTTTTTTTTTCCTGAGGAGTAGGTCTCAACAGTGTGTTTAAAATATTTGGTAAATCACATTGTAAACATATGTGCTGTCACGCAGGCTTTGTTGTTCCATTTACAGACCACAGACAGAGTAGACTGAGCAAAATTCTTAAGATGCCCAGGATTTTTGGAATAGTACATGAGCTTTGGCTTCAACTTAAAGTAGCCAGCTGCATTAGCCGCTGACAAGAGGGTCAGCTTGTCCTCTGAAGCTTTGAAGTCAGGCATTGATGTCAGCTCTTGCTATGAAAGTCCTAAATGACTTCTTCCAATAGGAGTCTGTTTTATCTATATTGAAAATCTGCTGTTGTGTGTGGCCACTTTCATTAAGTGTCTTAGCTAGAGCTTCTGGATATCTTGCTGCAACTTTTACTTGATCACGTGCTGCTTCACCTTGTGCTTTGATATTACGGAAATGACTTCTCTCCTTAAACTTCATGAACCAATCTCTGCTAATATCAAACTTTTTTTTTTTTTTTTCCTGCAGCTTCCTCACCTCTCTCAGCCTTCACAGAATTGAAGAAAGTTAAAGCCTAGCTTTAGGTTAGGCTTTGATTTAAGGGAATATTGCGGCTGATTGATCATCTATTTGGACCATGAAGACGTTCTCCTTATCAGCAACAATGCTACTTTGCTTTCTTATCATTTGTGTGTTCACTGGAACAGCACTTTGAATTTCCGTCAAGAATGTCCCCTTTACATACGCGACTTGGCTAACTATTTAATGTGAGAGGCCCAGATTTCAGCCTTCGACATGCCTTCCTCACTAGCTTAATCATTTCTAGCTTTTGATTTAAACTGAGAGACATGTGATTCTTCCTTTCACTTGAACACTCAGAGACCATTATACGGTTATTAACTGACTTAATTTTAATATCGTTGTGTCTCAGGGAATAGGGAGGCCTGACGAGAAGTGGAGAGAGGGGTAAACAGCTGGTCGGTGAAGCAGTTAAAATGTCCACAATGACTAATTAGATTTGTCTTCTCATATGGGCACAGTTCTTGGTAACTCCAAATAGGTACAATACTGATATCAAAGATCACTGATCATATAGAGCCAGAACAAACATAATAATAATGAAAACGTTAGAAGTATTATAAGACTACCAAAATGTGACATACACACACAGTGAGCAAATGCTGTTGGAAAAGTGGCTCTGATGGACTTGCTTGATGCAGGATTGCCACAAACCTTCAATTTGCTAAAAAAAAAAAAAAAAATGCACTATCTGCAAAGTGCAATAAAGTGAAGTATGCCTATCATTTGTTAAAGCAGCAATATAAATGTAAAATAATACTCTTTTCTTCAACAAGTAGAGTGTAATTCACCTCTGTGTGAGTGTGGGCTGGACTTACATCTAATGAGTAGAATGTGAGACCCACTTCTAATAAACAGAACTTAGCAGGAGACAGAATGGGCTTCCCTGGTGGCTCAGCTGGTAAAGAATCTGCCTGCAATGTGGGAGAACTTGTTCGATCGCTGGGTTGGGAAGATCCCCTGGAGAAGGGAACTGCTATCCCCTCCGGTATTCTGACCTGGAGAATTCCATGGACTGTATGCTGAGCGACTTTCATTTTCACTTTCACAGCAGAAAACGGAATATTACTTCCTAGATTAGGTTCTAAAAAGATGGCGCCTCCCATCTCGGGTACACTCACTTTTTCTTGGATTTCTTCTGCATTTCCCAGGGACCTGGCTGCACGTCATCAGTCACTCTGTGAAGAAGCCGCATGGTGCAGAGCTAAGCACCCTCAGCAGCCACCCGAATGAACCAGGAAGAATGTCTTCCCCGGTCAAACCCTAAGATGACTGTAGCCCCAGGTGACACCTGGACGGAAGCCTTGTGAGAGACTCTAAATCAGAACCACCCAGGTAAGCTGCTCTAACCTCTTTTCCCACAGAAATCATGAAATAGTCAGTGCTTGTTATTTTAGATTGAGGCTTTATGATAGCTTGTTATGTAGTTATAGATACTAATGGTGGTGGTGGTTTAGCCGCTGAGTCGCCTCTGACTCTTGTGACCCCATGGACTGTGTAGCCCGCCCATCTTCTCTGACCATGAGATTCTCCAGGCAAAAATACAGGAGTGGGTTGCCATTTCTTTTTTCAGTAGATAATTAATACAGTTTCTCTAATGTTCTTTTTTCCCCTAATCTTCTTATTTACCTGCCAAAAGAGGAAACAAGTAGAAAAGAAAAGAAAATGCAACTTAGGTGAATATTTCTCCTTTTCTACAAATAAAGTGATGTGAATGTGCTTATTTCATTGGTAAGTTATAAGAAAAACATGATATTTTAAATGTAACAATGTATACATACAAAAGCTTACATTTCTATTAGTGTAATTTATTCAGCTTTTATTCAGATTATCCAGGCAAGAGTACTGGAGTGGGTTGCCAGTGGTTTCCTTCTCCAGCAGATCTTCCCAACCCAGGGATTGAACCCAGGTCTCCCACATTGTAGGCAGACGCTTTACCATTTGAGCCACCAGGGAAGTCCTATTCAGATTATAAATGGAATTAAAACACCAATATTTGAATAAAATTTCTCAAAACACAGTTTTACTAAAAATACAATCATCCATTTTTACACATATTTTAATGGATCAGAGCTGTCAAAACTACTGTGATAAACTAAGGCAATTAACCTCTGATTTTTTCCTCTATTCTTTCTTCTCTTGTATTTTGCTTTTCCCTTGAAGTCTATACTTAATAGAACAAAGCACGTCATAAACTGAGATTAATTAATGGGCTTTTCTAAATTTCTATATAGAAATATTCTGTAGGCTGTAATTTATAAAGTTTAATGATTTCCAGCCAAAAATATATATGCATATATACATCAGTTAAAGAAAATAGACATTAACTTCATGATACTCCTAAGTTGAATTTCAAATTGAATATGATTATTCAAACAGAGCCTCTTTTTTTCCTATTATAAGTGTAATTCGTCTCAACTAGCGAAATATATGTACTATTATCCACACTACACTTATCACATGAGATGGAGCCAACTTCTCTCCATCCTCTTTTTTAATTTGACTAACATTCAGATCACAAACTCAGCACTCATAATTTCTTTTAAATGGAAATGTTATTTAATCAAACCCACTGCTCTTGTATTGTTAAAATATAATTCCCCAAATTCAGTTTAAATATTGACTTATATGTTAATCAGCTCATGTTCAAATATAAAGGAGATGCACAAACTGCACACTGGGGATTTGTCTGCATGAGTTTAATGAATTTCCCTAATTAAATGCTGCAGTAGGGAAAATCATTATGTTATATAAATCAGTATCTGTTATTGATTACTCTGTAAAATCAGCATTAGTTTTACCTTTTGAAACTAACTCCTAAGGACATTTCTAGTGGATAAAGATTATATAGACAGCCAAGCTTCTCTGTCCATGGGATCTGCCAGGCAAGAATGCTGGAGTGAGTTGCCATTTCCTTCTCCAGGGCATCATCCCCACCTAGAGATCAAACCCTCATTTCCTGCACTGGCAGGCAGATTTTCACTGCTAAGCCACCAGGGAAGCCCAGTGTCCTCTACCGCTACAGTAATATTTGATATTAGATCTGATCTGAGCTTAATTTATAGCTACATATTCATGTTATCACAAATATTTATAAATTCTACTAATATTCAGTTCAGTTCAGTCACTCAGTCATGTCCAACTCTTTGCGATCCCATGAACTGCAGCCTGCCAGGCCTCCCTGTCCATCACCCGCTCCTGGAGTTTACTCAAACTCACGTCCATTGAGTCGGTGATACCATCCAACCATCTCATCCTCTGTCGTCCCCTTCTCCTCCTGCCTTCAATCTTTCCCAGTATCAGAATCTTTTCCAATGAGTCAGCTCTTCACATCAGGTGGCCAAAGTACTGGAGTTTCAGCTTCAGCATCAGTCCTTCCAATGAATATTCAGGACTGATTTCCTTTAGGATGGATTGGCTGGATCTCCTTGCAGTCCAAGGGACTCTCAAGAGTCTTCTCCAACACCACAGTTCAAAAGCATCAATTCTTCGGTGCTCAGCCTTCTTCACAGTCCAACTCTCACATGCATACATGACCACAGGAAAAACCATAGCCTTGACTAGATGGACCTCTGCTTTTGAATATGCTATCTAGATTGGTCATAACTTTCCTTCCAAGAAGCAAGCGTCTTTTAATTTCATGGCTGCAATTACCATCTGCAGTGATTTTGGAGCCCAGAAAAATAAAGTCTGCCACTGTTTCCACTGTTTCCCCATCTATCTGCCATGAAGTGATGGGACCGGATGCCATGATCTTCATTTTCTGAATGTTGAGCTTTAAGCCAACTTTTTCACTCTCCACCTTCACTTTCATCAAGAGGCTTTTGAGTTCCTGTTCACTTTCTGCCATAAGGGTGGTGTCATCTGCATATCTGAGGTCATTGATTTTCTTCCAGCAATCTTGATTCCAGCTTGTGCTTCATCTAGCCCAGCGTTTCTCATGATGTACTCTGCATATAAGTTAAATAAGCAGGGTACTAATACTCAGTAACAACAAGTTAGCTCCACATCTCTACATAGAAGATGTGGAGTTCTATTTCTCAGAAGTAATTTTTCTCCTTATTTTAAATTTTCTGTTAGTGAATCAACATATATGTTTTTACTGCTAAATTTAAGAGGAGGACAAGGTATAGTACCACAGAAAATTTCAAATAAGAATGGTAGAGTTCGTGGTTGTTGTCCCTAAATCAAGTAAGAAATTGATAAATGAGAAAAATAATTTGTGTATATTTTAAAAAGGGAAAAGTAATCGTGATTTTATTCACAAGGTAATCAAAATGTGCTTCCATTAAGTAAAGGAAAATGTGCTCATCTACAAATCAATTAGTTCTGCTAACAAAAAGTAGAATAGCTTTTGTATTATGCCTTTGCCCTGCATATAAAGCTTGGCTAATAAATCATGGCCAGCAATATGAATATTAAAATGTGAATATAATTAATTATACACAACCGCGTCCCTCCTCAGAGTGGAGCTCCACTATCAGCGGGAGATGCTGTATAAATTATTTTGCTAACAAGGCAGTTGTTGGGAAGAGAGTCACCTTGTGAGTGGGTTCCTAAAATATACACAAAAATAAAATGACAGTAAACCATCAGTATTTTATCTTAGAAATGCGACAATTCAATGCTGGCAAAGCCAACATTTTCAGTTGTAGGTGTGGTTTGTGAAGACGATGTAACTGTTACTAGAGTGTGTTAGCGTGTTTAAACGTCTATCTGTAGGAAAGAATAGGGAACTACCACCGCAGGACTGTTATGGCCCATCCGTGATTTTACGGAAGTCACTCAGGTATTTTGTGTGCTACCCCCATAACCTTTTCCCCTCACTTAAGTGCTGCTACTAATAAATTTGTACCACCCATACTTCTCATTTACCTCTCTGTTTTGCTTTACTGTTTCTTTTCTTGTTTACTTAGAAGTTAGGCATCTGAAGTGTCTGCAACATTTTATCACTTCATATTTCAACATTCCTGCTGTTTTTGGTGGGGAGAAGGTTGTAGATGCCATATGGGTAATAAAATCCATGGTATGTTGGTATAGATAATGTATGTCCCTTATACTTTATGGGTATATAATTAAAATTCAAAAAGCTGTAGGGTACCTTTGTTTGTTGGTGGCAATAAATTATAACATTACTTCTATAAATCTTTTTGGAGATACTCAGGTTAACATAGCTCACATGATTTAGGACTCTGACTTCCGTACTTTTAACTTCTAGGTGCTGTCAGGCGTCAAGGGGGCTTCCCGGGTGGCTCAGCAGTAAAGGAAGCTGATGCCCGCCTGTGCAGGAGATGCAGAAGAAGCCAGTTCGATCACTGGGTTGGGAAGACGCCCTGGATGAGGAAATGGCTACCTATCCCAGTATTCTCATTTGGAGAATCCCATGGATAGACTAGCCTGGAGGGTTACAGTCCATTGGGTCACAAAAAGTCAGACATAACTGAGCCACCGAGCACGCACACACATACACATGCACAAGTGTTAAGACCATTCAGTAAAAGGTTGATTTTTTTTTTACAGTATGCCACTTTTTACCTTTCTTCTAACCGCTGTCAAGCCATAAAACATTTGCAATAATGATTAAATTAAGTAGATTACAAATTTAGTGACAATATTATATAATTAACATCTTGAATTTCTACTGTGGCCGTATAATTCTATTATTACGTTTGCATTAGTATGTAAAATACGTGCATTTGAATATTGTAAAGCAACATAAGATAGGTAATTTCCTATTTCGTAAAGAGGCAGCTTTATAAAGACACAGCAGTCATACACATACAAAGTCAACCATGTTGAGAAATCTACAAATTCAGTAAAAACAACATTTCACCAGTTCTAACTAGAAAATCTTTAAACGTTTCAATTTTGCCTTTGCAAAACTGAAATAAAGTCCACTTTATTCATGGTTATAGCATTTGTTAGATGCGTGGGCATATTGAAACAGTACAAAAGAAGCCTCAATAATCGTTGAGATTTAAAGTACCTGCTATACATCGGCGTCCTTGAAGCCTTAAGAAGGTTGTTCTGTTGACAGCATGCTGCTCATGTGTGCAGCTGTGACAGAAAAGACTGATACGGGGTCAAAAATGATTTTCAACATCCCTTCAAAAAACTGTTACTTGGTTTAGGGAACGTAGCATCTGTCTGCAGGAGATATGACTGCTTCTTTGGCCACACCGGAATTGTATTCTGACTCATCCCCTCTCTCATAGCTTTAGAGCATACACAGGACATTTCCCCATGTTTCAGTAGTTCCTTTAAATTGTAGATATGCACTCTCCATTATCTTGACAGTTGAACCTCAAGGTCCCATGGTGCCTAAGTATCATTATATTTGTAGCTGATCATAGCACCAGGCTCAGGAGCAAGACTGCTTGGAATCAAATTCTAGTTTTGATACTCACTAGACTGGAAATGAGAAAATTATCTAACCTGATGCCTCAAAAAAAAAAAATTCTACTACCTCAAAATGCTTAGGGGAGTATTTATGTGAAAGAGTACATGAAAAACTTTTAGAGAGAGGTTGGCATATCATGATATGACAGTCAATGGTTAGCTGTTGTGGTGGTGATTTTTATTTCAATTCTTCTTCTTATTATTATTATCATCCACCTCCTATGCCTATTGTTGTTCTTCAGTCGCTCAGTTGTCCAACTCCTTGCAACCCCAAAGACTGCAGCACACCAGGCCTCCCTGTCCATCACCAACTCCAGGAGCTTGCTCAAACTCATGTCCATTGAGTCTGTGATGCCATCTAACCATCTCATCCTCTGTCGTCCCCCTCTCCTCCCACTTTCAATCTTTCTCAGCATCAAGGTCTTTTCCAATGAGTTGGCTCTTCACATCAGGTGGCCAAAGTATTGGACTTTCAGCTTCAGCATCAGTTCTTCTAATGAATATTCAGGATTGATTTCCTTTACGATTGACTGGCTTGTCTCCCTGCAGTCCAAGGGACTTCAAGAGTCTTCCCCAACATCACAGTTCAAAAGCATCAATTCTTTGTCATTCAGCTTTCTTTATGGTCCAACTCTCACATACATACATGACTACTGGAAAAACCAGAGCTTTGACTAGGCAGAACTTTGTTTGCAAAGTAATGTCTCTTATTTTTAATACACTGTGTAGGTTCGTCATAGCTTTACTTCCAAGGAGCAAGCGTCTTTTGATTTCATGGCTACAGTCACAATGTGTAGTGATTTAGTAGCCCAAGAAAATAAAGTCTGTCACTGTATCCATTGTTTCCCCATCTATTTGCCATGAAGTGATGGAACCAGATGCCATGATCTTCATTTTCTGAGTGCTGAGCTTTAAGCCAGCTTTTTCACTCTTCTCTTTCAAATTCATCAAGAGACTCTTTAGTTCCTCTTTACTTTCTGCCATAGGGTGGTGTCATCTGTTTATCTGAGGTTATTGATATTTCTCCCGGCAATGTTGATTCCAGCTAGTGCTTTATTCAGCCCAGCATTTCGCATGATGTACTCTGCATATAAGTTAAATAAGCAGGTGACAATATACAGCCGGATGTACTCCTTTCCCAAATTGTAACCAGTCTGTTGTTTCATGTCTGGCTTTAACTGTTGCTTCTTGACCTGCATACAGGTTTCTCAGGTGGCAGGTGAGATGGTCTGGTATTCTCATCTCTTGAAGAATTTTCCATAGTTTGTTGTGATCCACACAAAAGCTTTAGCATAGTCAATGAAGCAGAAGTAGATGTTTTTCTGGAATTTTCTTGCTTTTTCTATGATCTAACAGATGCTGGCAATTTGAACTCTGGTTCCTCTGTCTTTTCTAAATCCAGCTTGAACATCTCGAAATTCTCGGTTCACATACGGTTGAAGTCTGACTTCTAGAATTTTGAGCATTATTTTGCTAGTATATGAAATGAGTGCAATTGTGCAGTAATTTGAACATTCTTTGGCCTTGCCTTTCTTAAGGATTGGAATGAAAATTGACCTTTTCCTGTCCTGTGGCCATTGCTGAGTTTTCCAAATTTGCTGGCATATTGAGTGCAGCATTTTCACAGCATCATCTCTTAGGATTTGAAATAGCTCAACTGGAATTCTATCACCTCCACTAGCTTTGTTCATAGTGATGCTTCCTAAGGCCCACTTGACTTTGCATTCCAGGATGTCTGGCTCTAGGTGAGTGATCACACCATTATGGTTATCTGGGTCATTAAGATCTTCTTTGTACAGTTCTCTGTGTATTCTGGCCACCCCTTCTTAATATCTTCTGCCTTTGCTAGATCCATACCATTTCTGTCCTTTATTGTGCCCATATTTGCATGAAATACCCTTGGTATCTCTAATTTTCTTGAGGATATCTCTAATATTTCCCATTCTATTTTTTCCCTTTATTTCTTTGCATTGTTCGCTTAGGAAGGCTTTCTCACTCTCCTTGCTATTCTTTGTAACTCTGAATTCAGATAGATATATCTTACCTTTTCTCCTTTACCTTTTGCTTCTATTTTTCTCAGTTGTTTGTAAGGCCTCCTCAGGCAACCATTTTGCCTTTTTTGCATTTCTTTTTCTTGGGGATTATTTTGATCACCACCTCTAGTACAATGCCACATACCTCTGTCCTTAGTTCTTCAGGCACCCTGTCTGTAAGATCTAATCCCATGTATCCATTTCTCACTTCCACTGTACAATCATAAGGGATTGGATTTAGGTCATACCTAAGTGGTCTATTAGTTTTCCCTACTTTCTTCAGTTTAAGTCTGAATTTAGCAATAAGGAGCTCATTATCTGAGCCACAGTCAGCTCCCAGTCTTTTTTTGCTGACTCTATAGAGCTTCTCCATCTTCAGCTGCAAAGAATATAATCAATCTGATTTCAGTGTTGATCATCTTGTGATGTCTATGTGTAGAGTCCTCTCTTGTGTTACTGGAAGAGGGTGTTTGGTATGACCAATGTGTTCTCTTGGCAAAACTCTGTTAGCCTTGGCCCTGCTTCATTCTGTACTCCAAGGCCAAATTTTCCTGTTACCCCAGGTGTTTCATGACTTCCTACTTTTGCATTCCAGTCCCCTATGATGAAAAGGACATCTTTTTTTGGGGTGTCAGTTCCAGAAGGTCTTGTAGGTATTCATAGAACCATTCAGCTTCTTCAGCGTTACTGGTAGGGGCATAGATTTGGATTACTGTGATATTGAATGGTTTGCCTTGGAAATGAACAGAGATCATTGTGCCGTTTTTGAGATTGCATCCAAGTACTGTATTTTGGACTCTTTTGTTGACTATGATGGCTACTCCATTTCTTCTAAGGGATTCCTGCCCACAGGAGTAGATATAACGGTCATCTGAGTTAAATTCATCCATTCCAGTTCGTTTTAGCTCATTGATTCCTAAATGTCAATGTTCACTCTTGCCATCTCCTGTTTAACCACTTCCAATTTGCCTTGATTCATGGACCTAACATTCCAGGTTCCTATGCAATATTGCTCTTTGCAGCATCAGACTTTACTTCCATTACCAGTCACATCCACAGCTGGGTGTTGTTTTGCTTTGGCTCCATCTCTTCCTTCTTTCTGGAGTTATTTCTCCATTCTTCTCCAGTAGCATATTGGGCACCTAACTTGTGGAGTTCATCTTTCAGTGTCATAACTTTTCCCTTTGCATACTGATCATGGGGTTCTCAAAGCAAGAATCCTGAAGTGCTTTGCCATTCCCTTCTCCAGTGGACCACATTCTGTTGGAACTCTCCACCATGACCCGTGCATCCTGGGTGACCTTACACCGCATGGCTCATAGTTTCATTGAGATAGACAACTTTGTGATACATGTGATCAATTTGATTAGTTTTCTGTGACTGTAGTTTTCATTCTGTCTGCCCTCGGATGGATGAGGATAACAGGCTTGTGGAAGCTTCCTGGTGGGAGTGGGTAAAACTGGGTCTTGCACTGGTAGACAGAGCCATGCTCAGTTCCGTCGCTCAGTCATGTCCGACTCTTTGTGACCCTGTGGACTGCAGCACACCAGGCCTCCCTGTCCATCACCAACTCCCAGAGCTTGCTCAAACTCATGTCCACTGAGTTGGTGATGCCACCCAACTACCTCATCTTCTGTTGTCCCTTTTTCCTCTCATCTTCAATCTTTCCCAGAGTCAGGTTCTTTTCCAGTGAGTCAGTTCTTCGCATCAGGTGGCCAAAATATTGGAGTTTCAGCTTCAACATCAGTCCTTCCAATGCATATTCAGGACTGATTTCCTTTGGGATTGACTGGTTTGATCTCCTTGCAATCCAAGGGACTCTCAAGAGTCTTCTCCAACACCACAGGGCCATGCTCAATAAATCTTTAATATAATTTTCTTCTGATGGGTGGGGCTGTGTTTCCTACCTGTAGCATGGCCTGAGGCCAAACTATGGTAGCTGTAATCATATTAATGGTGACCTCCTTCAAAAGCACTGACGCCAGCATGCTTCAGCTCCCAGGACTGTTGCAGTTAGTGCCGCTGACCCTCAGCAGGCCACTGTCAGCCCACACCTCCACCAAAGACTCCCAGAGAGTCACAGGCAATATGGCTCAGTCTCTTGTGGGGTCACTGCTCCTTTCACTGGGTCCTGGTGCACTTAGCTGTGCCCTGCAAGAGTCTGTTTCCCTGGGGGTTCTCAGTGCTTTTGCTGGATCCCCAGGTTGGGAAATCTTTATGGGCCCTAGAACCTTTGCAACAGTGCAAGAACGTCTTTGATACAATTGTTCTCCAGTTTGGGGGTTGTCTGCTCTGTGGCTCTGTAGTAGGGATAACAGCGCCTCCTCCAGGAGGACCTAGGCCACACGCTGCACCCCCAGGGCTCCGTGGCAGGTCACTGGGACCCATACCTCTGCACGAGACACTCAAACACTCAAAGACAGTCTGGCTCAGTCTCTTGTGGGGGTTGCTGCTCCTTTCCCTTGGTCCTGGGCACACAAGGTTTTGTTTTAGCCCTCCGATTGTCTCTGGCAGGTCTGAGATTTGATTTAAAACGTGATTGTGTTCCTCCTACCATCTTGTTAGGGCTTCTCCTTTGCCCTTGGATGCAGGGTATCTCTTTTTTTATGGGGTCCAACATTCTCCTGTTGATGGTTGTTCAGCAGCTAGCTATGATTTTGGTGTAGAAAAATCGTAGAGAATATGAGCACATCCTTCTACTCCACCATCTTATACGTGGGTTGTATAATAATGGCTATTGGGTGATGTTATCCATAACTTCTCTTTCCTCCTTATCTTTCTGAACTTTATTTAATAAAAGAGGAGGTGTTGTGGTGGGTAGAGTTGCCTAGTCGGAATGTGCAGTACTTATGACCCATCTCTTCCTTTCTTCTTCACATTGAGCAAGGTGAGAGTGGTACCCAACTTGAGTACACCTCTAAAGATTTCAAGAAAATCACTCATAAAATGCAATGATTTTAACATGAAAGCACTACTGATAGCTTTGTCATTGGATTTTTACCTAATCACTTAGCCTATCTACCTTTCTGGAGCTACCTGCAAAGGAAAAGGGGAACTTGGGAGAAGGTAAGTTGGGACAGCCTACTCATTGGAAAAAGACCCTGATGCTGGTAAAGACTGAGGGCAAGAGGAGAAGGGGCAACAGAGGATAAGATGGTTGGCATCACCGACTCACTGGACATGAGTTTGAGCAAACTCTGGGAGCTAGTGAAGGATAGGGAGACCTGATGCACTGCAGTTCATAGGGTCACAAAGAGTCAGACATGACTTAGTGTCTGAACAGCAACAAGAAAGTTGGGATGGTAGATTAGCAGGGGGCAAGGATCACAATTTTGATTTCATAAACAGGATTCTATTCTGTCACTGACAAGTATGAGTTATCCATGGATGGTAATTGTAGACTTGCCTGAAATGGCCTCAACCTGGGGACAACAAGTTGCACATGTCAGAACTTGTTGGAGTGTTCCCACTAATTGGATATCAGACTGATACCTGGACTCTCCAGAGACCGAACTCCTTGCCAAAGGAGCCTATTTAGGCCATCAGATCAGATCAGATCAGATCAGTCGGTCAGTCGTGTCTGACGCTTTGCGACCCCATGAATCGAAGCATGCCAGGCCTCCCTGTCCATCACCAACCCCCGGAGTTCACTGAGACTCACTTCCATCGAGTTGGTGATGCCATCCAGCCATCTCATCCTCTGTCGTCCCCTTCTCCTCTTGCCCCCAATCCCTCCCAGCATCAGAGTCTTTTCCAATGAGTCAACTCTTCCCATGAGGTGGCCAAAGTACTGGAGTTTCAGCTTTAGCATCATTCCTTCCAAGGAATACCCAGGGCTGATCTCCTTCCGAATGGACTGGTTGGATCTCCTTGCAGTCCAAGGGACTCTCAAGAGTCTTCTCCAACACCACAGTTCAAAAGCATCAATTCTTCAGTGCTCAGCCTTTTTCACAGTCCAACTCTCACATCCATACACGACCAGAGGAAAAACCATAGCCTTGACTAGACGAACCCTTGTTGGCAAAGTAATGTCTCTGCTTTTGAATATGCTATCTAGGTTGACTGGTTTAAAATTCAGTTTAGCTATCATTTCTCCAGGGCAATTTTTCCTGGACTCCTTGGTAAAGTTCCTTTCTCCATGCAGTTCAAGGGTACATCTTTCACAGTATATAGAATATATTTATTGGTGACTTTCCCTAAAATACAGTGCCTAACAGTTTCTCAGCACATAATAAGTGTTTAAAAATGGCTTGCAAGATAAATGAACACAGGACTCAAAAGAAGGATAATTAGAAGTTGTGCTCTAGACAAAGTGATATGACCACAAGTCTGTAGGAAAGTGTTAGCAGCAAATGCATCATAAAGTGGGATCAGTTAAGACATTATTAAAATGATGTGGATGAAAAATTATAAAAAGGCCATAAACAGTGTTAGTGTTTGGGGTTAGAACACTGCAAAAAGTTAGTAATATTTATTTTCTTCCAACTCCCATTATGTGTCACAGAAGGATTCTCATATCTAGACTTTATATTTCTTTGAACATTTGGCATATAATTTTCTTTCAACTTCACTACCTCACTTAACTAGTTATTGGACAGTGGGGAGGTTAACTTATCATTCAGTTCAATTCTCAGAACAATGCCACTGCCATTATGGAGAATTTTCTCTTCAGAAAGTATTTAAAACAGAAATGATCAAGTTAATTGCAGAGAACAGATGTTAGGGCAAGTGAAGATTGCCAAGGAAAATCGTAAGGAGACAAAGGACATAAAAGATATAACAGAAAATGGCAGAAAATGCCTGCTCACTGATACTTTGTATTGTACGAAAACCTACATCAAAATATAATCAATAGGTTAAAGAGTAATGGCTTGTATTCATAATGGTATTTGGGAAACTTTGGTATGATTACAGTTGTAGACTATTTAACAAATATTAGGGCTTCCCTGGTGGCTCAGACAGTAAAGATCTGCCTGTAATGCAGGAGACCTGTGTTTGATCCCTGGCTCAGGAAGATCCCCTGGAGAAGGGAATGGCAACCCACTCCAGTACTCTTGCCTGGAGAATCCCATGGACAGAGGAGACTGGCAGGCTATAGTCCATGGGGTTGCACAGAGTTGAACACAACTGAGCATGCATACACGTATAAACGGATATTAAACATTTGCATTCAACCAATCAGCAGACTCCAGACTCTGATCAAAGGGCCAAACACTGGCATCGTTTGAAGTCAGGATGCAAAGTCAGTGTATTTGAAGTGATCCATTCATGTAGAATGCTAACACAAGGAAGCGATGCTTTACTGTAAGTTTTATATATATATATATATAGCTACAGTAGCTATTGGCTTCAAAATCTTTCCAGACAATATACCACTTCCTTTGTTTTTTATGTCACTGAAAGAGTTTCAGGTATAGAAACTTGAGGCAGAATTATAATAGATCATCTTTCTCTCAGTGATTTTCAAAGATTAGATACGAAAGTCAGGCTAGCGGTAGATCTTATCATTTTTCATTTGAGCTGCTTCTCTCCTAACTTACTCATCTTCCATCCCTATTATCCACATACTCTTCAAGCTTGTACTGTGATGACTGAAAGGTGCATATTTTATTTGACATTTGGGTAAACTATGCTTAACATTCCACTCCAGATCTACTATTTCTACCTGCAAAGATACAGTTGAGCTAATAAACTTTCTGTGGAATTATGGCCAAAAGTTAGAGGGAAAAAAAAAATAAGAATTCAGAATCCTCTCAAGCAGTGAGAAGATTAGATGAATTCCTTTAACAAGTGCTGGAAGCTACCTGCCACTTTCCGTCAGTTCAGTTCAGTTCAGTCGCTCAGTCGTGTCCGACTCTTTGCGACCCCATGAACCGCAGCACGCCAGGCCTCCCTGTCCATCACCAACTCCCGGAGTTCACTCAGACTCATGTCCATCGAGTCGGTGATGCCATCCAGCCATCTCATCCTCTGTCGTCCCCTTCTCCTCCTGCCCCCAATCCCTCCCAGCATCAGAGTCTTTTCCAATGAGTCAGCTCTTCGCATGAGGTGGCCAACGTACTGGAGTTTCACTTTAGTGGGTTACAAAATTATACTTCCCCATCCAATGAGCTGAAAACAGATTCAAGAGATGATAATAAAGTGTAAAATAAAAGTGATTCACTAAGGTCCAAAACAAACTCTCAGCTGAAATATGTGGACGTGTCCTTTATTTGTGACCAAGCATACGGAATTAACTCCAAGAAAAATGTCAAGGCATTTACCTGCACCTTGCTTAGAACCTGAGAGAATACATAGGGCCCAGTGTTTTCCTTTGGGCGCAAATACGTGATAAAGAGACACATGTCTATATGATGATCTTGGATTCTGAGTACAGTGGAAACTCTGTTCTCCTCCCTAAGTATCTTTAAACTCTGAAAAGATGAAAAAGATAAGTAGAGAAAGGCAAATTAAATTAAGTCATTATTATAATTTTTCTGTTAACTTTTTAAATATTTAGTGTAATCTGTTAAACTTTGTTACTTAAGCTACTTGAAATAATAATTATAGCTTAATATTTATCTACTTGGAAAAAGAGTGCATGCTATATTTATATCTTCCCTTTTAGGCATTTAAAATATTGAGAGAACCAGATGTACCAAAGTTATATATTTAGTTTCATGAATGTTTAAGACATTATAATTGTTTGTAAACTGGATTAGTTTCATAGAGAAATTCAATTTCTTAGAAAAGAATTAACTTAAATTTCAAAGAATATATTAAGAATAAGCACTTATTTTTATTTTAATACAATTACTAAAAGTATAAGCATAACTTAAAGTTATATAAGACTAATGAACCTAAATCTTAAGAAAATTAAGACTTGAATGTGTAATTTAATAAATTAAAAATTAACTTAAATAAAAATTAACTTAAATAAGCAAAAATGAACATACTTAAATAAATTTTACTTACTTAAATATCTATATATTTAACATTATACATGTGTATATAACATTACACATGAAGTATCTGAGACATGGACATGCGGGTTCAATCCCTGGATAAGGAAGATCCCCTGGAGGAGGAAATGGCAACTCACTCCAATATTCTTGCCTGAGAAAAAATCCCAAAACAGAGGAGCCTGGCAGGCTACAGTCCATGGGGTCTCAAAAGAATCAGACACAACTGAGCCACTAAACAACAATATTAAATTGTAGCCCATTATTTGGTTTTTAAGTAAATCTAAAGAGTTATTTTGAAGGACCATAAAAGCCTTTGACTGTGTGGAAAACAGCAAACTGTGAAAAATTCTTAAAGAGATGGGAATACCAGACCACTTTATCTGTCTCCTGAGAAATCTGTAGGCAGGTTAAGAAGCAACAGATGTGGACATTTAAAAATGATCTTATTCAAAATTGGGAAAGGAGTATGTCCAAGCTGTATATTGTCACCTGCTGGAATCAAGATTTCTGGAGAAATATCAACAACCTCAGACATGCAGATGATGCCACTCTAATGCTCAAAAGCAAAGAGGAACTAAAGCACCAATTGATGAAGGCGAAAGAGAAGAGTGAAAAAGCTGGCTTAAAACTCAACATTCAAATAACTAAGATTATGGCATCTGGTCCCATCACTTCATGGTAAATAGAAGGGGAAAAAGTAGAAACAGTGACAGATTTTATTTTCTTGGGCTCCAAAATCACTACAGATGGTGACTGCAGCCATGAAACTAAAAGACTTGCTCCTTGGAAGAAAAGCTATGACAAACCTAGACAGCATATTAAAAGCAGAGACACTACTTTGTTGACAAAGGTCCATTTGGTCAAAGCTATGGTTTTTCCAGTAGTTAGGTACAGATGTGAAATCTGGACCATAAAGAAGGCTGAGGCTGAAGAACTGATGCTTTTGAATTGTGTTGCTGGAGAAGACTCTTGTGAGTCCCTTGAACTGCAAGGAGAACAAACTAGTCCATCCTAAAGGAAATTAGTCCTGAATATTCATTGGAAGGACTGATGCTGCAGCTGAAGCTCCAATCCTTGGGCCACCTGATTTGAAGAACTGACTCACTGGAAAAGACCCTGATGCTGGGAAAGATTGAGGGCAGGAGGAGAAGGAGGTGACAGAGGATGAGATGGTTGGATGGCATCACTGACTCAACAGATGGAGTTTGAGGAAAGTCTGGGAGATAATGAAGGACAGGGAAGTCTGGCAAGCTACAGTCTATGGAGTTGCAAAGAGTTAGACGTGACTTAGTGACTGAACAATTATTTTTCAATGTTTGACATTCAGGTAAATTGCCAGATTTCTCTGTATTCTTTCAGTTTTATGCATGGAGCTAGTTTCTTATTGAGCTAGCTTGGGGAGTACTAGGCCATTTCAATGCAACTTCTTATCAGGTTATAAATATAATTTATTTTTCTCCCTACAAAATGCCTTCCATGAGAAAAAAATGCCTTCCAAGAGTTGTGTTTGGTGGCATCGTCCAATAAAATTAAAAGGCCACAAGACTCCAATTTACAGACCATGACTGATCCCCCAATTGTCTCTTCATTATATACTCTGCCTTATCTATGTTCTGATGAAGAAATTGCTATGCCCTTTCTGAAGTTAAAAACTTACTCTTTGCCAAATTGTCTGAGAATTTTAAAAAATATGATTTTTTTCAAAGGACTCAAAGCATGATTAGAGTTTCACATTCTACACGTTTTTAAATAGATTTTTTTCCTGCCTATGTCAATCTAAGATCGTGGCATCCGGTCCCATCACTTCATGGGAAATAGATGGGGAAACAGTGGAAATGGTGGCTGATTTTATTTTTGGGGGGCTCCAAAATCACTGCAGATGGTGATTGCAGCCATGAAATTAAAAGACACTTACTCCTTGGAAGGAAAGTTGTGGCCAACCTAGACAGCATATTAAAAAGCAGAGATATTACTTTGTCAACAAAGGTTTGCCTAGTCAAAGCTATGATTTTTCCAGTGGTTATGTATGGATATGAGAGTTGGACTATAAAGAAAACTGAGCACCGAAGAATTGAGGCTTTTGAACTGTGGTGTTGGAGAAGACTCTTGAGAGTCCTGTGGACTGCAAGGAGGTCCAACCAGTCCATCCTAAAGGAGATCAGCCCTGGGTGTTCCTTGGAAGGACTGATGCTGAAGCTGAGACTCCAATACTTTGGCCACCTGATGCAAAGAGATGACTCATTGGAAAAGACCCTGATGCTGGGAAAGATTGAGGGCAGGAGGAGAAGGGGATGACAGAGGATGAGATGGCTGGATGGCATCACTGACTCGATGGACATGAGTTTGGGTGGACTCCGGGAGTTGGTGATGGACAGGGAGCCCTGGCATGCTGCAGTCCATGGGGTCGCAAAGAGTTGGACATGACTGAGTGACTGAACTGAACTGATGTCAGTCTAAATAGGTTATATACTTGTGACAGAACTAATATTTGTTGAAAAATTTTTCATTATTATGTCATATTTTTTTTGGGGGGGTGACTTTCTCCCATCCTGTGGGAGGTGGTAAGGGTCTACTGCCTTGGATTCAAATTGTTATCACAGAATGAAAAGAAAAAAACAAAACAAAACATTGGTTTTTTTTTTTTTAGGAAAAAAAAAAAAAAACACTTTCAAATGTTGATATCCAGAGGGGGATTGTTTGATTCGGAAACTAGAAAACAATCTTGAAATCCAGGCTTTGTTGAGAGATAAAAGAATTTCTATTCCTTTACTCTTCCTTAGTAAATATCAAGAGACTCCCTGTAGACCCAACCTTAGGTTCTTCCATCGCCTAAAGAAGTCGGTGCTTCAACTAATCTGCCTGAACCATGAGGCTAGTTGCCTCAGGAAGAAACATAACATATAAGAGAAGTCCAAGCCAAAAACTATAGAGATGGAAATCGAACACTTTTAACTGCAAGGGATATAGGAATAGGAATAGATGTAGGAGGTAGGCAGTGCGACCTATACATCAAAAATGCAGTGACTGGATGGAAGGAAAAGACAACATTATAGGCTTTCTTGCCAGTTTTTGTGTGGGATTCTGAAGGACAGTTTCCAGACTGACATAACTTGCCTAAATAAGATATATCTCATGAGTGTACAATTCTATATGCTACCTGTGAAGTGGGAGCCTCATGAAGAAAACTGAGTAGCTGCAGACAAATGGAGAAGCCACGCTTTCTTTTGAGAGTGACCTTGAGACACCAGCTTACCCAAGAGAGCCACTTCTGTTACAATCAGATCAGATCAGATCAGTCGCTCAGTCATGTCTGACTCTTTGTGACCCCATGAATCGAAGCACGCCAGGCCTCCCTGTCCATCACCAACTCCCAGAGCTCACTGAGACTCACTTCCATCGAGTCAGTGATGTCATCCAGCCATCTTATCCTCTGTTGTCCCCTTCTCCTCCTGCCCCCAATCCCTCCCAGCATCAGAGTCTTTTCCAATGAGTCAACTCTTCCCATGAGGTGGCCAAAGTACTGGAGTTTCAGCTTTAGCATCATTCCTTCCAAGGAACACCCAGGGCTGATCTCCTTCTGAATGGACTGGTTGGATCTCCTTGCAGTCCAAGGGACTCTCAAGAGTCTTCTCCAACACCACAGCTCAAAAGCATCAATTCTTCGGCGCTCAGCCTTCTTCACAGTCCAACTCTCACATCCATACATGACCACAGGAAAAACCATAGCCTTGACTAGATGAACCTTTTTTGGCAAAGTAATGTCTCTGCTTTTGAATATGCTATCTAGGTTGATCATAACTTTCCTTCCAAGGAGTAAGTGTCTTTTAATTTCATGGCTGCAGTCACCATCTGCAGTGATTTTGGAGCCCCACAAAATAAAGTCTGACACTGTTTCCACTGTTTCCCCATCTATTTCCCATGAAGTGATGGGACCGGATGCCATGATCTTCGTTTTCTGAATGTTGAGCTTTAAGCCAACTTTTTCACTCTCCACTTCACTTTCATCAAGAGGCTTTTTAGTTCCTCTTCACTTTCTGCCATAAGGGTGGTGTTATCTGCATATCTGAGGTTATTGATATTTCTCCCGGCAATCTTGATTCCAGTTTGTGTTTCTTCCAGTCCAGCATTTCTCATGATGTACTCTGCATATAAGTTAAATAAATAGGGTGACAATATACAGCCTTGACGAACTCCTTTTCCTATTTGGAACCAGTCTGTTGTTCCATGTCCAGTTCTAACTGTTGCTTCCTGACCTGCATACAAATTTCTCAAGAGGCAGATCAGGTGATCTAGTATTCCCATCTCTGTTACAATAGGTGCCCACAAACACCAGACTCTGCCATGCTGCTCAATAGAAACCACAGAGTTTATGGGGAAACATGGGTCGTTGTTCAGCACTCAAGCACTCCATCAGTGATACATTACAAAAAAAGAAAGGATCCTAATAAAAACATTAGCAGTTTTACACATGCTAAGCTATTGAGAAATACATAGACATTGCAATAAATATAGCACTTGATCTCAAAAAAAACCCTGACACTTGCTTGTGGAAATGTTGTGACTTATGAGTCGAGGTGAATTGGTGGAAGGCGGCGGGAGGGCGGGGTGACCTGAAATCGCAGGGGAGCCCGGAGCAGCGGGTATGGGAGCACTCAGGTGCTGAAATCGCAGGGGAGCCCAGAGCAGCGGGTATGGGAGCACTCAGGTGCTGAAATCGCAGGGGAGCCCGGAGCAGCGGGTATGGGAGCGCTCAGGTGCTGAAATCGCAGGGGAGCCCGGAGCAGCGGGTATGGGAGGACTAAGGTGCTGAAATCGCAGGGGAGCCTGGAGCAGCGGGTATGGGAGCACTCAGGTGCTGAAATCGCAGAGGAGCCCGGAGCAGCGGGTATGGGAGCACTCAGGTGCTGAAATCGCAGGGGAGCCCGGGGCAGCGGGTATGGGAGGACTAAGGTGCCTGGTGCGTTTAGCTGCAGGTGTTGAGGGTGTGTTTCTGTGTATATGTTTGGGGGTAGCGGCTGTGTGCTCATCCTTGGCTAGGTTCAACTGGGTGAATGTTTTACGCTCATTTAATCTTTCTCCTAGATAAACTTACAGACGCAAAGAGATAATTCCTGTTATGCTTACTCTTTAGTAGATTAATTACTTTGGAACAGATTCACAGTTTCAGAATAACTGCCTGCACTTCAAGGGTGAATATCATCATCTGTTCTTCATCATCTCCAGTGTAGGTGAAATGGTTTAAAACAGAAGCACCATTCTGATACCAGTCCCAGATCTCTGCTTCTCTAAACAAAATGATTCCCTCTAATTTTAGTATCAGTAAAACAGAAGGCAATTCGGGGCCTTCTATGAGGGATCCTACCTTATGAAATCTTGAACGACCTTGACCTTTCGTGAGTAGATTAGGTTGGTGATTTTCAAAATGTGGTTCACAAAAAAAACAGCCGACCCCTACACAGGCTGCGTTGTGTTTTAAATGAGACCACACGACTAAATGGGATCTAGTGTCTTCCCAAAGAGGCCAAGCAGTCGGTGCTCTGGGCCTGCTGGGGTAGGTTTAGATTTCTTGTCTCTTTTAAGGGTGTGACTTCCTGCTTTACTTTGTTGGGACCCAGAGAGACAAAGGTAAGGGCAAGAGAAGGCCTGGCTCAGTCCAGCAGCACTTTTAGGCAAACCGGAGCAATGCTGGGTTTGCGGGTGGGCCTCACAGTGGGGCGCCCACGCCTCCCTTTACCCCTCCAGCCAGAGCCAGTGGCGTCTGTGGGTCGGGGGCGTTTCCGGGAGCTTTGAGCTTAGCATTAAGGATATTGCTGAGTAAGCAGTAACTAATGGACGATTTGCTTTTTATTCCATCCCTTTCATAATTCTCCAATATTTCCTCCTTATTTCCTTTCTTTTTTTTAAGTTGTGATAAAATATAACATAAATCACTGTTTTAACCATTTTTAGGAGCACAGTTCACTGGTGTTAACTCTGCTGTGTGATCATTACCACATCCATCCCTGGGACTGTCTTGTCTTCCCAAAATGAAACCTTGCTTACTCATTAAACAGCAACTTCTCACTTCCCTGTGCCCCCAAACCCTGACACCCACCATTCTGTTTTCTCTTACTGAGTCTGACCACTCTAGCTACCTTGCATAAGTGGAATCAAACAACATTTGTCAAGTTTGATTCATTTAGTGTAACGTCTTCAAGGTTCATTCACGTAGTACCGTGTGTCAAAATTTATTTCCTTTTAAGACTGAATAATATTCCTCTCTGACTTTCTTTTGATGTTGACCAAAAGTGAAGAGTTGACTCATTGGAAAAGACTCTGATGCTGGGAGGGATTGGGGGCAGGAGGAGAAGGGGACGATAGAGGATGAGATGGCTGGATGGCATCACTGACTCGATGGACGTGAGCCTGGGTGAACTCCGGGAGTTGGTGATGGACAGGAGGCCTGGCGTGCTGCGATTCATGGGGTCGCAGAGAGTCAGACACGACTGAGCAACTGAACTGAACTGAACTGAACTGAACAAAAGTCTAAGCGTTTATTTCTAGACCTTCTATGTCTTGGCCTTTTTTGTGGCAGTGCTGAGGATAGTGTGACCAGATGTTCATGGTTGACACCATAGGCTTGAAAATATTGTTACTCCTCAGGCTTTTCTTCTTCAGACTGAATAATTCGAGCTTTTAAAACAGTGAGTCCTATCCAGTGACTCTCCAGCTAGGAATAAAATTGGTGACTGAAATGCTGAAACCATTCTCTTAGATCAATCTGTTTTAAAATATGGAGCACAACTTGACCATGTTTCCACAAGAGGGACGTTCAGCTTGGTGAGGGCAAGACAAGCAAGAGAGCTGGGTGGCATTTCCTGGGGCAGTACCTCCTATCTTCTGATACTCATTGTGGCTGAACTGTTTCAGATGAAGGAGTGAAGAGTCACACTCAAATGCAATGTGACCTTTGAAGCAGAGGAAAGAGCAAAGAGTAGAAAACTTCTCCATTGAGCTGTATCCCATGTCAGGGAATCACTACCTTATTTTAGAAGGCTGTCATTTTAAAGCTTTGAAATGCTTTCTATAGAAATGATTACATTAATCCTGCAGTCAATTTGTCTGAAGTGAGCAAGTGTTACAGCTGTCAAAAGTGATACAAAAATAATTAAGTACATTTCTAAAACTAGTAGATAATGTGACTGTAATTTATTTTCTTGGGATTGCCAGGAAATAGCAGGAGAGAAATAACTCTATCAGGTACCAGACAAGGGAGAGATAAATTGAATAATGCCAAACTTAATGTTATTCAATGATCTCACTTGGTCAATAAGTAGCTTTAATTTCTGCTTTCAATTATTTTTCCCCTTAGGAGCACACAAAATTTAGGACAACTATCTATTCTTTCCTGATTTAAACTATAAGTGCCCAAGTCAGACTGATGGATAATCTAATCCGATTGCTGAAGGACAGGCTGATTCTCTGTAACACTTCGCCAGGACCAACGTGTAATGTATTATCCTAGGAAAGGTATTGTTTTCCTTTGGGGGATGTTCCATTATATCTGCCTTTCCTTGCTTTAAATGCTTGATGCACTTCAAAATCATTGACCTGAAGGAATTGATGTCTACCTCTCTCAATTTTCTGTAGATCTTTCTTATGCCTGGAGTCACAGTTATGACACGTGTAACTGAAGCAGACAGCTGATAAAACTTGAAACAGGAAGTAACAGTTATCTGGGTGTATCCCCCCTCTCTTCTTCTTTTGCATAGAGTCAACTTTTGGGGATTGATATTTTTTTGAACAAATATTCTTGTTCTAATTAACGTCCTGGACTTTACTATTGTTTTCATGAATTGATCAGTTACCCCTTGCTTGTAATTGTATACTATCTGCTGAGGAAATTTTTTTCAGGAATACTAAAATTGCATGATGGAGAAGGAAATGGCAACCCACTCCAGTATTCTTGCCTGGAGAATTCCATGGACTGAGGAGCCCGGCGGGCTACATTCCACAGGGTCGCAAAGAGTCAGACACAACTGAGCGATTAACACACAAACACAAAATTGCATGATAGTTCAAATTATCACAAAAAATTTTTTAAAGTACTGTTTTATCAGAACACAAACTCCTTTGTTGGCAGAAACTTTTGCTATTATATATAAAATGCTAACCAATTGTCCGTGAAGGTATTTGATGTTATACTGGATATTTATCCATTAAATTCATAAGGCTATAGTCCAATGCCTTGCCAGGGTTTTTCTACCTAAACTCGTAATAGACAAGGTTATCAAGGACATTTGAACCTTTAAAAATTAATCCTGATTTGACTATCAACCTCTCATTTATAAGTTTTCATCTTTTCTTTGTCTTTACATCCACTCCATTCTGCACCCAACCTCAGACAAGAAGGGGAAGCTAAATTAAAAAAATACAGCCTTGGAAATAAATGGCCGGTCTAATTTCCAAACCTTGGATAATACTGGTTCACATTTTTAATCAGCTACCAACTTAAAGAATATGTAGTACAGACAATGGTGAAAATTTAAAAATCTCATTAAACTAAGCAAGGTTCTTACAGGAAGGCTTGTATATGTGCTATTTATGTCTGTCTGTTGGAATTGTTCAGTTTCGAAGTCACGTCCGACTCTTTGCAATCCCATGGACTGCATCACGCCAGACTACCCAGCCCTTCACTATCTCCAGGAGTTTGCTCAAACTCATGTCCATTGAGTCGGTGATGCCATCCAACTGTCTCATCCTCTGTAACCCCTTTCTCCTCCTGCCTTCAATCTTTCCCAGAATCAGGGTCTTTTCCAATGAGTTGGCTCTTTGCATCAGGGGACCAAAGTATTGGAGCTTCAGCTTCAGCATCCGTCCTTCCAATGAAAATCAGGGTTGATTTCCTTTAGGATCAACAGGATCTCCTTGCAGTACAAGGGATTCTCAAGACTTTTCTCCAGCAACACATTTTGAAGCATCAATTCTTTGGCGCTCAGCCTTCTTTATGGTCCAATTCTCACATCTGTACATGACTACTGGAAAAATCATGGCTTTGACTAAAAGACCTTTGTTGCAAAGTAATATCTCTGCTTTTTAATATGTTGTCTAGGTTTGTCATGGCTTTTCTTTCAAGAAGAGAGTCTTTTAATTTTGTGGCTGCAGTCACCATCGTCAGTGATTTTGGAGCCCAAGAAAGTAAAAGCTGTCACTACTTCTATTTTTCCCCTTCTATTTGCCATGAAGTTAAAGGACAAGATGCCATGATCTTAGTTTTTTGAATGTGGAGTTTTAAGCCAGCTTTTTCACTCTCCTTTTTCACCTTCATTAAGAGGCTCTTTAGTTCCTCTTCACTTTCTGCCACTAGAGTGGCATCATCTGCATAACTGAGGTTGCTGAAATTTGTCCCAGCAGTCTTAATTCCATCCTATGACTCATCCAGACTGGAATTTTGCATGATGTACTCTGCATAGAAGTTATATAAGCAGGGTGACAATATATAGACAATATATAGCCTTTCCCAATTTGGTACCAATTCATTGTTCCATGTCTGGTTGTAACTGCTGCCTCTTGATATGCATACAGGTTTCTCAGGAGGCAGGTAAGGTGGTCTGGTATTCTCATCTCTTTAAGAATTTTCCACAGTTTGTTGTGATCCACACAGTCAAAAGCTTTCACATAGTCAATGAAGCAGGAGTAGATGTTTTTCTGGAATTCCCTTTATTTTTCTATAATCCAATAGATGTTGGCAGTTTGATCTCTGGTTCCTCTGACTTTTTCTAAATCCAGCTTGTACATCTGGAAGTTCTCAATTCAAGTGCCATTGAAGCCTGGCTGGAAGGATTTTGAGCATGACCTTGATAGCATATGAAATGAGTCCAATTCTATGGTAGTTTGAACATTCTTTGGCATTTCCTTTCTTTTGAATTGGAATGAAAACTGACTTTTTCCAGTCTATATGCATGCCATGGCACAAATTCTTTCTTTTCAAAGTGACATTGTCTTCTGTAAATTACCTAGACTTTCTGCACATCACTTTCCAGGAATAGACAGCAGTGGTGGAGTGATGGATCGTGAGCCTGGAAGAGACTTCCCCAAAGGCTAACTGCGCTGCCGTCCTCATCTTTCCACTCTCTGCATGAGACACTGTGTTCCTTCTCCTCAGGGTTTCTGCCCGAGTCTCATCTAGAGCAAGACAGTGAAGCAGTACAGCCTTAGGGCGGGGTCAGACCCCTTTAACCCCTCCTCCGAGTCCATGTGGGGGACTGGCTTGATAAACCACAACTCCTTTTCTGATGGCTCTCTGGTTCAAGACATGTACCCTCCCTCTTTCCTTCTTTCTCTCTCATCTTCCTTTTTTATGTTTCTTGCAAGACTCTTCAGGCCTCGGAAGACATAACCTATTAATGTGCAACTATAATATTAACACAAATAGGGGTCATCTGGCAGTTTGGTTACATTAGGAGCATAATCCTGTCATCATATTTGCATTTCCCAGTGTTTTGTCGCCACTGAAGCCTCCTGTTAAGACTAGGATAGCTTTCAATTACTGAATGCTTTTGGCAGAATAACACAGAAACTTCTCAGCCACTTGTTGGAGCAATCAACCTTATGCCCTATATAATGTAAACCTCTGGACTTATACTGCAAGTTCAGAAATTGTTAATGTGCTTTGGGCATCTCAGTGCATCCTTAAATCTTTTCTTTAAATTACAGACTCCCTTTTTTGAATAAATCATACTCTGTTATATAATTTCTCTGTCACTGGTTGCTTTTACTCTACAACCAGTGAGAGAAAACTTTGTTCCTCTTTTTTTTTCTCTCCTGAATTTTAACAGTAACACCCAGGACTTTAGTCTTTTTGTCTTTTTCCTCAGCAATTCATCCTACTTAGAGAAACTAACTCTTCAAGTTTCAAAGCTATCTTCCCATGGATGACTCCAGATCTCTCAAAATCTTTTCACTTCATTTTTGAAGTCGTCTGTTTCCAGAGGAAAACGATATATAGCTAACATGTAACATAGAAACCTAAACTGCTGATCTTCCTTTCCTAAGGAAATCTGTTCCATCGGCTCTTTCCTACGCGTGAACAGTGTTGCCTTTCTCCAATTTTTTTCATACCACTAGACCACGATTCTCAGTTATTCTTTGGCTTTGTTTATTCACCACATTCACCATAGAACTAAGCCCTCATGATGCGATGATTCTTTTCAACTGCTCTAGCTACTCCCCTCAAACAAACCCATCAAACACATTCACCTGGGCGAATGCTTGGCTCTCTTGTTCTGTTCATTTTACACATGTTTATTTAATTTTTTATATAATTTCATTTTGTTGTTGTTGTTGTTAAGGTGTCTTAGTTATTTTTGACTCTTTTATATTGAGGTTTCACTTTAAAGAGTCCCATTAAATTATACTCAATAGCTCTCAGCTGCATTTTTCCAAAGTGATCTTTCACTGTTACTAAAAATGATTCATCTGCTTCCTTCAACTGAACCATGTTCATCCATCCTCTAGATGTGTTGCTAACTGTTTCCTTCATAATTTTGCTCAAATATTTTTTCTACATGAAATGTATTTTCACTTTTTCCTGATCAATAATTTTCATTATTTTCCTCAAGACACCGAGCGTAGCATTTCTCTTTGAAAAATTTGAGCTCATAGCTCTTTGTGTCTATACTTCTCATTTCCTTGGCTTTTACCCAGTTGTTTATTTGGGGAGATCATGGAGGAGACTTGACTACCAGTTTGGCCCATAAGCAGGACCCAGGCAGTTGGAGACTCCTCTTCCCCTACCTGTCCTTGGCATGCGTGTCCTTATTTCACTCCTTATTCCCAGACGCTGCCCCAAGGACACAGCTTGAGATGTTACTGGGATGATGAGCCAACATGGGCAGTACAGGTGACTGAACCGACTGAGGTCTTCTATATAAACTTCTAAGATTCTGGTTAGTAGGTGCAGAAATCTACTTGTCTTGTGGCTGCCCAAGACAAGTCTCACAAGTAAGTTCCCTTGCTTATTAAAACTGCCACGTGCCAGTCACACTTCTGGGCATATATCTGGAGAAGACTATAATTTTAAAATATACATGCACCTCAATGTTCATCACAGCTCTATTTACAATAGTCAAGACCTGGAAGCAACCTAAACGTCCGTGGACAGATGAAATGGATAGAGAAGATGTGGTGTGTGTGTGTGTGTGTGTGCGCGCACGTGCGTGTGTAGTGGAATATTACTCAGCCATAAAAAAGAATGAAACAATGCCATTTGCAGCAACATAGGCCCAGACATGATCTAAGTGAAGTAAGCCAGAGAAAGACAATTGTGTAACACTTATATGCGGAATCTAAAAAAGGTTACAAATGAACTTATAAATCAAACAGAAATAGACCCACAGACATAGAAAGCAAACCCGCGGTTACCAAAAGGGAAAGTGGGGAGGGGTATATTAGAAGCTTGGGATTAACATATGCATACTATTGTATACAAAATAGATAACAAAACGAGACCTACTGTATATGTCAAAGAAACATACTGAATATCGTGCAATAATTTATATGGGAAAAATCTGAAAAAAAATAGATATATATGTGTGTCTACCTGGATCAATTGGCTGTACACTTGAAATTAACACAGGTAAATCAACTTTACTCCAATTAAAACACAAAAGCAACAAAAGTACCTGCCACCTTCCAAACTGGAGTGGTGTGTGTTTTCCTTAGGTTTCTCCTTGCCCTCCTCGTAAGGAGATGGAGGTTTCAGGTTAAGCCAGGAGGCTCCTGAGATTGTGGACCAACAGTTCATTTACATTGTTCTATTTCCATGTTTCTATCTGATCTTAAGCTTTTCTAGTTTCTTTTGTACTAAAGTGTTTAATTCAACTGGTTAACTGATAACTGAGAGAGTTCTCTTTCAAGTGATAATACAACGTGAAGCACTTGATAATTGTCTGTGAATCAACAGAGGCACTTGATAATTGTTTATGAACCTAAAAGAGAAAACCATAGCCTCAGCCTGAACACTTTTAATCTAAATTTAGTCATACTAATGAGCTTAATTTTCAATGAGAACTATGGAAGAAGCAATATACAAATTTAAACATTCAGAGTAAAAACTGTATCTTAAAAATGGGTAAATACATTAATTAACTTTATAATCTACATTATTTATGTTTTTGCTGGTAATTCCAATGTCACCTTCAAAAAGCAATACGTTTTTATATGTTAAAAATGGTTCTTTTTAATGAGCCATTTATCTCTTAATCAGCTTCATACTGAATGGTTAGTTTACGAATAAATGTTTAATTTTACAATTAAGCTTCATCAGTTAAGAAAATAATCAACCTTAAATCGCCAAACAATTGCAAAGTTTAAACCCTTATAAATAGGTTTGGAAAGTTACTGTTTAAACGATTCTATTAAGCTTCACTACATTTATTGTAACATTACAGTTATTTCAAAAACCATAAGCCCCAAAATATCAAGACATTCAAAGATGTGGTTCAGAGTATACTAAAGTATGTTTAGTTACTACAGAGTAATATTTTGTTATCTATGATGCTCACATTAGTAACATATATATGTATATGCCATGCTGGAGATGTAGCTGCAAAGGTGATTTTTGTTTATATTTTCCCAGAGGATTTTGCTATTTAGGGAGAAGGTTAAAAAATACAAAGTAACAAAGGGTATTAAAAATATCTGTACGAGTTTTGCTGACAATGAGGCAAATCCAGGTTTTAAGAGTCTCTATAAGATCTAACCTCACATGTTGCTAACAGTCCTGCAATGACTCCTCATGGATTTTAGGAGAGCATTTAAACCTTTAGTTTGGCACATGAGTAAATCATAGCTTGGCTCTAGTCTCGTCTTAACCATATCTCTTAAGGACTTCCTGATGCTGTTCTTCCATTTTCTCCACCCGCAATGTTAACTTCTTTTGAATTCCTGCTTTTCAAACTCAACTCAAGTTGCACCTCCTCCACCTTCCCTAAATTACACCATCTGATTTGAATGGTGTTCCTCTGGCTCCCATGGGAATCTCTGATTCCCTTTATCATAGTACTTACTAAAATTACTGATTTGTTTACTTGAATATCTGGCTGCAATTTCATCAAGGGAAGGAACATATATAATTTGATCACATGTCAATACCTAGCTCAACGTCTGACATACAGTAAGTAACCAGTATATTTTTAATGAAAAAACATGATAGATTTTCATTACCTGATCTGAAAACATCTAATTATCCTGGAATTATGCTTACACATGAGGAGAAATATCAGTAACCTCAGATATGCAGATGACACCACCCTTATGGCAGAAAGTGAAGAAGAACTAAAGAACCTCTTGATGAAAGTGAAAGAGGAGAGTGAAAAAGTTGACTTAAAGCTCAACATTCCCATTACTTGATGGCAAATAGATGAAGAAACAGTGGAAACAGTGGCAGACTTTATTTTTGGGGGCTCCAAAATCACTGCAGGTAGTGACTGCAGCCATGAAATTAAAGGACACTTACTTCTTGGAAGGAAAGTTATGATCAACCTAGACACCTTATTAAAAAGCAGAGACATTACTTTGTCAACAAAGGTCCATCTTAGTCAAGGCTATGGTTTTTCCAGTGGTCATGTATGGATGTGAGAGTTGGACTGTGAAGAAAGCTGAGCACCGAAGAATTGATGCTTTTGGACTGTGGTGTTGGAGAAGACCCTTGAGAGTCCGTTGGACTGCAAGGAGATCAAACCAGTCAATCCTAAAGGAAATCAATCCTGAATATTCATTGGAAGGCTGATGCTGAAGCTGAAGCTCCAATACTTTGGCCACCTGATGCGAAGAACTGACTCACTGGAAAAGACCCTGATGCTGGGAAAGATTGAAGGCAGGCGGAGAAGGGGATGACAGAGGACGAGATGTTTGGATGTCATCACTGACTCAATGGACGTGAGTTTGAGCAAGCTCTGGGAGATGGTGGAGGACAGGGAAGCCTGTCATGCTGCAGTCCGTGGGGTTGCAAAGACTTGGACATGACTGTGTGACTGAACAACAATACAAAAACTTCATTGTTTTAGTCAAGTACAATATTTTTAAATGAGAAAAAATATTTTGCTCTAAAAACAATTTCATTTAGTAAATTAGTTTTCAGAGATTTAAATTGAGTGATGATAGGCACAACAGAAATAGAAAATGAATTAACAGCAAGATATTCAAGGATAAGCAGAAATAAATCTGACTGCCCACTTGCTGATTCAAATAGACTGTGTAGAATTTGTATATTGCAATCTCTGTGCATAAATCATGCAGTTCATACACATAAAGCAAGACTCATTTTCAACAGTATCCCCAAGTATAATGATTGTGTGCCTTTTCAAACAGAAAGCATACTCTGTAAGTAGGTCAACACTCACATTTATTTTTCAGCAACAGCAAACACTGTTCTGCCTTTTTAATAGCCTCATTAACCTCATTTGAACATTTAATCCAGAGGCTGATTGCGTGTATGTGTATGTGCTAAGTCACTTCGGTTGTGTGTGACTCTTTGTGACCCCATGGACTGTAGCCCACCAGGCTCCTCTGTCCATGGGATTCTGTAGGCAAGAACACTGGAGCGGGTTGCCATGCCCTCCTCCAAGGGGATCTTCTGTACCAAGGGACTGAACCCCTTGGTATGTCTCTTACTTCTCGTGCATGGGCAGGGGGGTTCTTTACCACTAGCGCCACCTGAGAAGGTCCATCCAGACGCAGATGGCACATTTGTGCTGCAAATCTCTCCCATCTCTGGACTTCACTGACTCCGACAGGACTGGTGTTGCAGTGCTGACTACCATTCATCCAGGGCTCACTGTGGCCCGTGCACAGGGCTAAGGCTTTTGAGGAAATTTTCTGTTTCCTAAACAACCATATGATGTAAATCCTACTTACACAGATGAGCAACCAGGCTAGTGAGGCGGGAAAGTGTTCTAACTTTGGCCCACTTGATTCCAAGCAAAGGGCTTCTTTGTTCATCTAAGCGTAGTTGATTTACAAAGTCATGTTAGTTCCAGGGGTACAGGACAGAGATTTGGTTGTACACATGTATTTATATTCTTTTCAGAGTCTTTTCCTTTGTAGGTTATTACAAACTGTTGAGTACAGCTCCCTGTGCTATGCAGTAGGTGCTTGCTGGTTACCTATTTTATATATAGAAGGGTATATGCTAATCCCCTTCTCCTCAGTTATCCCTCCCCCACCACTTCGCTCCGGTGACCGTACGTTCGTTTCCTATAAAGCTTAGACTACATAAATGCCGCTATATTGTTTCCCCGTTCCCTCCATCGTCGGGACTAACTTCATCTTCCTGTTTCCGGTACTAGCACGAACATAAAGTACTTCTTCATTCCGTGTACTCACATAAAGCGCCGTGCTCTGAAGTTCACAATGATGGGCAGATCGGGGATAAAACCATGCAGTGTCGGAATGAAAAGAAATCCTACAGTTTTAGGTTAGTTTAATTTTTTAATTTGGTAATATGAGGACATTTATATTTTGTACACGTGAATGAGAAAGCATATTTTGGGGATCTGAAACTAGCGATGTGTGGATGCCAGTTGACAATGCGTCTCCTGCATTGGCAGGTGGATTCTTAACACTGAGCCACCAGGGAAGCTCTTTTCACTCTAAACCTGTGTCCTATTTGTTCATTTAAACACTTCATAATCTCCATGTACCTGATAGCAGTAAATATTAGCATATCAAAAAGGTACCATGATAGTATGGTGGGTCACAGATTTGATTTTTTGTTGGAGAATGACCAGTGAAATGACTTTCCCCAAACTAATATGTGACTCTGAGCCCCAAAATGATCAGGATAAAAAGCATATTGATTTTCAAAGTAAGTATTTAAAATTATGATTATAAAAATAGTCTTGTCAAACAGACGCACAGACATAGAGAACAGAGTTGTGGCAAGGGAGGGATGGAGTTGGGACAGACTGGGAGCTTGGGAGTAGCAGAGGAAACTACTGGAGGAACAGCAAGTTCTTACCGTGTAGCACAGGGAACTATGTTTAATATCCCACAACAAATCATAATAGAAAAGAACATGAACAAGCATATCTGTAACATATCTGAGCCACTTTGCTCTACAGAAGAAGTTGACACATTGCAAATCAACTATACTTCAATAAATTTTTTTTTAAAATTAAAAAATAGTCTTGTCAAGTAAGCTATAAGTACATCCTTTTTAGACAATGCTAAATAATTAAAAAGTATTTTTATTTAATTTATATGAAAAGACATTTTCCCTCCAATTAATATTAATGTTGTCCTTTGAGATCTCTGATGTCTGATATTTTTACAGTATAATAATAGCATTTTTTGAGTACCATATATATATGTTAAGAGTTTTGCATGAATAACCTTACTCATTGGATTGTATACTATCCCTTTTCATCTAGTAGGGAAAGAAAAGTTTCTGGAATTTAAGAAAATTATCCAAGGCCTTGCATTTAGTAAATTTAGTTTATAAACACAGATGGGGCTATTAATCATTCATGGTTCAGTTGAACAAATATTTACTAAACACCTACTTTGTCTTGGTGTAGGTTCTAGGTATAAAGCAATGAACACAACATGTGGTTTCTTTTTCGGGTGCTTCTAGACAAATGGAAGGGACAGATAGTAAACAAAGAACACATTTGTGAATCCATATGTCCCAACAGGGGTGAGGGTTACAGAAAAGCAGGAAAGCTTGTGTGTGCATGCTCAGTTGCTCCGTCATGTCCAACTCTTTGTGACTTAATGGACTGCGGCCCTCCAGGCCCCTCTGTCCGTGGACTTTCCCAGGCGATACTGGAGTGGATTGCCATTTCCTCCTCCAGGGGGTCTTCCTGACCCAGGGATCGAACTTGCGTCTCTCAAGTCTCCTGCATTGGCAGGCGGATTCTTTACCCCTTCACCATCTGTGAAGCTCTATAGAGAGCTTGAGAGCCCCATAAAAGGGAGACCTTCTTAATATGGGAGATAAAGGAAGATTCATTTGACCTGAGGTTTCAAGGACACGAAATGTGTGTTACATAAAGAAAACGTGGGAGTGAGGATTTAAGAATGGTTTATGAAAGAAAACATCACGAATGGAGTCCCAGCTTGCTGAAGGATGGGAAATGATGGCAGGGTGGCTGAGATGACAGAGCGACACGAAATGTAGGCAGAAGGTACAGGGGTGGTCCTGCCAGCCTGGGTGTGACCTTGTCGGTGGTTGAAGGACTTCGGTCTTGTACTAAGGGCAGTAGAAAGCCATTAAGATGTTTTGTATCAGTATTTTATTTTTATTTTGGGGAGCTAAATGTGAAGATTAGATTTGAGTTTTTACATCACCCTGGCTAGAGTATAAAAAATAAACTGCAGCATGGAGCTAACAGATGTGGGAGGCACCACTTTAGAAGGTTATTGCAGTAGCCCAGATACAAGACGTTTAATGCTTGCTCGGTAGGTGTGAAGATGGGAGAAGTGGATGGACTACAGGACGATTTAAGAGATACAGTCAGTGAGGTTCAGGGATGGAGTCAAGATGGAGGATAAAGGAAAAAGAGACTCAAGGATGATTACCAGATAAATTGCTTGCATAATCATTATGCATGCTGCTTCTCTTTATTCTGAAATAGAGGGAGGTTTTTAAAGCAGAAAATCCCACCCTATGCTTTCAGGTAAAATGCTTCTCTGAGCTTTATCCTTGAAAGAAGGTTACCAAACCCATCCTGCTCACTTCAGAGTCACTGGAAGGTCAAGGGATCCTGAGCTCTGCCCCCTAGTTCTGTCTCCTCTGTTGCAGGCTCTGTGGCCCCGGCAAGGGAGGTTTTCCCAGCCATCATTTCCCCCATACAAATCGGAGATAATGCTATCTGACTGTATAAAGTGTCATAAAAAGCAAATAAACGTTCCATGTAGCCTTCTTGTTTAGTGTGTTTCTTGTCAAATGGGATTTTTCAGGGAGTAAATTCTCCTGTTCCTCCTTTTCACTTTTTCTTCTCCTCCACCCATTTCTCCTGTATCTTCTCCTCTTGTATCTCCATTTCTCCCCTTCCTCCTCCACCCACCCACCGTAGTTAGCATTTTTCTCTTTCTCCTCCTCCCATCTCTTCTTACTCATTAACATATTCATTCACTTCAACCTGACTTTTCCTTCCCTTTGTGTATTAGCCCTTTTATTTCCATTCCCGTTACCCCCAGCGACTACGGGACTGTCTTCCTTCATCCCTCTCCTAAGATGAACTGTGTCACTGCTTCTGGACTTGCCACCTCCAAATCATGTGATAGCCCACCCCCCACCCCCCGTCAGATTAGTCTTCCTAAACTTTTTACCACGTCTCATTATGCTGCTCGGAACCTTTTGTAGCTTTTCACTGATGAGGATTTATTTAGATCTTTGGAGTCAGAAGGGGTTGCTTTGTTGTGTTTTTTGGTTTGATTTTTGGCTCAGGCACTCACCCGTTTAGAGGGAACTACCACGTGTCTCTAGGGCTTGACTCCTCTTCCAAAAATGGAGACACTGACTCCTTATGGGCTTGTTCTGAGGATCACTGAGATAATGCATTCAGATGCTTGGAATCATGCCTCATAATGTCAGGAGATATTTAATAGTTGATGTCATTATCAGAATGCATGAATGTCACACTTCCAAAGTAAACCGTTGGAGATCTTCCAATCCAATGTCTATTCATACTTAAATCTCATAACTCCCTTTCCAGCAGAATTGTTCAAGAGGACTTCCATCTTGGGGATAAACTTAACCCCTCTTTATTCTCTAAACCACGAACTTCCACATCTCCATTTCCGTTTCATTGTATAACCTCCTCCCTACTTCCAATCACCAATAGTCTACCTGCCCTTCAAATTTTAAATATCATAGCAGGAATAATCTTATCTTCTCAAGATGACAAGTGAATTTTGAGAACAGTTTATGTTGTATTTGTATAAACTTCTTTACTACCTTATTTACAGCCCCTAGTATAGCTTATTATCAAATAAACATTTGCTAAATATGTGAATGAATTTAATGTTTTTATCACTTAAAATATCCATATATAATTTATGGGCATTTTATATGATATTGCATATTTTGTTTCCAACATGGATTTAAGCCAATTTATGTTTTATACATATTGCTGTTAAAAATGGCATATGCTGTTTCTGTCTTTTGAAAGTCTAAATAGAGTTTAAATCATATGATGTTAATGACTATCCTTTAGTTATAGCCCACAAAAGCCAAGTAAACTGCTAGGTGGTAGCTAAAACATCTCTTTCGGACTTTCTCTAATTTTCTGAAAATTATCTGCAAGGAAGATATTACAGATGACTACACTCCCAGAAAAAAGTTATGTAAATGTAATCTGGATCAATTATGTTGCCTCTTAGCAGGTTTGTCTATTATGAAGCTATTCAAAATGATAGTTATTTAAGCCTTTCTTGATTTTATGCATTCAACTTGCCTTAAGGTCATTTTAAATATCCAAATTCATTTTATAGTTTTTGTTCTCTTAAAATTTTGTGAAGTAGTAATAATTTATTGTTTTATATCCAATGAACATACAAAGCTACTTGCTTGGAAAGTAATTATTTTCATAATCTTCATCTAAAATTTAAAGGAGACCAATGATTTCTAACCAGATTCCTCAATGTTATTAAATTGTTTGCTACTCCTGTATGCATCCAGAAAAAAAAAAAACATAAAATGTATTTATGCAGGTTGTTTACAACTAGATTAAGCTTTTCATCATTTCCAGTGTTTATGAGTAGAGTATATAGAAATCTGTATCATTCATTATGAGATTCATGTATCTGGGTTCTGGCAGTTTTATTCTCTCTCTCACAGTAATTCATATTTCTAAATTGAAGGACTCATAGACGTATACTACATGATGTTCACACTCAACTAGAACATGGGGAATGTAAAAATTATTATTAAAGGAACGGAAAATCACGTTTTTTTAAAGAAACATCGTTTTTTAAAGCGTGAACAGATGTGTTTTCTACTAAAGGACACTACAACACTTTTTGATTAAAGCATGCATTAAACTAATTAATCTATTTTAGTAGTCCATTCTAATCTTATCAAACTTCTTATTTAATGCTATCCTTTTTCCTTGGTAAACTGACTAGATTGATTGGATTCATTGTTCAAAATAATTAACTATCATTATCACAAATCAAATTTCTATAGCAATGGGGAAAGAAACCAGTGTGGCCTATACCCTTTCTTGGTTGGGTTTTTGTCATGACAATATATCCTCATATATAATTTAATGACCCTGGCAATTAAGTTATATCTAGAAAGAAAAAAAAAAAAAAAACTGTAATTAAGCCACTTCTCAAAAGAAGAAAGTAACATTTTGACACATATGCATTTGAATAACACTGGTGCTCAGATGATTAAAAAAAATAATACTGGTTTAGGAAGATCTTAAGCAGAGGGAAATTTAAAGAATATTCATTAAATACATACAATTAAAGTATATACAATGATTTTACCTGCTATTAAATTCATACCATGATAAATAGCAGGTTGATTGCACATCATGGAAAAGAATGAATGAAGCTATGCTCATAATTAATATGTGATTGCAAAATAGAATATTCTTAAAACTCATAATACTGTTCCTATTATGAAAATAATACTGAAGTGTTCCATTGGGGGAGATTAATTAGGCATTGTGAAAAATACAGAGTACTTCTACTTAGAGCTTGATTATGGACTATGGATTTGACAGTTATCTGGTGAAGTTCCAAACACAAATTTCAGGAAATGAGGGACTTGCCTATAAAATATCAAACAGTGTAAAGTGCATAGTGTAGGGGGGAGATGATGAAGTAAGACCCAGAGGAATAGTTGAGAATTTTGGTAATCACATAGTCAAAATATAGAGGAGGATTTTTTTTTTTTTTTTTTGGACTTGGTTATATAATGATTTGGTAAGTAACAGGGCAGAGGCTAGAACAAGTTGCTTTAGAAGTCTTCAGTCAAAGCCTGTGGCTCTGGGCCAGAAAAGACAGAAAAGATGGATTGTAAATGAATGTCAAAGATGATACTTTTTAAGTTTGCCAGAAATTGGAGCAGTAGGTCAAGAGTCTTGGACATTGTTCTTATACCACAGATAAACAAATGGCTAACTGAATATCTATAATAAAGGTTCCTAGCACTCTAAAGAGGGGAACAAATTATGATGAAATATCCTTAATTCAGATGTGAAACCTGTCTTTATATCGTTACTGAAATACAGACACTGAAGTTTTCACATTATTAATTTGGAATAATTATTAGATTGCCAACCATGAAGAGGAGTTGAGGTTTAAAACTTTGTAATCTTGCACATGTAAAAACCTGCCAAGAGGGACTTCTCTGGTGGTGCAGTGGTAAAGAATCTGTCTTCCAATGAAGGGAACACAGTTTTAATCCCTTGTCAGGAACTAAGATCCCACATGCCAAGAGCAAACTAATCCTGCAGGCTGCGAGCTACCAAGCCCAGGCACTAGAGAGAAGCCATGTGCCGCAGTGAAGATTCTATGTGCTACAGCTAAGGCCTGACACAGCCAAAAACAAATAAATATTTTTAAAACCGCAAAGAATATTATGGCTGCCTCAGGAACAATTTCGTTAGAAGGTAAATATGTGTGTTAGTTTATGTTACTGAATGTAATCATGTAAGTTAAAAAATACAATAAAAGTGAAAAGTGAAAGTGAAGTCACCCAGTCGTGTCCGACTCTTTGCGACCCTGTGGACTATCGCCCACCAGGTTCCTCTGTCCATGGGATTCTCCAGGCAAGAACACTGGAGTGGGTTGCCATTTCCTTCTCCAGTGGATCTTGCTGACCCAAGGATTGAACCCAGGTCTCCCGCATTGGGAGACGCTTTACCCTCTGATCCAGCAGGAAAAGATAAAACTAAAGTCAAAGACTTAACTATATTAGTGAATTCACTCATCTGGAGAAGGAAATGGCAACCCACTCCAGTATTCTAGCCTGGAGAATCCCATGGACAGAGGAGCCTGGTGGGCTACAGTCCACAGGTCCTACCATGAGCAGGGTACAGAGTCAGGTAAAGTACAAGATACAAAGGTTAAAAATAAATCTAGACCTGTGCAAAGAAACAGATAGAACTTGCAGTATGGTGAGTATTTCACTAGATACTATAAAGGATAGTGGAAGAGCATGGAGGACATGTCATGTAGCAGAATGGTGAATTTAGAAAAGGTGGCTGTACATAGGAAGATAGATGATTGTAATAATAAAAAGAGCTACTTGAAAGCTGAAGATCCTCTGGAGAAGGGCATGACAACCCACTCCAGTATTCTAGCCTGGAGAATCCCATGGCCAGAGATGAGCTGTAGTCCACAGGGTCGCAAAGAGTCAGACACAACTCAGCCACTAACACTTTCACTTTTTTCTTTCTTTCATTTGAATATAAGAAAAGAACATTATCACATGTATTTCTATTAAACCTTAGCTTTTTAGTAACAATGTTATTTTTAATGCAATAACTAGAGCTGAATAAACCCCTAATCCCCTACTTATTGGTCACAATAAATGCTGATGAGTAATGGAATAAATCCATTTCTCTTCTGTGAAATTGAAGACATTAGCAGAAATAACTTTGCAGTCTTTTTGCTTGGTTCTATGTCATTGTTTTGGAAGGAATGATGCAAAAGCTGAAACTCCAGTACTTTGGCCACCTCATGGGAAGAGTTGACTCATTGGAAAAGACTCTGATGCTGGGAGGGACTGGGGGCAGGAGGAGAAGGGGACGACAGAGGATGAGATGGCTGGATGGCATCACTGACTTGATGGACGTGAGTCTGAGTGAACTCTGGGAGTTGGTGATGGACAGAGAGGCCTGGCGTGCTGCGATTCATGGGGTCTCAAAGAGTCAGACACGACTGAGCAACTGAACTGAACTGAACTGATGTCATTGTTGGGTAACATTTATAAAAACTGGAGCATGAATCAAATGAAAGTCCTGGCAATTCTGTCCAACCAGACCCGCCTATGGAGCACTGTGATTGCGTGTGGTGAACACGGTAACTTTAGGCTCAAACTGGAAGAAAATCAGTATTCTGTCATCTACACTGCTAACGGAGGTGTAAGATGTGGTTATTAAAAAGACTGTAATCCTAACTAGATAAAATTGGAAATTTCACTACTAATTTTACTTAAAGCAGGACCTGAATACATCCCAATTCTTCCTCAATGAAACAAATCTTAGATTCTTTCATGATCAGCAAAGTAAATTTTCTTAGAGAAATTTAGTCATGCTCCTCTGAAGCCTTGAAGGAACAGATAATAGAATATTAGTTTAGTGTCCTTCAAAATATCTAAAATTTAACTTATGCCTGCTAAAATGAAAGACTATAATGAAAAATATTATTTGAAATTAACCTCACATCCTTCTGTGAAGCAAGCCTTTCTGGAAATCATACATGTTTGTATTCCGTGAAATCCCAAGTGAACACACTTGACACTCGACCAAAAAGAAGGCTGCTGCTGCTAAGTACCAAGTCGCTTCAGTCATGTCCGACTCTGTGCGGCCCCATAGACGGCAGCCCACCAGGCTCCGCCGTCCCTGGGATTCTCCAGGCAAGAACACTGGGGAGGTTGCCATTCCTTCTCCAATGCATGAAAGTGAAAAGTGAAAGTGAAGTCGCTCAGTCGTGTCCGACTCTCAGCGACCCCATGGACTGCAGCCCACCAGGCTCCTCCGTCCATGGGGTTTTCCAGGCAAGAGTACTGGAGGGGGGTGCCATTGCCTTCTCCAAAAAAGAAGGTTAAGGTGGTTGAATTTTAAGTTTACTGCCTTTATAAGGCAAAATAAAAACAAATAATTATTTATTCGAACAGAGGTGTACTCCATTTTGTATATGAAGATGTCACAAGCAATGTGGCACAAATATTATATATATATAAAAGTATATGAAGGAGACATTGCAGTTCTGATGGCTGTGTTTTGGCCCTAGCCTGGTCTGTCTTCCTCATTTCATCCGTGTTATCTTGCAAGGAGGTCATTCTTTGAAGGATGGCTGGGCAGGGTGACCACATGGTCCCTGACCCAGTAAAGGGGTTACGCCATCTAGGCCATAGAAAGCTCAAATCTGTGATCTTGGAGCCTTTAGCTTGGTGTTTTAACCAACTCAGGTAAGACATTTGAAATACGTTTATCAAGCACATAATATTTTACTTTCTATATTGAGTTCCTTATTGCTCCTCTAACAATTTTATCCTTTTTTCAATTACCAAGTCCAGAAAGTAAAATGACTTGTCAGTAAAAATTCTTAGAAATCTCAATTATACTTAAAAAATAAAAAAACATGTAGCATGCAGATCTTTTCAGGGTCTCTGCGCTACTCTAACAGCTTCTTTTCAGCTGTTCCATTCTAAGCATTTATGTCAGAAATTTGCCAATTCTGAGAAAAAATTTTGTGCTCTAACCATTCAGGTCAATTTAATGTGCAGTATTCATTATTGACACGGATTGTACATCCACATATTTGAAACATTGAAAGCCCTTGACAGAGCTTTTAGCTGCAATAACTTTAAGTGCTTTGGAAATGAGGTCACTTTTAGTTACAATTCAAGAATTTCTAGTTGATATCACTACTGAATAGTGAAAATAATAGAAAGGACATTGAAAGAAAAGAAGAAAAACGTAGGCAGTGAAATGACTTTATCTGATCACTCTAATTATATCCCATAGTTGAAAAGTGACATCACCACTTAGTAACACAGATGTATTATGTATGACATGAAGTCTCAACTTTCATAGATTCAGCCAGTAGGTCCTGGACTTGGTTCGAGTTACTCTTTCTAGTCTGTCTCTGTGATGCTGAGGTCTGAAAAAAATCAGCTACTGAGTTACTGCTGAGATTAATAGCTACAAATCTGTGGAGAAACAAACAATTTGTTCTTCTAACTGATGCAAAATTGATTTAACAAATAATGAAACCTAGAAATAGAGCCAACCCTGGATAGGGGAAAAACCTGAGAATGTAGAGAAGCAAGTTTTAATTCTGAAAGTGTTATCAGCCTTAAGTCTTCAATTCTTGTAATGATCCAAAAATCTGGAAACTTTAACTAGAAACTAGCCCAATGATTGGAGAAAGCAATGGCAACCCACTCCAGTACTCTTGCCTGGAAAATCCCATGGACGGAAGAGCCTGGTGGGCTGAAGTCCATGGGGTCGCTAAGAGTCGGACACGACTGAGCGACTTCCCTTTCACTTTTCACTTTCATGCATTGGAGAAGGAAATGGCAACCCACTCCAGTGTTCTTGCCTGGAGAATCCCAGAGCCTGGCAGGCTGACCTCTATGGGGTCGCATGGAGTCGGACACGACTGAAGCGACTTAGCAGCAGCAGCAGCAGCCCAATGATTAGTGCAACAGAAGTCCTTGGGAGAAAGCTATTATTTCACATCACTTTAAAAGTGTGCCTTTAATTTTGGGTAAGCAATATTAAATTACCCAAGACATAATGTAACTGGTTTTAGATTCCTCTTAATACATCTTCTTTTAATTCCTGTTAGGTATATTAGAGTTGTTGATAGAGAAAAACAACTCTAAAAGATGAGGCTCTAAAGGACTTAGTACATGAACATCATCCACAGATATTTTTAAATATAAAAAGGAAGAGATATTTCATCGATAGACTATCACGGTGATTTTTTGGAGGGGGGATAACTGTAGTTTCTATTTTGTGAAGGAGGTGCATAAGTAAAGCAATCTATTCCTTTAATCCTTCAACGTCTATTGATTGAGGGTCTCCCAATGCCAGACCACGCTGGGATGTAGCAGTGAAGAAAGGGGTCTAGTCTCTGTCCTCAGGGGCTATAGTTAAATGATTGGATACATTATAATTTACACACAGGCACACATTAGTACACAGGAATACATATAAATGTCAACTCCACTAGTCATGCGGAGCTTAGAGAAATTAATGAGCAGGAGGTGATTGTCTAAACTGGCCCCTTCTCTACAACAGCTACGCCACAAAGTTGAGAGGGACAAGTGATAGGAAGACTTTAATACCGATGTAGACATTCACTCAGAATAACTGAAAGGTGCAGCCCACAGAATTCTAGTTGATAACACAGAGCGATGATGCTTGCTTGTCAACTGAAATGACCTCTAGACCTACATGGGTGTTAAGGAAACTTGGCAGTTCAAGTTTATTTAAATTAGAACAAGAAAAAGTATAGTGAAGTGTAAACATTGTCCACTATACCCGAAAGTCTCCAAGAACCAAGACTTGTTTGGCATCATATTCTAAGTATCAGTCTGTACCCAGTGACTGAGATCTTAGTCAAGAAATGATACACATGCACTTATTTAAAGAACAGAAAGAGTCAAAAATGTAAAAAAAATAAACCAACTTAGAGTTACCAGAAGCAAAGGAGGGGAGAGAAGAGCTGGGAGGTTGGGGCTGATATATACACACGGTGTGTGTGTGCTCACTTGTGTCTGACTCTTTGCAACCCCGTGAACTGCAGCCTGCCAGGCTCCTCTGTCCATGGTATTTTCCAGGCAAGAATGCGGGAGTAGGTTGCCATTTCCTCCTCCAGGGGATCTTCCCAACCCAGGGATCCAACCTGTGTCTCTTGCATCTCCTGCATTGGCAGGCAGATTCTTTACCACTGCATGACCTGGGAAGCACATATACACCCTACTATGTGACTGCAGCCATGAGATTAAAAGGCGCTTACTCCTTGGAAGGAAAGTTATGACCAATCTAGATAGCATGTTCAAAAGCAGAGACATTACTTTGCCAACAAAGGTTCGTCTAGTCAAGGCTATGGTTTTTCCTGTGCTCATGTATGGATGTGAGAGTTGGACTGTGAAGAAGGCTGAACACCAAAGAATTGATGCTTTTGAAGTGTGGTGTTGGAGAAGACTCTTGAGAGTCCCTTGGACTGCAAGGAGATCCAACCAGTCCATTCTGAAGGAGATCAGCCCTGGGATTTCTTTGGAAGGAATGATGCTAAAGCTGAAACTCCAGTCCTTTGGCCACGTCATGCGAAGAGTTAACTCATTGGAAAAGACTCTGATGCTGGGAGGGATTGGGGGCAGGAGGAGAAGGGAACGACAGAGGATGAGATGGCTGGATGGCATCACTGACTCGATGGACGTGAGTCTGAGTGAACTCCGGGAGTTAGTGATGGACAGGGAGGCCTGGCGTGCTGCGGTTCATGGGGTCCCAAAGAGTCGGACACTACTGAGCGACTGATCTGATCTGATATATATAAATGCTCTGGTGGCTCAGACGGTAAAGTGTCTGCCTATAATGCTTATCATGTGGGAGACCCGGGTTTAATCCCTGGGTTGGGAAGATCACCTGGAGAAGGAAATGGCAACCCACTCCAGTATTCTTGCCTGGAAAACCCCATGGATGGTGGAACCTAGTAGGCTACAGTCCATGGGATCGCAAAGAGTCAGACATTACTGAGGTACTTCAGTTTCTATATATAAAATAGATAACTAATAAGACTTACTGTATAGCATATGTACTATATTCAATGCTCTATAATGACATATATGGAAACATAATTTTAAAAGAGCGGATATGTGTATATGTATAACTTTTTTGGACCTCATGGACTGTAGCACGTTAGGCTCCTCTGTCCTCCACTATCTCCTGGAGTATGCTCAAATTTCCATGGAGGTGGTGTTGCTATCTAACCATCTCATTCTATGCAGCCCCCTTCTCCTTTTGCCTTCAATCATTCGCCATCAACTATACTCCAATACATTTTTTAAAATTACAAAAAAATCTCCAAAGATTAGTGGGATCTAGTCATCATTACAACATACTTTATATATTTCCAGGCTTTTAATTTTCCTGGTCCCAAAATAAAGTTATATTGTCATAACGATGTGACTACATTGAATTACAATATTTAGAGCATGCTTTTGGGGAAATAATACTACACTAGATACTTCTTTACAACCAGTCCCTAGGTTAACTCTGATATACGTTAACAATGTGGGCAACTTACTGAGGATTTTGGGCTCTAAGCCACCTGATCCTTTGATGTTCAGATAAACAAGGCAAGATTTACTTAATTGGGCTTAAAGTATATGGGAAATTACTACAACTGTTGATTTAAGTACTGTCAGTGGTAATCTAGGAGAAATAGTATTACTTATGTTGACTCAAAAAAAATAGGCATAACCTAAGAGTTGGGAGTTTTTATTCCGTGGGAATGTTAGGACTTGAGTCTGGGAGGCAGTATCCCAGGTGACTTCAAGAGAGCTGACTCCAAGGAGGTGGGGGAGAAGCCGGGCTATATACAAGTTTGCAGCAAAGGGGCAGGTAATCTGAATATCAAAAGATTCCTGTTAATTCAGAAAACCCAGGTCTCTCAGGTAAAGAGATTTGGTGATCTTCTCTGTATGGGAAGGGGCAAGTGTCTGGGGTTACTGAAATCCTTTCTTTCATATCTGCGTGGGGCCAATTCTGCTTTCTTAATTGCTCACAACTTAATTCCCTGTTTACCATCAGAGACGCCAGGAGTGGTGGACGGCCGCCCCTCAGAGCCCCCAGCTCCTCAGTTGACGTAGCTGATGGCCTCAGAATAGCTGGCTTTATTTCACTTGGACTCAGGAATTTTTATTTGGAAAAGGCTTGTTTATAGGTAGAGAGTAGGGCAGAAACGTTTCATTTCACACTTATGTCTAATGGCTTCCCCAACTAAGTACATTAGATGACTGTTTCCATCAGACAAAAACAACTTATAAGCATCTCTAACCTGATAGATTACTAGTTAACTTAGTAAGTTTCCAATTTCCAAAGCCCCATTTCCATAGACTCAAGAAAATCACAGCAGCAGCCATATCTATGATCTTCATGACACAATTTCTTATATCTTGTTCTTGCGCTGGCTTATTAACTTCTTCCTTAAATATTCAAGTAACCAAGAACATTTTTTAAAGAATTTTAAGTGACTTGTTTTTCTCTCAATTTCAAATAAATTTTTCATGTCCATTCAAATAGCCTCCTCCCTCCAAATCAAGCTTGGGTTCTGGAGAACTGGCACGGTGAATCATCTGAAGATGTTTTATGTCTAAATGGTGAATAAACAAGCAAATCCTAGAAACCTTCACGGAGCATCACTGCTTCAGCCTCTTTGGAAGACTCTGTAGCCATTAATCACATCTGAGTGTACTATCTTTGTTAGAAATGATCATTGGAAAGAGGCTACTTTCACATAAAAAGTTCTCTGAGGACAAATTCAGTGCTGAGAAACATTTTGTGACCACTTTTAAAATCCCAGTGTCCATTTTTCCCTTGCTGCCTTAGCAAAGCCAAAGTGAAAAAGTAAATGAATTTTTCCTTTCACTCCAAATAAAAATAACTGTTTTCTGAATTTTTCTATGTGAATTTCTATTTAATTCTGAACTAATCTCTCATTAATTACTGACACTATAAATTAAGTGGAATTAAATCCTCCAGGGCGTCTGTATCTTTACAGGTGTAGTGTATTTTTGATATTGTATTTAGGTTATGTTTGATATCATATAAAATATGGACAGAGGAGCCTGGTGGGCTGCAGTCCATGGGGTCACAAAGATTCGGGCATGACTGAGCAACTAACACCTTCATGCTTAGCTAGAAATGTCCTTGACCTTTATAATGTCAGCTTGCGTTGATGTTTTCACTATCTGGCCCCATCTGTTTTGGGCCAACTTCTGTCATAGCTGGTATTTGCATTTAACAATGTGAAACTGCTGTTTTTTTACTTACCAAAAATGACAATTTAAAATGGCTCAACCAAATGCATAGAGTGTCCAAAAAACATAATTATACTAGATTATGGTTTTTAAGAAAGTTGCTTTCCAAGTGGGACAAAGACTACTTCCTATATTTTTCCACTATCCATCAATGCTTTTGAATGGTCATCTTTTCATATAATCATGTAAAACACTCCTGCATTCATGACAATATGTTCAAAAGGTGTGTTGATATCCAGTTTAACAGTAATCTTATTGTGCTAAGAGCCTAGTTGCCACATGTGTATCTTCTGTGCTCAATATATACAAATCTACAGCATAATTTCTAACTATAACAGTCTTTGAGAGAGAAATGCCATTTGTAGAGAACATTTACCTGAACATCTTGAGGCAGAGGCGATGCCATGGGTTTTATGCAGGTCTAGATAAAAATGCAGCACAGATTGTTAGACTAGAGAACCTAAGAGAACAGGTGATATATGAGAGACACATTGTTTTCTGAATGTAGATCAGCTAAAAGAAAATGTACAAATGCTCACAAAGTGACCTTTACTTTTGCAGAGCATTGTTAGATTGAAAAATACATGGAGTAGATTGACAGAGAGAGAAATGAGTAAGTATTCCCAGAGACAGAATCAGTCGCAGGCTGGAGCCTGTAACAGCCAAGCAGATGATTAAGGTATGCAGGGCAGACCAACATGCATTTCCATATAAGGTCAATGTGTATCAAGAGTCTCATCACTCAGCCTTTGTACATCTCCGCTCCCAAACTGGAGACTATGGTCCCATTGAGCATGCTCAGTCAGATCATCCTGATTCTATCCATGCAGACATGATTCCAAGGAGGAATGTACAAGTCACAAATTATCAGTTCATACCAGTCATAGAATTCCTATTAAGAACTTGAGAGAAAAAAAGATTTGAGGAATTTCAGATGTCAAAGCAGAATTCCCAATAAGCATCAATAACAGAAAAATCAAGGATTGAATTTAATAGCGTACTCCAGAGAGTACCGTGATCTTGTGTCTTTCTGCCCAAGCCTTAAGAAGTCTAATAGCAATTCTATCAAACTATAAACTTATTTTTTCTCATAACAAGATTTTTAAAGAAAGTGTTAACATATCAAGAATATAAGGATATTTATAAGAAGATAAATCAGAAAATATTCTTGTTCAAATAATGTCTTTCTGACCTCTGGATGACCACTGTTTGACTGTCATTCAATTAATGATTGGATACCTTGCCTAGTATAAAGTGGAATGAAATTAGAGCATTCTCACAATTGTCATTTTAATCAAAGCATTGCATGAGTCAGTTAAAAGTTAATAAATATACTTCATATCTCAATTTAATTATACATAGAATATACCATTCCATTTAATTCTATGACTTGGTCTACCCAGTCAGTGCTCCCAATGCTTTTTATTTCAAAAATTTTTTTTTTCGAAGTATAATTTATTTACAATGGAGTGTTAGTTTCAGGTATACAGCAAAGTGCTTCAGTTAAATATATATATATATATATATATATATATATATATATTCTTTGAGATTAGTTTTGATTATAGGTTATTATAAGATATTGAATATAGTTCCCTGGGCTATACAATAGGCCATGCTGTGCTGTGCTTAGTCATATCCAACTCTTTTTGACCCCATGGACTGTAGCCCACAAGGCTCCTCTGTCCATGGGATTCTCCAGGCAAAACACTGGAGTAGGTTGCCATTCCCTTCTCCAGGGGATCTTCCTGACCCAGGAATCAAACTGGGGCCTCCTGCACTGCAGGCGAATCCTTTACCAGCTGAGCTACCGGGGAAGCCTACAGTGGGCCCCGGCTGTTCATCTGTTTTATATACAGTAGTGTGTATCTGTTAATCTCAGTCTCACGTCTTTTCATTAACTCCACTTATTGCCTCCTCTGTGGCCCTCCAATATCCAAGTACCCTAGGCACCTTGCACATGCCGTTTCTTCCTGAACTATCCAGGAATAGAGCAAACGGCAGAAAAGGAGTTTTGGAAGATGGGGTGGGAAATAGGAGGCTCCCTGGTGGCTCAGGTGGGAAAGAATCCGTCTGCAATGTAGGAGGCCCAGGTCAATCCCTGGGTTGGGAAGCTCCCCTGGAGAAGGGGATGGCCACCCACTCCAGTGTTCTTGCCTGGAAAACCCCATGGACAGAGGAGCCTGGAGGGCTATAGGACGTGACTGAGAGGCTCTCACTTTTCAGTGGGGTAGTCAGGAAAAGCCAATGGGATTAAGGTGACACTGGATCAGACACCCAAGGGAAATGAAGGAGCAAACCCTGCTTCCTGGATGGCAGAGATGCTTTCTATACATGAAGAGGCAAGTGAGGCCTCCCATCAACAGGAAGAGACACACAGACGAGCAAGCACCTGATGAATTTGGGGGTAATGACGTAGCCCGATAAAGGCTAGAATATAGTTTACCAGGAAGGCAGTGAGCTGTGAGTGACAATGACGTCAGTGTCTGTGTTATAAGGTTATGGTTGTGCTTCATCTTCTAGTTCAGCAACTCCCAGTATTTGAGAATATGAAAACACCTTCTGAAACATTGAAACCCGAGATCCCTGTGTATGGTTGTCTTTCTTAAATATAAAATACATGGCATTAAAAGCCCTTAAAAATTCAGTACAGCCTTTTAAATACATTAGTTTTCATTAGAACCAAAAAAATGTGGGCATGTGGGTATATATGTATGTGTATACAATATACATACGCATGTTTTTATCATTATACGGGCAGTGATTGATAATCCGTATGGATACTAGTGTCTCTCACAGTAAAACCACGGTCACATGGACAGGAAGCCCACGAGACAAAGCCACGGCATAGGGGATGAGAATTTACACCTGTCTTTCGGTAGGAAGCTTACATGAGAGGCCTATGTTGTGAAAGACTGAGGATTAGAGAGGAAAGACACCGTGGAAAACATCTCTGCACAGTCTGCTGAAGTTAGAGAAGAAGAAATTGCAACCCACACAGATAACAGGTATCGGCTGAGATTGTGAGCCGAGAACTATAACTAGGATTCAGATTCCTGAAGTGATCTCATCACCTATTTCCATAATACAATGGATAAGATCCCCCAAACATATCATTAGCAATCAATAACCTGTTCCTAGTTAGTAAAACAAAACGCTATACACTTAAAATTCAATGTACACAGGTCTGTCTTCCATGGTACAAGGATTGTAATATTTTTCAAATTCTATATCTAATATCATATGGATCCCACTATAGTTTTTCTCTTAAGTCTCTATTTCAAAAACATATTCATCTTTAAGAATGTATCTCTACATCTCTTCTAAAAACCAAAAATTATTTTCTCAAGGTCATCTGGAATTTCAGCAAAGGAGAATACAGGTGTACCTTATTTTATGCATAATAAAGATTTTTGAAAATTAAACATAAGCCACATACTTCAGTAAACGGATTGATTCAATATGTATAAAAATTCAATATTTAAATGCTAAAAGAAAAATTTATACTGGTGATGATTACCGCCCCACCCTAATTTGTACAAACAGGCTTATATATGTTAAGAGTTCCTTAAAGTGGTTTCTACCTGCTTGGCTCTCACAAAATACATCTCTGACACAGGGAAATGTTTTTAATACCACTTGAAAAATCCTGTATCTAATTAAAAGTCCTCATGCAGTTATGCACAGGTAAGATCTGCCATCTGAATGAACACTGAAGCAGTTTCCTTTTCTAAAACAATTGCTCCATTTTGAGGGAGCAAGGAAAGGGAGACTCTTCCCTCTCTCTCCTCCTTTTCTACCGGGAATTATAAATAACCAATCTAGACATGATTAAGGAGTGGGTTTCACAGTCCCCCATGGATTTCTAAGGACTTGGTGCAGTGTATACTTGAAAATGTCTTTTCCAGGATTTTCACTCTCCTGCTTCTTTTCAAACCCCTGGCATAATCTTCTGCACTTTCCTGTTTCTCCTCTTGGAGCTTCTAAAAGAAAGTTGCATTATTTTTACTAAAGGACATTATATTAGATTGCTGGGGAATGAGGACATTAGAAACTTTACTTATGTAATGTTCCAATTCAAAAAAAAATCATAAGAACACTTTCTTTCCCACATTGGAATTTGATAAGTGTGCAATTATTGCTTTAATTGGATTACAATTGCCTCTAGGTTAGTTTATGTTCTTCACATGATCAAAAACACATAAAAGACATGATTTAAAATGGAAATGCACTGTATTTTGGTGATAGGATAATTCAGATATTTTCAGATAGCAAATAATTGCATTACATTCCACTTTGGCAAGTGTTATTAGTATAAGAAACAACTTCATTTAAGGATTCTATTTGCTTTTATTGCTAAGCTTCCTATATACTTTCTTATATTCTTGCTCTCCAATATTTTATATGGTTAGAATATAGAAAGTTAATTCAATGTAATACAGCTAACTGATACAATTAAACATAAGTAACACATTAGTTTTTTTTTTTTAAACTAAACCATTCAGTACATCCTACTCTTCTAACTTGTCTCATGTAATTCACAATTTCTTCCTGCTGCTTAATCGCAGACTTCAGCAAGCACATTTTAGGAGGAGAGATTCAGTATGATTTTTCTGTGAATCTTTTATTTGTCATGGGCATTAAGGCAACGATTACTCACATGGAAAGAAATGAGGGGGTGTAGAAAAGATACAGGAGTAAAGGTGCAAGATGGTTTTCAAGTACATGCACAATTTAGATTCATTCTTGTGGGAGGGAATCACAAGGGAATTAATCAGCAATATATTTGTAGATTTTGCACCAATCACTTCTATAAGAAAAAAAGTAGCAAATTATTGCCTGTTGTTTCTCAATCACAAGAAAGAAATAGTATCAAAAGGCAATCAGCCATAGAAAATCAGACTGGAAGTCCTATCCCTCAGAGCCTTCTGTGCTGCGTAAAACTTTGAGCAAGAGAAATGTCAGTGCTCATACCTTAAATTAAAAATGAGCAAAAAAAAAAAATCACTCAAAAAGATCACGTCTATCATAGTTTGGTCTTTTGATGGAGTGATTAATGTTAATAGTATTCCTATATTTTAAAATACTTGATAACGTAAAGGTATCATAGGGATCATGAAAAGTGCCGACTTGGGCTGTAGAACAAGTTGTAGTCACCTGTCTAAGATGGCAAATAGAGTCAGTGACAGGGCACAGTGGGCTCACCACGGTGATAATTACTTCAGGCAACGCAGGAGAGCAAGGCATCCAGAGTTGGGCTCCCTGGAGACAGATGTGCCTGGAGAGCTTTCCATGACAGGCATGTTGCTTTACCATAAAACACAGCTTTACTGTAGGACTTCTGATTTTTAGCCGCATCCTAAAGGCTTTCAGTCCCATAATCATCTTTGTTCTGGACTTTAGGCCAGGGTGATGGTGCTGCTCTTTTCCCGTCAGAATCAGCCCCTTTAGGTTAGATTACAGATGACTCCTTTTAACCCTTGGAAACGGTGCCTGTAGTGAATTATGTTACAAACATGCTCTGGACCAAGAAGTTTGGCAATGAAGATCCTGTTACATATTCAGCTTGCCATTCACAATTAATTCTCTCCCCTCCATTCAGAACTGTTTTGTTTCCCCTGAGAGTTATGACTGAAACTGAATGAATAAATGGACGTTTTTTTTTTTTTTTTTTTAAGGAGGGAGAGAGAGAGAGAGAAAGAGGGAGAGAGAACTGTCCAGTTACCATGCCTGTATGAAGGATGCTGAGCTAGACTGAAATTGCATTTGATCTGTTTCTCTGTTGATTTTGTAAACCTTTCCAAAGGTTTCCATAGTAACAAGTGAATCAGTCCGATTCCCCCCAACATCTTTCAAGCATGTAACAGGGATAAAGATGAAGGTTAGGGTGAAAAAAGCTACAATATCTTTTCTACTCCCAGGATATATCTGAAGTCATGATTAGTCTTTTAAGAAATCGAGTATGTTTCTCCCACCACAGCCATATGAAAAAGTTGGTTCTGAATTTACTTACATCTCTGATGTCTGCGTTTGCTCCTGTACATGGTCATTCTGAAAAAAAAATCCGACTTTCTAAGAAGTAATTGCTTTGACCACGGAGACAAAGAGATGGGTTGTGCTCCTGCTTTGCAGTAAGACTGTTGCTCACTGACAGAAGGTAACCAGCAGTCACACAGGGAAAGCCAGGGTAATACCATTCTCATAAAATTACAGGGGAGACGCTACAGCCTGTAACTACTCTCTCTAATGCAAATCTTCTAGAGCAAACTGTAGTTCCTTCACCTCCCCCAACCGGTATCAGTTAAGTTCTCTAATAAAATCTCTGCTGCTAAAGTGCTGTGCTCGAAGCAGTGTTGGATTAAGAAAGGATTCATATATTTAGCAAGAATAGTAAACCTCAAAAATCTAAATGTGAAATATAAGAACCTCTGTTTGATATTCACAGAAATTAAAAACCATCCTGCGGGTTCCCATGTTTTTCAGCCACTCTGGAATATTTAGATTTGCCTTTTACTCTGAAACGACTAAGTTCTTTCCCTCTCTGAGCTCCCACAGCACTTTGTGGGTTCAATAATTAAAGCCATTATCACTTTTAGTTTTGTCTAATTCTCCAACCAGACCGTTTCTCGGGCAAAGCAGGAATTGCATGTTTCCACGTTATACCCTAAGGCCTAGTGCAGACCACACACCATGGCCTCAGGTTTGGGGAGTGCCTTACTCTGGGCTCCACGCTTGGTCCCCTCCAGAAAGAAGCCTGCCATGAAGCTCCCTCCTGCCCTCACCCTGCCACCTCGGGTGAGTCCGCAAACCTCTATTTTCACAGCATGCTTTCACAGTGTCTTGGGCACATCCTTATCTGAACAGCGTCATCTCGACTGAGGAAGCTTTGTCTCTGTATGTGTGGCTCTCTCCCCTCTGACAGCTGTGCCTGGCGCCCAGCTGAAGCCCAGGGCCTACCCCCCTCTCAACTCCTGCACAGGAATGTCTGACTTCAAACCGCCTTCACATGCTCGTTGGGGTGTCTGCAATGCAGTTTTTACTTAAAATACAGAAGAATTTACACTAGTAAAGACTTTCTGTGTGCTATGACTCGACTATGCAGAAACCTTCATCTTCCAGCCAAAACCAGGAAACAACTTCAACGGACAAAATTCTTTTTTAGTGTTATCGAACTCAAGCTGCCTATTAATAGGAGGAGGGATCACTCCCACAACTCTCCACAATAGAAGGACTCTTTCAGTGTCATTAATACTTTGTATGTAAGTAATTGCTACAGTTTGTACTCCCAGATACCAAGGACAGCATTTTAAGTTTTTAGAGGAATTCTTCTCTAGTTCCCTTGATTTCAGACTAAGAAACTGCACTATTTAGTAAGACTCCGTCAAAGACCACGGTGGGTATTTCTTAACAATAATTTCTTAACAATACTGATACACAGTCAGTATCTGTATTTATCTACATAAAATGTGAGACCCTAGGAGGATTTGCCTCGGGTTTTCCATAATAGTGAGATAAAAATATTTCAAAAAGAAGGCCTTTTCTGACTGACATATAACCCACCTTATGGTCCACAGCCTTACTTGCTTAATTTTTCTCCGTAGCACTTGTGACCACCCGACACGATCTTTATTCACTTGCTTATTTCCCTCCTGTCTGTCTCTGTCTATGGAACATAAGCTTCCAGAAGATGGAGCTTTCTTCTCTACAGAGATGCATCACCAGACAGTATATCAGTGCTGGTCATAAAGTAGGCTCTTGGTAAACATTTGCTGAATAAATGACTTTTATGAGCAAACTTAAATTACAAAAACAGTATGATCACAGATTATTTTTTGATAAATTAGTACAATAGCCAATTTCATACTTATTGACTAGAATTACTTTTTTACTTAATGCAAGTACTTGTCATTTCACATCTATCTTTTGGTCTCAGATTGGTCTGAAGAAATTCACTGATTTAGATGAAATTGTTTATATACCGAGATGTGTGTGTGTGTGTGTGTGTGTGTGTGTGTGTGTGTGTTGTGTGTTCGTCACTCAATCATGTCTGACTCTTTAAGACCCTATGGACTGTATTCCACCAGGCTCCTCTGTCCATGGGATTCTCCGGGCAAGAACACTGGAGCGGGTTGCCATTCCCTTCTCCGTGGGATCTTCCTGACCCAGGGATTGAACCTGCGTCTCCTGCATCACAGGCATATTCTTTACAATCTGGGCCACCAGGGAAGAGATGTGAAGATATATTTTTAAAAGTATTTTAAAATAAGCAAAGTCACAACCAACAAGCAATTGGTTGTCCTTTATTAAACCAATAAGTTCTCCTTTATAAAAATTGCTCATTCCATAAGACCAATGAACATAAAACCTATCATCATGAAACAAAATTAAAACAGGGTTTGTCTGAGATTTATGGTGTATATATTTTTGATATGAAATACCATGTCATTACTGATTATTAGGCAGAAATAGTCTAGTTACATAATGGCACAAATGCTATTAATTTTAATAATATTTCATTGTACAATCAAATCTGTAGTTTTTCTTTATGTCATTTTAAATTCATTATCTATAATTAACATCCACCTGAACACTCTTTTCAAGGCTCATGTAGCAATGTAATTAACTTCATTCACATATGCAACAATCCTTTCATTCACCTACACAATAATTAACTTCATTCACATATGCATCACACACACAAGAATCCTTCATCCAGCCTCATTCATCATCACACGTGCACACAGATACATGTTAAAGCAAACATCCTGACTCATGATTGTCAATATTTGACACCTCTTGTACCAAAGTTGACTTTCTTAGGTTCTACATAGGGTTTTTCATCCCATCAAGTCCTTTCTACATTACTTTTCTCACCTCAGGGTATATGGAGCATCTACTCCTAAATCTTATATCTGGGGCCAGTGGCTTAAATCCTGTTTTAAAGCACAAAACGTGGATCTCAGATATACATGATTAGGTAAGGCCACACTGATGAGTCCCACGATGCAATCCAGGTAGGAAGACAAGAAAGAGAAGGAGCAGGGGCTGGGGAGAAGAGGCACTTCACTAAAAGCAGAACCAGAACCTGGAAACTTTCAGCCAGGAGAATGGAGCAGAAGGATGCAGACACAATGGGACAATAGACCATTAAAGAGAGGACCTGTGTGGGCGTATCCCTCTTTTTTCCCACCCTCTTTAAAAATCCAGATTGAATAGAGGTGTTTTGACTTCAAAATCAGCTTTATACCTATCATGGACAGAGGTCAAAGCTCACTTGCTTTATAAAATATCTTCCCGCCTACTCTCCTGCAATATGATTTCCTTTCACGGGATCAATCTTTTTACTTTGTAGTTAAACATAAATTCAATGAATGTTGATTAATGAGGAAGGATGAGTTCCCGTCTAAAATCAAATGATTATATCAACAGTTTTCCTTTGTGGATGGTAGGAATCAATTTGAAATAAAAGTACCTGGCAAAGAGAAGGATATATCTTTTAACAGCGAGTGAATAACACATACTGAAAGGAAAGGAAGAGAAAGAAAGAGAAAGAGGAAAAGAGGAGGGAAGAAGCAAGCCTCTGTGTGGGTGAGTCTGTGCGTGTCTGTGTGTGTGTATGAGTCTGTGTGTCTGTGTGTGTGTGTCTCTGTGTGTGTCTGTGTGTGTGTCTTTGTGTGTGTGTCTCTGTGTGTGTGTGTGAATGAAAGAGAGAACTACTGTGTGCTGTGTGTGGAGCACTAGGCTAGTGATGTACTGTGTCACTAATCTTCACTAGACTCCTGTTCCCTCGGTATCTTTAACTCTGATTTAGAAATAAGTAGGCACTGGCACCCCACTCCAGTACTCTTGCCTGGAAAATCCCACGGATGGAGGAGCCTGGAAGGCTGCAGTCCATGGGATCGCTAAGAGTCGGACACGACTGAGCAACTTCACTTTCGCTTTTCACTTTCATGCACTGGAGAAGGAAATGGCAACCCACTCCAGCGTTCTTGCCTGGAGAATCCCAGGGACGGGACAGCCTGGTGGGCTGCCGCCTCTGGGGTCACACAGAGTCGGACACGATTGAAGCGACTTAGCAGCAGCAGCAGCAGACTTTAACCAAACGAGGACAAGGACAGGTAACATTCAGGGACACTGCATGACTCACACAGTCGTGCTGAGAACATGTAACCAAGAACTAAACCTAAATGATTTTAGGACTGAATGAGGGGGTGCTGCACGGGGCAGTGGCTGGAGACGACTTACTAAAAGGGCCACCATAATGTCAGAGGTAATGTCCTGAAATCAACAAAATGACCTTTGCTGGAGCCCGTCACAGGGAGTGAACACTGTGTGGTCTAATAAGAGCTAACACTCACTTAGGGAGTTCACATCAGGTGCTAGGCTCTTTCCCACAAGTTTTATATGCCTTACTCCATGCATCCTGAAAACAGTTCTATGATGGACTTATTATCATTGTTATCATCATCTTCACATTATTTATTATTACCGTCATCATCATTTTACATTTCAGTACAGTAAGGCTGAGCGCAAAAGCGTTCCAACTGAAGTCTCCCAGAGAGCAAGAGGCCGTGCCCTGCTTTGAAGTGGCTGGTATATCTCCAGAGCCGGTTCACTAGAACACGCAGTATGAGGCTAAAGGGACACTTTCAGTAGCTAGTTAGGCGGTGGTGGATGAGGACTCACAAGGGACGTGTTTCCATAACGACGAGCGGTGTCACACTACGCTCTAAGCCGGGTGGCTGTAATGAACTGCAGTTCTGGCTTCTGGCAGGGACAGCCACGTTCAGATGCACAGCAGACCACTCGGACAGGACAAGTCTGCTCATCTCTGCGGCAGTCGTGGCTCCCCTTTGTCAGACGGGCATCTCCCCACCTCTTCTCCCCAGGCCCAGTCTTCACCCTTTCCTCCAAATAAAACACCAGAAGGACATTTAAAGAATATAAAGAGTATCGAATTATTAGAATGCCCAGCGTTCTAACATCTTTATCTGGTTTTCTGGATAAAACTTTTAAGAATTTTACCAGGACATCACATGCAGCCCAAATAGAAACATTTCATTTGAATTGCATGACACTTATATTTCAGATAAATACTTGTATTACTGACAAAGGTCCATCTAGTCAAAGTTATGGTTTTTCCAGTGGTCATGTTTGGATGTGAGAGGTGGACCATAAAGAAAGCTGAGCACAGAAGAATTGACGCTTTTGAACTGTGGTGTTGGAGAAGACTCTTGAGAGTGCCTTGGACTGCAAGGAGATCCAACCAGTCCATCCTAAAGGAAATCAGTCCTGGGTGTTCACTGGAAGGATTGATTGTTGGAGCTGAAAGTCCAATACTTTGACCACCTGATGCGAAGAACTGACTCCTTGGAAAAGACCCTGATGCTGGGAAAGATTGAAGGCGGGAGGAGAAGGGGATGACAGAGGATGAGATGGTTGGATGGCATCACCAACTCAATGGAAATGAATTTGACCAAGGCCCAGGAGTTGGTGATGGACAGGGAGGCCTGGTGTGCTGCAGTCCATGGGGTCGCCAAGAGTCAGACATGACTGAGCGACTGAACTGAACTATATTTCAGAGTATTATTAGGATAATAAAATGTTGAAACTGAAAAAGTGTAATGAAGTTATGCTGCCAAAATCCCTCATTTATAGATATCTGGTCCATCACAGACAGCTCTGTGGTGAAGGATGGAAAATGGAAGGTGGCTGTGAGGATGACCTCAAGCCTTGAGATGCCAGTACTTCCATCAGTGACTTCAGCCAGTCCCTCAGAGTGAGCCCACAGCTCCCCACTCTGAACGCAATGGTTCTGAAACTACATCCTTAAGTGATGTATGTGATAGCTCAGCTCTCCTTTGGTCTGTTTTCCTCCAGATTGGACAGAGAGCTAAGCTCTCTCCTACAACCTTCTTATCCCTCAGTAGCTGGTGTTCAGACATGGGCATTCTCGGTCCTTCCCCAGCCACCAGGCCAGCTGGCCCCATGGGAGCTCTGCTGCCTTTCCTCTCAGAAACTCTGTTTTCTTTTTTAAAATTTATGTTACTGGGGAATATTTGATTTATAATGTGATAGTTTCTGCTGTAGAGCAGTGATTCAGTTATACATATATTCTGTTTCACACTCTTTCCCATCACGGCTTTTACAGGATATTGAAGAGAGTTCCCTGTGCTATGCAGTAGGGTTTTGTTATCTGTTGATTTTATACATAAGACTTTGCACGGGCTGATCTCAAACGCCCAATCCAACCCTCCCTCTCAAATCCTCCTTGGCAACCACGAATCACTTCCCTAGATCTGTGAGTCTGTTTCTGTTTCATGGGTAAGTTCAGTTACGTTATATTTTAGTTTCCATGAAAGCTATTTTCTTTACTGAACCATCTCCTTGCTAGTGCAGTGCCTATACATTTTTGACAGAAGTCCTTTCCTCAGGTTCTTTCAGGGATAGCATCCAATAATTTTCTTCCCCAGCACAATCACCAATCCCTCTTTTTAACAGTTTAAGAAAATCTATCTGCATTTTCTGTACATGTCTACACTAAATGATTTTCTGTCTTGCCTAATACCTCTGAAACTGTACCCATGGCTATTTGTCCAGAGTCAAGTGCTCTCATGTAAGTGGATAATTTGAAAATAGTTATTAATTAAAATACTGAGTGGCTAGCATATAAAAAAAATCTTTTCATTTTACCTAGCACCTCATATTACTAATATATTTGTCATTGTTCTTTTTAAATCAGAAGAAACATAAAACTTCTTAATGTTTGATGCAATTTTGGTTCAAATGAAGGAAAAACTTTCCTGAATGATACTTCTTCATACTTGACCGTTGTTGAAAGTGAAACAATGAACAAACAACTCAGTTTTGTGTTCCTCATTTTGGTTCATTAAACATTGTTAGGTAGCTGGAAAAGACTTTTCAAAGATTTTTGTAAACTATAATTGGATTTTATTATTAAGTCTTCATTTATTTCTTTGGACTTCCTCCAATTTCTTATGCTCTGATATCAGACAAGTCTTTGAAATCATTAATTTTTTGAAACATTTAATACTTAGGAGTATTAAATACAGTTAAAATATGTCTCCTTTATAACTCACATTAGAAATGACTTTATTTTTACTGCATCTCTTGAGTGGTAATTGTTTTTGAACATTTTCACATTTGCTTGCTACTCTTTCTTTGTGTGGTTTCCATTGCATATTATCTCAGTTTTCACCTTTCCTTTTAGCTGAAATTTGATTATTCAGACTTAGTTCTATCTTCATTGACTTATTTGCCCATTTTTATTTGGGTACATTTGCATCATCTCAAGGATAATGACATTCTATCTTTTTAATCACATACTTTTGTTGTTGTTCAGCCACTCAGTCATGTCCAACTTATTGCAACCCCATGGACTGCAGCACACCAGGCTTCCCTGTCCTTTAATGACTCCCAGAGTTTGCTCAAACTCATGTCCACTGAGTTGATGATACCATTCAACCATGTGGATGGGGCCAAATACCGAATGGTTACTAAAAAACAAACAAACAAACAAAAATGTTTAAAGAAGACTAAAACATATATTTCTGCTTTATTGACTATGCCAAAGCCTTTGATTGTGTGGATCACAATAAATTGTGGAAAATTCTGAAAGAGATGGGAATACCAGACCACCTGAACGGCCTCTTGAGAAATCTGTATGCAGGTCAGGAAGCAACAGTTAGAACTGGACATGGAACAACAGACTGGTTCCAAATAGGAAAAGGAATATGTCAAGGCTGTATATTGTCACCCTGCTTATTTAACTTATATGCAGAGTACATCATGAGAAATGCTGGACTGGAAGAAACACAAGCTGGAATCAAGATTGCCGGGAGAAATATCAATAACCTCAGATATGCAGATGATACCACCCCTATGGCAGAAAGTGAAGAGGAACTAAAAAGCCTCTTGATGAAGGTGAAAGAGAGAGTGAAAAAGTTGGCTTAAAGCTCAACATTCAGAAAATGAAGATCATGGCATCTGGTTCCATCACTTCATGGGAAATAGATGGGGAAACAGTGTCAGACTTTATTTTTTTGGGCTCCAAAATCACTGCAGATGGTGACTGCAGCCATCAAATTAAAAGACGCTTACTGCATATTCAAAAGCAGAGACATTATTTTGCCAACAAAGGTCCATCTAGTCAAGGCTATGGTTTTTCCAGTGGTCATGTATGGATGTGAGAGTTGGACTGTGAAGAAAGCTGAGCACTGAAGAATTGATGCTTTTGAACTGTTGATGAGGACTCTTGAGAGTCCCTTGGACTGCAAGGAGATCCAACCTGTCTATTCTAAAGGAGATTAGTCCTGGGTGTTCTTTGGAAGGAATGATGCTAAAGCTGAAACTCCAATACTTTGGCCACCTCATGCGAAGAGTTGACTCTTTGGAAAAGACTCTGATGCTGGGAGGGATTGGGGGCAGGAGGAGAAGGGGACGACAGAGGATGAGATGGCTGGATGGCATCACTGACTCGATGGACGTGAGTTTGGGTGAACTCCGGGAGTTGGTGATGGACAGGGAGGCCTGGTGTGCTGCAATTCATGGAATCGCAAAGTGTCAGACACAACTGAGCGACTGAACTGAACTGAAAACATATATTTAAATAAACCTTGACTTTCTCAGAATATGAAGTGAATTATTTATATCTGTGTAAATAGTTTACCTCACTTCAACATATCTTAATAAATGCTGTTAACAAATTACCCAAGAAAGATGGAATAATCTTGCTGCTGCTGCTGCTACTGCGTCTAATAATCCTAGACCTAAATAAACCATCTCTTTGAGATCATAGGTGCTTCCCTGATGGCTCAGTGGGTAAAGAATCTGCTGCAATGCAGGAGACTCAGGAGATGTGGGTTTGATCCCTGGGTCAGGAAAATGCCCCGGAGAAGAAAATGGCAACCCACTCCAGCATTTTGCCTGAAAAAAATCCCATGGACAAAGGAGCCTGGCGGGCTACAGTCTATGGGGTTGCAAAGAGTTGGACACAACTGAGCGACTAACACTTTCACTTTCACTTTGAGATCTTAGCCACATAAAAGGTACTATCCTATGACAAGTTACCTCGCAGACATGGGAACATAGTAATATAATTCACTGGAGGTGGGCATGATGTGGGAGAATTGCTGTGCCATGTTCCTGGGAGGTGTTTTATTTATGAAAAACACGTGCTCAGTGGTTCCCTGTTCTGTCTCAGAAACACCATATCCACTGGGTCCTAAGATGGAGGGACACTAAGGCAGCTTTACAAGGCACAGTGATGAGAAAGCATCATGTCTCTCAAGTCATAATGGTTTCTGTGATTATGAAAATGATGCACAGAATTTCACATATACTCTACTATCTCTCTATACTTTCTATCTCTTTATCCACCTACCTATCTTAAAAACCAGTTGTGAGTTGTAGAACTACCTAGCAGAAGAGCTTCCGGGGTGCTTGGAGTATGTCATACTCCAGTGGCTGGAATGGAACTGGAGAGGATGCTTTAAAAGGCGGAGAAGATGCAGGCCAGAGTGGTGACCACCACGCGGCACTCAGGTCAGCGGAAGACAAGACGAAGTAAGCTCCACAGAGAAATGAAGTGCGAGAAGTCCTGTTGCCCCAACTATGGATTTCTCAGGGCCCTGCCTTCCTCTTTTTCTGGCTGATTCTTTCTCTGTTAGCTCCTTTCATCAAACATCTGGTCTTGTGTTTCTTGTCTATCATTTTTCCTTCTTGCTGTCTCTTGTCTCTATAAAACTATACTTCATTGTAAAGACGTATAGTGGAGTAAACTGAGGTTAATTACCTCGAATTCTTATTGGTATTAGGCAAGGAAGAAGCACATGATGACAAAGAAGGCTGACCCATGAGATTTATCACTTTACTGTTTGATTCATTGTATTGACTGCTTTAAACAGCATACCATATTATGGTTAGGACCAAATACTACAATTTCACATCGCCATCTCTAGAGTCCACCAATATTAGTTTCATAACATAAGCAATGTAAATACACATGAGATAGTTCAATTAAGAACTGTTCACTAACTATAAAAAATTGAATGGAATCATATAAACAATTATTAAGTGCTTACTTTGTTTCAGAACACAATTCAGCATTTTATTTCAATTTGCATTGCTGGGCTTATGGCTATTATTTTATAAAATACCCTTATGCTACTTTATCTAACCTTAAAACAGCTGTGTGAGGATGGAGTTGTCACCACATTTTACAGCTAAGGGAATGGAGGTTCAGGGGTCAAGTTCACAGAGCTGGCAAGAAGTAGAGCTGGAATTTGAACCCAAGTTGTGGCTGCAAAAGTCATGCCAATCCATGATACTGCTGCCTTACACACTGAACAAGCAAATGTTAGACAATAAAAGCAAACTCAGAAAACAGCAGATAACAGAAAACACTGTCTAGGATTTTACTTCTGTTTGAATTGCTAGGGGTTACTGCAATTGTTTCAGAAAATGAACCTGATTTTAATGTGTGATACAATGGGAAAATAAATTTGATATATAGAATTTCAGTATAGAATTCATGCTGATACTCACCCATCCTAGTTACTCCAAATAAAGGATTCTAGAGATGCATATATGAGAATTCTGAAGATATTCATATAATGGCAGTATAGGAGCTAACCAATACATATGATATATTTGTATTAACCTAACGTCTAGTGCTGGGAGGACCAACCACCTGTCCAAGGAGCCATGCACAGGCGCAGGAGGGCCTAGAGGAGCTATCCCATGTGGAAGGTCAGGAAGGGTGGTGGTGAGGAGATGCCCCTTGTCCAAGGTAAGGAGCAATGGCTGCGCCTTGCTGGAGCAGCCGTGAAGAGATACCCCACACCCAAGGTAAGAGAAACCCAAGTAAGACGGTAGGTGTTGCAAGAGGGCATCAGAGGGCAAACACACTGAAACCATACTCACAGAAAACTAGTCTATCTAATCACACTAGGACCACAGCCTTGTCTAACTTAATGAAACTAAGCCATGTCCGTGGGACAACCCAAGATGGGCGGGTCATGGTGGAGAGATCTGACAGAATGTGGTCCACTGAAGAAGGGAATGGCAAACCACTTCAGTATTCTTGCCTTGAGAACCCCATGAACAGTATGAAAAGGCAAAATGATAGGATACTGAAAGAGGAACTCCCCAGGTCACTAGGTGCCCAATATGCTACTGGCGATCAGTGGAGAAATAACTCCAGAAAGAATGAAGGGATGGAGCCAAAGCAAAAACAATACCCAGCTGTGGATGCGGCTGGTGATAGAAGCAAGGTCTGATGCTGTAAAGAGCAATATTGCACAGGAACCTGGAATGTCAGGTCCATGAATCAAGGCAAATTGGAAGTGGTCAAACAAGAGATGGCAAGAGTGAATGTCGACATTCTAGGAATCAGCAAACTGAAATGGACTGGAATGGGTGAATTTAACTCAGATGACCATTATATCTACTACCGTGGGCAGGAATCCCTCAGAAGAAATGGAGTAGCCATCATGGTCAACAAAAGAGTCTGAAATGCAGTACTTGGATGCAATCTCAAAAACGACAGAATGATCTCTGTTCATTTCCAAGGCAAACCATTCAATATCACAGTAATCCAAGTCTATGCCCCAACCAGTAATGCTGAAGAAGCTGAAGTTGAACGGTTCTATGAAGACCTACAAGACCTTTTAGAACTAACACCCAAAAAAGATATCCGTTTCATTATAGGGGACTGGAATGCAAAAGTAGGAAGTCAAGAAACACCTGGAGTAACAGGCAAATTTGGCCTTGGAATACGGAATGAAGCAGGGCAAAGACTAATAGAGTTTTGCCAAGAAAATGCACTGGTCATAGCAAACACCCTCTTCCAACAACACAAGAGAAGACTCTACACATGGACATCACCAGATGGTCAACACCGAAATCAGACTGATTATGTTCTTTGCAGCCAAAGATGGAGAAGCTCTATACAATCAACAAAAACAAGACCGGGAGCTGACTGTGGCTCAGATCATGAACTCCTTATTGCCAAATTCAGACTTAAATTGAAGAAAGTAGGGAAAACCACTAGGTATGATTTAGGTCATTCAGGTATGACCTAAAACAAATCCCTTATGATTATACAGTGGAAGTGAGAAGTAGATTTAAGGGCCTAGATCTGATAGATAGAGTGCCTGATGAACTATGGAATGAGGTTCATGACATTGTACAGGAGACAGGGATCAAGACCATCCCCATGGAAAAGAAATGCAAAAAAGCAAAATGGCTGTCTGGGGAGGCCTTACAAATAGCTGTGAAAAGAAGAGAAGCGAAAAGCAAAGGAGAAAAGGAAAAATATAAGCATCTGAATGCAGAGTTCCAAAGAATAGCAAGAAGAGATAAGAAAGACTTCTTCAGCGATCAATGCAAAGAAATAGAGGAAAACAACAGAATGGGAAAGACTAGAGATCTCTTCAAGAAAATCAGAGATACCAAAGGAACATTTCATGCAAAGATGGGCTCGATAAAGGACAGAAATGGTATGGACCTAACAGAAGCAGAAGATATTAAGAAGAGGCAATAATACACAGAAGTACTGTACAAAAAAGATCTTCACGACCCAGATAATCACGATGGTGTGATCACTGACCTAGAGCCAGACATCCTGGAATGTGAAGTCAAGTGGGCCTTAGAAAGCATCACTACAAACAAAGCTATTGGAGGTGATGAAATTCCAGTTGAGCTATTCCAAATCCTGAAAGATGATGCTGTGAAAGTGCTGCACTCAATATGCCAACAAATTTGGAGAACTCAGCAGTGGCCACAGGACTGGAAAAGGTCAGTTTTCATTCCAATCCCAAAGAAAGGCAATGCCAAAGAATGCTCAAACTACCGCACAATTGCACTCATCTCACACGCTAGTAAAGTAATGCTCACAATTCTCCAAGCCAGGCTTCAGCAATATGTGAACCGTGAACTTCCAGATGTTCAAGCTGGTTTTAGAAAAGGCAGAGGAACCAGAAATCAAATTGCCAACATTCGCTGGATCATGGAAAAAGCAAGAGAGTTCAGAAAAACATCTATTTCTGCTTTATTGACTATGCCAAAGCCTTTGACTGTGTGGATCACAATAAACTGTGGAAAATTCTGAAAGAGATGGGAATACCAGACCACCTGACCTGCCTCTTGAGAAATCTGTATGCAGGTCAGGAAGCAACAGTTAGAACTGGACATGGAACAACAGACTGGTTCCAAATAGGAAAAGGAGTTCGTCAAGGCTGTATATTGTCACCCTGTTTATTTAACTTATATGCAGAGTACATCATGAGAAACGCTGGACTGGAAGAAGCACAAGCTGGAATCAAGATTGCTGGGAGAAATATCAATAACCTCAGATATGCAGATGACACCACCCTTATGGCAGAAAGTGAAGAGGAACTCAAAAGCCTCTTGATGCAAGTGAAAGTGGAGAATGAAAAAGTTGGCTTAAAGTTCAACATTCAGAAAATGAAGATCATGGTATCCAGTCCCATCACTTCATGGGAAATAGATGGGGAAACAGTGGAAACAGTGTCAGACTTATTTTGGGGGACTCAAAAATCACTGCAGATGGTGACTGCAGCCATGAAATTAAAAGACGCTTACCCCTTGGAAGGAAAGCTATGACCAACCTAGATAGCATATTGAAAAGCAGAGACATTACTTTGCCAACAAAGGTCCGTCTAGTCAAGGCTATGGTTTTTCCTGTGGTCATGTATGGATGTGAGAGTTGGACTGTGAAGAAAGCTGAGTGCCAAAGAATTGATGCTTTTGAACTGTGGTGTTGGAGAAGATTCTTGAAAGTCCCTTGGACTGCAAGGAGATCCAACCAGTCCATTCTGAAGGAGATCTGCCCTGGGATTTCTTAGGAGGGATGCTAAAGCTGAAACTCCAGTACTTTGGCCACATCATGCGAAGAGTTGACTCATTGGAAAAGACTCTGATGCTGGGAGGGATTGGGGGCAGGAGGAGAAGGGGACGACAGAGGATGAGATGGCTGGATGGTATCACTGACTCGATGGATGTGAGTCTCAGTGAACTCCAGGAGTTAGTGATGGACAGGGAGGCCTGGCGTGCTGCAATTATTGGAGTCACAAAGAGCTGGACACAACTGAGCGACTGATCTGATCTGATCTGATCTAGTACCAGAGAAGGCAATGGCACCCCTCTCCAGTTCTCTTGCCTGGAGAATCCCATGGTGGAGGATCCTGGTAGGATGCAGTCCATGGGGTCTCTAGGAGTCGGACATGACTGAGCGACTTCACTTTCACTTTTCAGTTTCACGCACTGGAGAAGGAAATGGCAACCCACTCCAGTGTTCTTGCCTGGAGAATCCCAGGACTGGGGAGTCTGGTGGGCTGCCGTCTATGGGGTCACACAGAGTCGGACACGACTGCAGCGACTTAGCAGCAGCAGCAGCAGCAGCAGCAGCAAGGTCTAGTACAGGGGCTTCCTGGGTGGCACTAGTGATAAAGAATCTGCCTGCCAATGCAGGGGATGCAAGAGGCCCAAGTTTGATCTGTGGGTCAGGAAGGTCCCCTGGAGTAGGAAATGGCAACCTGTTCAAGTATTCTGTCCTGGGAAAGGGGTCGCAAAGATTTGGACACGAATGATCATGAATGCATGAAATCCTACTATGGACTTTTAAAATATTCTTCAGGAAAATGAATTAAGCAATTCAGAATGACCCAGAAAAAGTTTTCAACTAAAAATGGATAAAATTAGGTCAAAAAGTTAAGTATGCATACACACAAAATATTGAAAATATTAGGCTAGACATTACAATAATTTTCATTGTTTAAAATATAATATTTTAAATAGGCAAAGAAACTAGGTATGTGATTATGGACTTTTAAAACGTATTAGCAAAAACAAATTTCTATTTATGGATCACATTCAGCACATTTCGGTTTCTAACGATAATATCAAAATTGTTACTTCAAAATGTCTAAGCATTTCCAATGTAAAATGTGCATAAAGTATCTTAAGTATATACTAATAGAATTCATTTCAGCCTGTCTATAAAGCAGTATACACAGCAGTCCTGTTCTCCTAATTTCTTTCCTGTTCATATTTAGTTATAATTATCACATTGATGAGCTACTTCAGCCTGCTGAGTTGAATAGATTGAATTTTCAGGTATAATTTAGCATTACATAGCCCAAGGGTATTTCAGGAATCCAACTCCAACCCTCATTTTGTGTGTATTTGTGTCTGCTAAAGGGCTCAGAGCCACCTGGATAGTCTTTGACCTCGCATGTGTGTTCAAAGACAACTATTTCAATAAACTCTGCATTTGCCATTACCAGCACAGCAGTATGTGAAGAGTAAATATGTAAATGAAATTCTCTTTTCTCTTACTGTCATAAAAACCATTTTTAGATGTTTACTTAAATGGGTTTAGATATAGAAACAGGAGCTATAGATGCAAAAAAAGAGTCTCCACTTGTTTCCCAAACTGTCTCCTTTAGCTCCGTGAACGCTATATTGCATGCTGTCTTTAAATTATACCTCAAAAGCTTTAGAAAGCCCACCTGAATTGTGCAAAGAAGTCATTAAGAGGCTCACAAAAAATGAAGACAAATACAGAGTGTGTAAAGTGATTATTCAATTTCAAAAACCTTTGGTTCCTAACTTCTAAGACCAACTAGGGAAATGATTGTAAGAAAATAGTATAGTGGAGAAGGAAGGGGGATTTCAGCTTGTAACTACCTGGATTTGTTGTTATCGTTCAGTCTCTAAGTCACATCCGACTCTGCGACCCCACGGACTGCAGCACACCAGACTCCTTCACTATATCCCGGAGTTTGCTCAAACTCACGTCCACTGAGCTGCTGATTCCACTCAACTATCTCATCCTCTGCTGTCCCCTTCTCCTCCTGCCCTCAATCCTTCCCAGCATCAGGTCTTTTCCAATGAGTTGGCTCTCCACATCAGGTGGCCAAAGGATTGGAGCTTCAGCTTCAGCATCAGTCCTTCCAATGAATATTCAGAATTAATTTCCTTTAGGATTGACTGTTTTGACCTCCTTGCAGTCCAAGGGACTCTCAAGAGTATTCTCCAGCATCACAGTTCAAAAGCATCAGTTTTTCAGCGCTCAGCCTTTTTTATGGTTCCACTCTCACATCCATATGTGACTACTGGGAAAACCATAGTTTTGACTATAGAGACCTTTGTTGGCAGAATGATGTCTCTGTTTTTTAATAAGCTGTCTAGGTTTGTCATAGCTTTTCTTCCAAGGAGCAAGCATCTTTTAATTTTGTGGCTGCAATTACTGTCTGCAGTGATTTTGGAGCCAAAGAAAATAAAATCTGCTACTGTTTCCACTTTTTCTCCATCTATTTGACATGAAATGATGGAGCCAGATGCCATAATCTTAGTTTTTTGAATGTTGAGATTTATGCCAGCCTTTTCACTCTCCTCTTTCACCCTCATCAAGAGACTCTTTAGTTGCTGTTCGCTTTCTGCCACTAGAGTGGTATCTGCATATCTGAGTTTGTTGGTATTTCTCCAGACAATCTTGATTCTACCCTGTGATTCATCCAGCCCAGCATTTCACATGAAGAACTGATGCTGAAAGTCCAATACTTTGGCCAACTGATGTGAAGAACTGACTCCTTGGAAAAGACTCTGATGATGGGAAAGATTGAAGGCAGGAGGAGAAGGGGACAACAGAGAATGAGATATTGGATGGCATCACCATGAGTTTGAGTAAACTCTGGGAGTTGGTGATGGACAGGGAGGCCTGGTGTGCTGCAATCCACAGGGTCGCAAAGAGTCGGACAGGACTGAGCGACTCAACTGAACTGAACTCTGCACAGAAGTTGAATAAGCGGGGTGACAATATCCAGCCTCGACGTACTCCTTTCCCAATTTTGAACCAGCCTGTTGTAACACGTCAGGTTCTCACTGCTGCTTCTTGACCTGCATACAGATTTCTCAGGAGGCAGGTAAGGTGGGCTGGTATTTCCATCTCTAAGAATTTTCCACAATTTGTTGTGATCCACACAGTCAAAGGCTTTAGCATAGTCAGTGAAGAAGATGTGGATGTTTTTATGGTTAATTTTATACAGAAAAACTACTTTGATAAAATGAAAAGAAATTATGTTTTGCTTTTTCTGTTTTCTGGAGGAGCTGTACAAGTTTCTGATAGCATAACTACCCACGTTCCCACCTGGATCAGGTTATCCTGATTCTTTATTATTTTAATATTAAGGCTTTTTTTTTTTGAAAGGCAGAAGTCATCATTAATTTATTGTTTACATGGTGGTTAAGGACACAAATACAGTGGTCATACAAAAGCACAGTTCAGGGACTGGCCACTGACACACAGGTTGATACAGACATTCCAACTATGCTTCCGGCAAGTCAGGGTGGGGAGTTCAATACGGGGGGACGGGGGCACACAACTGTCCACGGCCACACTGCTGAGGACCCAGGGTTGGAGTCCACTTCTAAAATGCCATCTGGCGACTTCAGGTGAAACCTGGATGCAGAGCATCAGCGGCCGCAGCTGCTCACAGCCCTCCAACAGGGGGTCGCCCACCTCTGAGGAAGGCACTGGGCCATGATGAAAGCCCCCAGCTCACCCTGGCCAGCCCGAGACCCTTCTACACTCCCAGAGACACAGCCCCACCTGGCCAAGCGTCCACACCCCGAAACTCTTACCGAGGAGCCAGCTCAGGATTCAGAAAGGAGCAACCAGCTGCATTCTGCGCCATCAACACGGCAGTCAGGGCATCCTGGCAGCAGCGTCCCTGTGCTGGGACTTTGGGGGCAGGAAGGGGAAATACGGACGTGGACACCTCTTGGGTCCCTAGCTTCCTACCAGGGCCTGTTTCTAAGCAGAACACACTGCAGGGCAATGATGGGGAGAAATGTGAAAGTACCTGTGAACACGCATATTGCACCTCACTTCCAGAGACAGAGGCTCCTGTCTACTGGCCGCCACCACCACCTGGGACCTCTGTTCAGTTCAGTCGCCCAGTCATGTCCGACTCTTTGCTGTTCCTGCTACTGCAAAGTGAGGTAGAGTGTCTCAAGAACCCACCTGGAGCCTGGCTGCCCCAGAGGGTCTTTCTGGGGAGACTCGGCCCTGCTCTGCCTCTTGGCCTCTGTGGGGTCACTGCGTCCCAGGGAAGGTCACAAAAGCGCGTGATCGAAATTCACTCTCCTGGACATCAGGTCATCAGAGTCACCTGCTTCTTGGCACTTCAGAGTGGATTCCCTTGGGTCTGCTGGCCTTTCTGGGCATTTTGCCCAGATATTAATTTAATTTAATATCCAGATATGCACCTTCATTGAAATTAAATTAACTTGTTTTCTTCCATATACCTAATATATGCACTTTGTGCACTTTGGAGCTCTGAGCAAAAGCAGATGTGATTGTTTACGCAGCTTTTATTTTAGTGTGGAATATAGATATGAACTGAGTAATAAGTTGAGTGATAGGAAAGAATATATTCTATAGGTTCAGAATAGGTATTCTGAAAGTAGATGTGTAGTCAGTCCTATTCAGAATGTATAAAAAAAATAGTCCTTGACAGTAATTAGGTCCATTGTAATTAGGTCTCCTCTGAGGTTACATGGAGGAGTGCCATGGACGATGGGCTGAAAGAGCAGTCATGGGTGATCGTAAAGTGTTAGTGAGAGAATTACTGAGATGAGTGGAAAGCTTCTAGGAAACACATGTGTTGATATAGAAAGTCAGTGATTATATACCACTGGTATTCAACAGATAATGTTAATAAAAGTTATTGTTTCCAGTTGTCATCATATTCCACATAATTGTTCATTAGTCAAATTAAGACAATAGTAGTTAATAGAATTCTATTCCTCATTACTCCATCCCACAAAAACTTAAGTGTATCCTTGGATAAGATACAAAAGGCAGAGGAAGACAGTAAAATGGTTATGATCTTAAACTTTTATTTACTAATAGATAGTAGGGGAGTCTAAAGGCTTTAAAAGTTATGTTTTAATGAAGATATGTGTCTGTATCAAAGAGAATAAATGTATCCGGAACCCTGACATTCTAAACGCTGCTTCTAGTTTTGCAAAAGTGGCAGTGAGTGGTGATAGAAATTTGTGTAATAAGTCAGTAAGTATCCGATAAGAGCTCATTCCATACAGATCATTGGACAAGATATTTTGGGAAATTTCAACAGAAGTAGAAGACATAATATCTGTCCCAGAGGACATCGCAGAAACGTAAGCCAAGATACATGTATGTGAGTTGGTGACCATCACATGAATGGGTTAGTGGCAGCTGCCTACATACACTGAAACAGATGAAACAAAGAAACTGCCGAAAAGTATGTGCAAAGACCTGACATGTTACTAAGAACTAGTGACTAATACATATAAATGTAGAAAATGGTGAAAAGAAAAGTTTATGAAAAGAACACCAAATCAAGGCATTTCTGCTTAATCTTCATTCTACTTGATATTAATTAATCAATACTTGAAAATATTATTATTATTTTCTTGAAAACTCCACTTCTTGGCTTATATGCCATTGTTGTTTCTTGTTTTCTATACCAGAAAAAATTTTAATATGAATATTAATTAATTTTTAATATTCAATGTATTAATGTTTATAGATCCAACTATGCAGAATTACAGATTCAACTTCTATATTTGCTAAAAGTGCTTTCAAGCTCAAGATTCTGAGCCAGACTGACTTGGTTTATTTGAATACCAGTTCTGCCACTCACCAGCTCTGTGATCTTGGGCGAGTTGCTTTGTATATACATATCAGTTTCTTCATCTGCAAAAGTTTCCTCATCTATCGCATCTGCACATTATTATTTATAATTAATATATTTAGAAGAATTAAGCACGTTAATAAATAAAAAATGTTTAGAACAGTGACCAGCCTAATAGGTATTACTGCTAAATATATTCATGTAGATGTTCAAAAGTCATTTCGAATCCAACATGGTGCAAAAAAAACCAGGGTGCTTCTCTTTCATTGTTTCTGGACAGATTACAACATACCATAAAGTTATAACACTATGATCTACTATGTCTATCTTATTTGCTACTATATCCCTGGCATCCCACTCAGTATCTGAGATATACTAGTTGCTCCACAGTTATTTATTTATAAAGTAGTATATTGGTTTTCTATTTTTGCTGCAAAAATTACCACAAATTTTCTGACTTAAAATAGCACAAATTTATTCTCATAATTTGGAAAGTCAGAAATGGAAAATAAGGTGTTAGCTAGGCTATGGGGTCGCACAGAGTCGGACACAACTGAAGTGACTTAGCAGCAGCAGGCTATAATTTTTCTGAAGAATTCAGAAGAGACTCTGTTCTTCTTTTCCCAATTTCTAGAGGTCTATCTTCCTTGGCTCATGCCCCATTCGTCCACCTTAAAAATTCATCATTCCAGTCACTTATTCCATCACCATATTTCCTTCTTGCTTTGACCCTCTCACCTCTCTCTTATAGAGAGTCTTACATTTGTACTGGCCCACTCAGATAATTCCAGTAGTTTAAGATCCTTAATTTATTCATACCTGCCAAATCCATCTGTCAGATATGGTAACATACACACAAATTCTGGAGACTGGGATGTGGACATATTAGGAAAGCTGTTATTCTTTTCACTTCAGTCTTCCTTCTAGCTCCCAAAGAATTATGTCTATCCCATGTACAGCATGCGTCCTATGAGGTCTCAGACCATTACATCATCCACTTAAAGCTCAAAATTTCATTTTATCTCATCGATTCAAAAATCCAAAATCCAACTGGGAAACTTTCATCATGATTCAAGGCCTGGGAAGAACCCTACATGTTTCTCGGTTCTTCCCTTGAGGACCAGAGCTCAACCCTCTGGGTCCTTGGTTTTTTCTTCTGAGCCTGAAGCTCCACCCTCAGAGATGTTCTGATTCCTTCTTGAAGGTAGCAAACGTTTGCAATAGAGAAATTGTATCATAATGTTTCCTTTTTGCAAAGGAAAGTATTTCCAAATACTGCAGAATTTGGGGAGCTCAGTGGCCTTTGTTTATTTTGTCCTTTCTCTGTCCCTTCGGTTCGAGCTGGCAGCATCTCTACCTGTATAAGGCCCTTAAGAACCTTGTGGATCTCCCATGAAGGGTATGGGGTCTGACTCCATCAGACAAGATCATCCATGGTTCTCTTGTGGATAATCCTACCTCTATTTCTGGATTCTGCTGAGATAACTGAGAGAATCCATGAGACACATGCTAATTATCTCTTCAAAGAGCTCTCTGTGTGACTGAATACACAGACTATACTTATCCTCTCAAAGCACTAGCAAAAAATTGTGCAGTCATATACTTTGCAATATCTTCAGAACAAGCATTCCTGACTGTGAACTTCATTATTATTTATTTTAGCACCTTTTTCAGTCTCAATAGACTGGGGATTTCCCACATCAACAAATCCTGGTTCCTTTTGGCTTAACAGTACTTTCTTGAACTTATCTCTTTCTTTTTGCATTTTATTACAAACAGCAAAAAGATATTAGGTCATACCTTCAATTTATTACTTGAAAATTTTCTCAGCTAAATATCCAAGCTCATCATTTACCACATGGCTATATTATATGCTCACATAACAATTCATCTGCTCTCCACAAAACTGCAGAACACAGCTAAGCTTTATACCATTATATGAAAGGGATCCACTTTCCTCCTGTTTTCAATAACATATTCCTCTTTTCCTTTAGAATACTCACCAGCATTCCTCAGTTCAGATTTAATGTCATGTTTCTACCAATGTTCTGCTTAATGAGTTAAGTGTTCTCCAGGACAATATAGATTTTCTCTATCATGCTACCCACTTCCTTTTGAGTCCTGTCTAGCAACAACTTTAACATCCATATCCTTAACAACAATTTGTTTAATGCAATCTAGGATTTTTATCATGTTCAAAATTTCTTCCAGCCTCTAGTCATTACAATACCCAATTCGAAAGCCACTGCCAAGTGTTTAGGTATTTGTTACAACTACACCCCACTTCTAGGTACCAAAATCTTTTATTAGTTTCATTTTGCGGCTGTAGCATATTGTCATAATAACAGTGGCTTAAAACAACCAAATCTTATCAAGTTTGGAGGTGGAAGATCTAAAACTGTAGGCAGAGTTGCATTCCATCTAGATGCTTCAGGGTAGAATCTGCAAAATCCATTTCCTTGCCATTTCCTGCTTCTAGAGGCTGCTGGCATTTCTTGATTTATGGCCTTTTCCTCTATTTTCAAAAGGGCAGATCATACTGTAGGTCTTATAAGAGCACTTCTGATTATAAGGCCAATCCAGATAACAGAGGGTAATCTCTTCCCATCTCAAGATCTTTAATTTAACCACATTTTCGAAGTCTTGTTTACCATTTAAGTTAATGTATTCACAGGTTCTGGGGACAAGGACGTGGATATTCTAAGAACACTATTCTGTCTTCCACATTGAGTGAGTGGTATACCGTACTTAAGCTATTTTTTCACTCATATTCTAAGGCTCCTCCTCTGATAACTAGTCATGTGATTACTAATCTCCCAACATACCCCATTTATACTATTATCACCTTTTCCCACTCAAATCTTTCCACTAGTAATGGAGAAGTCTCTCAGCTCCAATCTTTCAGTTGGCCAATCTAGCTATCACGTTGCTTCCAGGATGTTTCCTCACCCCCTCCCATTTTGGTGCCTTGTTTAAGTGGCTTCCAAATAACTAGAGAATACCATTTAAAATTCCTGGCATGACATTTATGATCTGCACCAATTTTTCTTTCATATTCTTAGCTTCCCCCATCTTCCATAAAATAGGCAGAGTACATGGATTTAGGTTGTTTCATAAACTTAACTGTCAATTAGTAATATTTTCAGTATGTCTGTTTTCTGAAAGGTTCTCCCTTCTACCTTAGTTAATTCAAAGAGAACATCTGTTTTGAAGCTTTCTTCAAATACCCTCATCCGGGTATTTGCTTTTCCTTCTTTTATGTCAACATAATTAATTATTTACAATATTGATCACAATCTACTATAATAGACTACAGTGGGATTTGTTTTATAATTAAATGTAAATATTTCTGTCTGCTTCCTCCAAAAAGCCCAAACTAATACCTCTGTATGCAATATTCATGTGAGCAAAATTTGTATTGAAAGATAATATACACACAGAGAAGTGAACGCAGAATACATGAGGAGTTTGGTACATTTTGACAAAATGAGCACACTATGTACCTTAGCATTCACATCGAGAAATTCTTTCCATCCTGTGCTTTCCCAGTGACCTCTTCCCAAAGTAACCACCATGCCAACTAATAATACCACGAATTATTTGTGCTTTCAAATTGCTTACAAATGGAATCATACCCTCTACCCACTCCAGTATTCTTGGGCTTCCCTGTGGCTCAGCTGGTAAAGAATCTGCCCACAGTGCGGGAGACCTGAGTTCGATCCCTGGGTCAGGAAGATCCTCTGGAGAAGGGAACAGCTCCCCACTCCAGTATTCTGGCCTGGAGAATTCCATGGACTGTACAGTCCATGGGGTCGCAAAGAGTCGGACATGACTGAGGGACTTTCACTTTCACTCCATATGCTTGGCTTCTTGTGCCCCAAATTATGTTTGGGATATTTAAACATGTTGGTGGGTGCCATATATTCTATCAATTGTCATTAGTATCGTAGTGGTTGATTGTATCAATTAAAACAACTTTTTTTGTCCATCCTACTATCTATGGACTTTTAGGTACTTTCAGTTTGGGGTTTTTAGAATTAACTGTATTATGAATATATTTGAATGAGTCTTTTGGTAAATATGTATATTGTTTAAGGGGCATATATTTATATGTAGGAATAGAATTACTAATTCATAAGGTAATGCACAATCAGGTGTTAATAGATATGCCTAAAAAGTTGCTTTAATTATTGTAGCTTTATAATGTTTTCCAAAGTGCTTATACTAATTTACATTCCTACCAGATATGCATGGCAGTTCAAGATGTTCCAAATCTTTGCTAACATTTGTCAGTACATTTATTTTAATCACTTTGGTGGCTATGTACTGGGATATCACTATACTTTTAATTTGCATTTCCCTGGTGATTAAGTGAGGTTGAAAACCATTACATTTTGTTCATTGGCATATCTTCTTTTTTAAAATGCTATTTCAAGCTGTTCTTCATTTCTCTGTTGAGTTTTCAGTGTTTTTTCCTTGAATTTGATTTGTAGGAATTGTTTACAAATTCTGGATGACAGTCCTTTGTATATACATATATATACAGAAAGGTAGAGCATTCAAAAGAAGTAATGGAGTGGAAAAATATAGCCCAAGCTTTCTCATGTTCATAGATGCAGAAATCTACACCAGAGCAAAATATTAGCAAATCATATGTGGTGATCCATAGAAAAGAGGGCATATCATGATCATATTGAGTTTGTTTTAGAAGTGCAAGTCTGATACAGCACTTAAAATCAATCAAATATTTCAGAATAAATGAGAAAAAATCGTGCAGCAGTAGGAAAAAAATACATCGAATTTCTTCTGCACTGTGGTTTGCTTCTCACTCTCCAAAGAGAAGTTCTAATTTTAAATAAGATCCAAATTTTCAATTCTTTCCTGTTGTAGTTATTATGTCTGTTATTCTTAAGAAATCTTTGTGCCCATCACGATAATGAAAATATGCTATTATGGTTACTTATATATGTTTTATTATTTTCATCTTTTGATCTGTAATTATTTATTGCATGGTGTGAGGTAGGGCATCGAGATTTAGAGCTGTTATTTAATGGAGATCCAATTTATTGCACATCATTTAAACAGACTATTATTTTCCTACTGAAATGTAGAGTTACCTTTGTTATGAACTAATTGACTATATATGGGTAAATCCACTTCTGGAGTTTATATGCCCATTTCCTCTAGTCTGTTGATTTATCCTTGTACCACACACATGGTCTCAGCTACTGTAACTTTATAATGAGTTTAGATATCTAATGGTATATGCCTACCAATTTTTTTTTTTGTTTCGTTTCATGAGTGTTTAATATTCTTAGTCCTTTGTATTTCCATATTGAATTTTAGCATAAGATTATCAGTCTTTATTTAAAAATTTTGGGGGTTTTGATTAGGTTTGCATTGAATCTAAGGATTAATTTGTTTAGAAATGATATCTTAATAGCAAGTATTCAAATCCATGAACAGGTCTTGAAAGTTTCAGTCCACATGTTCAATTAGATTTGTTCTGAAATACTGGGATTTTTAAGAAAAATTTAAATACTGTATTTAAAATTGCCTTTTCATGTTTGCTGCCTTTGATGGTATAGACAAAAAATGTTGAATTTGTACACTGACCTTCTGGAATTGCTAAACTAGTTGATTGTAACAGTCTATATTGTTTTAATTTCTTATATATCAATCACATTATCTGTAAATAAGGATAGTTTTTATTCCTTTCTACAAAGGCTATGACCTCCAGTGTAACGCTACATATTAATGGTGAGAGTGGGCATTCTTTTGTCACTTTGATTTCAGGGCAAAAAGTTTCAATAATTACCAGCAAGTATGATTTAACTCTTTTTTACATTTATTTTTATTTTCAGAAACACCTAAGCACATTAAAGACATTTTCCTTTATTTCCAAGAGTTTCCTTAAAATCATGATTAAATGTTGAGTTTTGTCAAATGTTTTATGCATCTACTGATGTATGTGATTTTTTCTCGGTTATTCTGAAATATTTTTATTGATTTGTAAATGTTACACCAGACTTGCTTTCTACAACAAACTCAATGCAATCAATGCTATTGATTATCAACATTATTGATCAATGTTAAATGTTATGTTTCCTGTGGATTACTGCATTTGACTTACTCTTGTTTAGATTTTTGCACTTACGCACATAGAAAAGTCAGACTGGAGTTTCCCACTCCACTGAGTTTAGCATTGCTTCTTTTGCACGAGCTTGCTTTCTGTGGGGGTACCCCTTCCCTGCCTTTCTTTCAGGAGAGATGGAGCCATTCTCTTCTGGGGTTTCCGTAGTACCTAGAGCATTCTTCTGTGATAGGCCTGGCCATTGCCACACCAGACTCAGGAGAAACAGAATGCCAGTGTTTGCAGCTAGGAGGTATACCACTGATCTTTCTTAAATCAAATGGGATGGTGATTCCTCCCTTAGGAACACAATCAGATAATAATTTGGAGATTTTACTCTTCATCTTTGATCCTTACTGTACCTTTTCTTCGGGCTTCCCTGGTAGCTCAGTCGGTAAAGAGTAGGCCTGCAATGCAGGAGACCTGGGTTCAATGCCTGGGTCGGAAGATCCCCTGGTGGAGGAACCCACTCCAGTATTTTTTCCTGGAGAATCCCACGAGCCTGGCAGGCTACTGTCCATAGGGTCGCAAGAGTTGGACACAACTGAGCGACAAAGCACGCAGCACACAATGCCTGTTCTGAATCTACTCTCACCCCAGCTATGCAGTGATGAAAATAAACTGCTCTTATTAAAACGCGCAATTTAATTTTCTGTCTGGCAACAGACTCAGAAACCTAAAAAATAATCTGTACTTTCAACTAGCCAGAGACGGCTAGAATGTCCCAGATTCTATGTCAGAGAGATGTGTAGACAAAGATAACCCTCCTTGTAATGCGAACGCCATACTTCACACGTGACAGGAACCAACGTCCCTTTGGCTCTCCTCAGTAGTGGTTCATCAGCAGCATATTTATCATTTCTAGATCGTTTATAAAGTTATCCTGACAAACAATACAAAATGCACCACAATAAAATTGAAGAAAGTAATTTTAACTTTTAGGTTTAATAAATACCAGCCATGTGGGAATTCTCCAAACAGTGCTTTAACTTGCCTGTGAAAATGTTATAAGAGTAAAATGCTTACAGATGCTAGATTTCTTTTCCTTTTAACCTCAAAAATCACTTTTACAAGGACAAGAATTCTGGCAATCACACTAAAGTGGTTATTTTTTCTTTTTTTTGCCTGCAGATTCACATTTCTATGACTTAGTTTCATTGATAAACTTATAGAAATATATGAACTAGCATCAGATCAGATCAGATCAGTCGCTCAGTCGTGTCCGACTCTGCGACCCCATGAATCGCAGCACGCCAGGCCTCCCTGTCCATCACCAACTCCCGGAGTTCACCCAGACTCACGTCCATCGAGTCAGTGATGCCATCCAGCCATCTCATCCTCTCGTCCCCTTCTCCTCCTGCCCCCAGTCCCTCCCAGCATCAGAGTCTTTTCCAATGAGTCAACTCTTCGCATGAGGTGGCCAAAGTACTGGAGTTTCAGCTTTAGCATCATTCCTTCCAAAGAAATCCCAGGGCTGATCTCCTTCAGAATGGACTGGTTGGATCTCCTTGCAGTCCAAGGGACTCTCAAGAGTCTTCTCCAACACCACAGTTCAAAAGCATCAATTCTTTGGCGCTCAGCCTTCTTCACAGTCCAACTCTCACATCCATACATGACCACTGGAAAAACCATAGCCTTGACTAGACGGACCTTTGTTGGCATAGGCTGTGTCAAAAAACTGGGTGATCACACTCCAGCTCCTGAGACTTTATCATCCACTTCTCTTCATTTTCCTGCCTTAAGTATTTAATATTTGGTCATAAAACTGAAAGATTGATGCTCTCCTTTATATTATTTGTAGATGATTATGAAAGTAATTTTAAGCTGTAAGTGTTCTTTGACATTTTACACTAGTAATCTCTAATTTACTTTATTTGCATATTATCAATGGATACACCTTTGACTGTATCTGTCCATTATCATTTTGCCGCCTAACATCCTTGAATGATAAGACTCCAAAGTGTGCGCATGCTCAGTCGTGTCTCACTCTTTATGACCTCGTGGACTGTAGCCCACCAGGCTCCTCTGTTCATGGAATTTTCTAGGCAAGAATATTGGAGTGGGTTTCCATTTCCTCCTCCAGGGGATCTTCCTGACCCAAGGATTGAATCCATGTCTCTTGTGTCTCCTGCACTGAGCAGGCTGATTCTTTACCAACTATACCAACTGGGAAGCCCTAGGACTCCAAATAAATTTGATACTGATGAACAAGACATATTATTTAAAACATACAGCTAACTTACCCACAGTTGTTTTATGTTACAAATATTCATCCAAAGTTAAACAAAAAGAGAAAGAAAACAATGAAGAATAGAGAAATAGCCTATTAATCTATGGTGTTTGGAGAAAAGAGCTAAATAAAGTGAATATTTAGACTTCTCATTAATCCATTATAATCTTTTACTTTGATTTATCCCAATAAACAATAGTAAAATTAACTGATACTAAGTTTATTAAGCCATACTATTTATAGCTGCAAAATATCTAAAGTAAAGTGAATTAAGTGAAATCAGCAAAAGGTCTGGAGAAGGAAATAGCAGCCCACTCCAGTATTCTTGCCTAGAGAATCCCAGGGACGGCGGAGCCTGGTGGGTTGCCGTCTATGGGGTCGCACAGAGTCAGACACGACTGAAGCGACTTAGCAGCAGCAGCAGCAAAAGGTCAGGAAGGGTCAAGGGAAAAAATAAAGAATCTGCATAGCAGTTCTTAGATAATAAGAGTCACTACAGTAACTATCTCTGAGATTTGAGTAAAATAAGCATCCTCAAAATGTGCTGGGAAAAAAAAAATGTGCTGGGAGAGTTAATGAATACCCAGAACATTAAAGTACTAAAGATTTTTTGTGGATAATAAAAGAAATATTTAGAACATTTCATAAACCAATTCAGAGCACCCTGAAGGGGACAGTGTACTACACAGCTTGAATAGGTTCGATGATCTTGCTGATAATGTGATGTTTTTTTCATTGCTACAATACTCATTTCTTAAGTGACTGCTTCATCTAAAAAGATATTTACCAGTATGAAGTAGTAAGTTATGGAGAAACTTAGATTCCAGTCTAATCTTCAAAGGATTAGACTCTAAAACAAATTTGATCATCCATGTGGAAAAACAAGGACCATGTCTATCAGGAAATCAATTAACACAATCATTTGAGTGAATGAAATAATATTGTTGTATTTTGTTGAAGTATTTCTTCTCATTCAGCGTATTTCCTTCAAAAGTGTTGTTAAAATATATCCGTGATACTCAGTGCAGGAGGGAGCATTGGAAGTCTTACAATGTAAGAATTGAAATGAAATAGGATCATATACCACTGTATTATGCATATGGCAGGCATTTAATAAGTGATTGTTAATTAATGTAATGAATCCATGTAATATGAGCACATCTTCTGTCTTATTAACTTGTAATAGACTTTGAACTGTGGTGTTGGAGAGGATTCCTGAGAGTCTTGGACTTCAAGGAGATCCAATCAGTCCATCCTAAAGGAGATCAATCCTGAATATTCATTGGAAGGACTGATGCTGAAGCTGAAACTCCAATACTTTGGCCACCTGATGCGAAGAACTGACTCATTAGAAAAGACCTTGATGCTGGGCAAGATTGAAGGCAGGAGGAGAAGGGGATGACAGAGGATGAGATGGTTGGATGGCATCACCGACTCGATGGACATGAGTTTGAGCAAGCTCCGGGAGTTGGTGATGGACAGGGAGGCCTGGCATGCTGCAGTCCATGGGGTTGCGAAGAGTCGGGCACGACTGAGTGACTGGACTGAACTGAATAGACTAAATAAATTAAACCCCTGGGAGCAATATTTATTTAACTGAATTAGAAACTCTAACAGTAATTTTAGTCACTACATTTGCAATATTTGAGAATACAGATAAAATAAAAACATGATTATCCCTGGATTAGAATTCATAAAGTTGCAATTTTACTCATTATAAGTATTTAAATGGAATTAATTTTACTCATTCCAAGAATGTAAATCCCCCTTAATTTAGGACCTGGAAGGACTGTCTGTGATATTTGACGCCGAGGCAAAGCCAGCTCAGTTGTTAAGATGAAGGCATTTGAAATGTGCACAAAGTTGTCATATTACCTGGTGAATTACACAGAAAAAAAAAAAAAAAAACCACACACACACACATGAGATGCTTTTGAGATATCAAGTGAAGGCAAATAATTTCCCCCAATATTACAAACAATAACAAATCAAGTGTTGGAAATGAAGGCAAATTAGGAACAGTTACTATGAGGAAAAAAGAATTTTCAAAACAATAAAAAATATGTATAAGGGATTAAGATAAGAGAATCACACATTGAGAAATTTGCCAAAGGTGGAATTCCCTTTCACACCTGGCCCCCTGAGCACGCACACTGTTCTTTTCGCCTAGCTCTCGTCCCTCTTTCCTGCTGGTTCACACGTTTTCACGTCACCACCTTTAGGGCGATTTTCCCATCTGCTTCAGGCTCAATTACACTCAGTTCTGCTCTGATGCTTATTTTGAAAACATGAATTTGTTCCAGAACAATTGATAGAAGGGAACGATTTGAGCTTGCTTATGTGTGATTTCCTCAGTGAGAAACAGGGAGTGAATACAAAAATGGCGTTGGCTGAACTTCAGCTGAGTAGAAACACATAAAATGCGCCGTACACACCCCTCAGACATGCTGCCAGCTCACTGCACGCGTTAGCCACGTCCATCTGCGTGAGCTACAACCTTCCCTCTGATTTCAGCTCTCCATTCCTTCTGTCCCTCACAAAAATGCACAGCTACAACTCTTCCAGTGGCAAATACAAACGTCAGGTTTTAAGGTAAAAGTAGCCTATATGTTGTGTTATTTATATATTTGATAGCAATCCACTTTGACAAACAGTTCAGTTCAGTCGCTCAGTCGTGTCCGACTCTTTGTGACTCCAGGAATCACAGCACGCCAGGCCTCCCTGTCCATCACCAACTCCCGGAGTTCACTCAAACTCACATCCATCGAGTTGGTGATGCCATCCAGCCATCTCATCCTCTGTCATCCCCTTCTCCTCCTGCCCCCAATTCCTCCCAGCATCAGAGTCTATTGTTGCCTGGAAAATCCCATGGACAGAGGAACCTGCACAGTTCATGAAGTTTTGCAGAATCAGACAGGACTGAGCAACACACACACGCACACACACTATATATATATATATATATCACAGTTATATATTGGTATCAATGTATTAATATATATAATAGCAGAGGATGAAATGATTGGATAGCATCACTGATTCAATGGACAGAAACTTGGGTAAACTCTGGGAAATAGTGAGGGAGAGGGAAGCTTGGCAAGCTGCAGTCCATGGGGTTGCAGAGTCAGACACGACTTAGCAACTAACAACAGCAATATATATAAACAGTGCGATACTTTTATTAGATTCCTATCAATGTAAAACCTGTGTCACTAATGAAATGTTTTAACGTTATGCTCCAACCCAGATCTTCTTAGTCCTGTATTTTTTTTTTAATTGCACATTTCTCATAGTGTGGTGATCTTTAGAAAAGCATATGCTGTATTATAGAGAACTGACTGTACGTTCATTAGTCGCTTCCTCTTCTGTAATCCAGTCGTACTTAGCATACGGGGTTGCATTTCTTTGTATACTTATCTATTTCTTTCACCAGAATATGCAGAGAATCAGGGACTTGAAGCAAGCTGTTCAGAGTCACTATGTACCCAGGAGGGTGGGTGAAGGACCGCAGTGGAAATAATGGGTGGGTACTGGGTGATGTGTGACGTGCAGGAGGGAAACCAGGATAAAGGCTGAGCAGCAGCCTCACTGGTGTCTTGGAGTTGCTGGATGACAATGAAGATGGAAAACGTGGACTGCCTTTTGTCCCACAGCTCCAAACATCAATTGCCAAAACCCACTGATTTCATCTCGTAACTGCTCTTTTACTCCTCTACGTGAAGGCTTCATTATCCTACCCCCTTACTACGATGACAACCATTTGCTCTCCTGTTAACATAATGTTTGCATCCTCCCCAAATTCCTGTGTTGAAGTCTTAACCCCAAAAGTGATGTGATTTGAAGATGGGGCCTTTAGGAGGTAATTAAAGTGAGAAGAGGTCATGAGGGTACAGTCCTCGTGATGGCGTTAGTGTCCTCAGAAGAAGACAGACCGTAGAGCTGTCTCTCCCCTTCTCCCTCTCTGTTCAAGCACAAAGAAGCAATCATGTGAGCACACAGCTACATAATGGTGACCTAAAAGCCAAGGGAAGAAGCCTCAGAATGAAACCCTCCTTACAGCAACTTGATCTTGGACTTACCAACCTTCAGAAATGTGAAAAAAATAAATTTCTATTGTTTAAGCTGCCTGAATATGAACGTGAAAGTCACTCAGTCGTGTCTGACTCTTTGCGACCTGATGGATTATACAGCCCATGGAATTCTCCAGGCCAGAATACTGGAGTGGGTAGCTTTTCCCTTCTCCAGGGGATCTTCCCAACCCAGGGATAGAACCCAGGTTTCCTGCATTGCAGGTGGATTCTTTACCAGCTGAGCCACAAGGGAAGCCCAAGAATACTAGAATGGGTAGGCTTTCCCTTCTCCAGGGGATCTTCCCAACCCAAGGATTGAACCCAGATCTCCCACATTGCAGGTGGATTCTTTACCAACTGAGTTATCATGGAAGCCTAGTCTATGATAATTAAGCTGCCTAATCTATGGTAATTTATTTCTGCAGCTAATATATCCCCATAAATGCAAACTCTACTTTGAAATATATGTAAGATATGTATATAAGCAATGAAGAACTTTTGAAACCCTTGATTGGTTTCTCAAAGCTATAGGATAAAGTTTAAATATCTTTGGCTGTCACACCAGTTCCTGATTTTAACTCTACATACCCTCCCAGCCTTACTGCTCATCAGTCTAACTTCTCAATACCAAAATCTCAGTAGCTCCCTTAGTACATAGTGCTTTCCCATTAATACTTTTGTTTATACAAATTTCTGTTTAGAATGTCATCTTTCTTGGCCTTTGTGTGAAAATCTTCTAATTTATCATTTAACATTTGGCTCTGTCCTCAACTCCTCCAGAAAACTTTGCTAAGGGCTAGTCTATTCTTCCATAATAACTCCCATAGCATATCTTTATCATTGCTTTAAAGACATTTATTTCAATATTTGATTATAAGTTCTTTGAGGACAGTGGTCACTTCTCTTATTTTAATTTTTCCATATTACTGGATGTATAGCAGATACTCCATAAATATGTATCAAACAAACAAACAGATGTGCCCAGCACAGAGACTTGGCAGAATGTCATGTTCTCAATAAATGGCAGTTGTTACCAATACTTATGTTATGCTCTAGTGCTCAATCAGCATTAGCTTTCTTTGGGAAATGTGAAAATAAGAAAGAGACTTGAGAAACAACATTATGTTGAAGTAGATTCAAATAATTTTTCTGACCTTTTGCAGCCTCTTGAAAAAATTTTTATCACACATTTATTGTTGTCTGTGTTAGAAAATGCTGCAGGAGGTTCTTCGAATAATAGGTAATCCACAAAGCTGAAAATTCAGCTCTAATAATCAGTTGTTGTTCATTCTCATATAGACAATGTTTTTTAAAAAAGTGAAAAAAGTAAAATATTCCTGTATAACTTACAATATAGGTGGAATTTGAAATTTGGATCTAATTTTTTTTCAGTTGACTCATAATTTGAGAGAAAAGTAATATCACTTCACTTTGAAACACACATCCTGAAAAGTCTATAGCTCCAGCAATCCAAAGAAGTTCAACCTCCTATAAAGAGTGAAAGAAAAAGTGGTTTTATTTTCCATTTGGGCTATATGTATTTATTTCTTTAAAAATGCTGTCTGAAGTGGGTAAAGGGAAAGTCGTTCAAGCTAATAATTTAGACGAGGAGCACAAGCACTGAAGGTACATCGAAAATGTCATAAAAAAGTCATCTCATGTGGGAGCCAGTTTAGCAGTTGCTCTAAGAAGTTTTCCTGAGAAAACTGCTTTAACTGAGAAAGTAGTTGAAGTAATTACATCTTTTATTTTCTTTTATTGCACAAGATATCAATAAATACTGCTGGTCTTAAGCATTTTCCATTCAGAAGCAATCTTCGTTCTTTTCCATTTCCAGGTTTATCACCAGTTTAAATTGTTAGATAGAGTATGTTGTAGGTACATTTTTCTGATTCAGAAAGTCTCTGAAAAACACATTTTGTTGTGATCATTAAGGAATAGGCAAATTATTTATTCTTAATATTACAATATTACATTTAAAATAGGTAATCTATTCTTATTCCCATTTACCATACTTTCTTTTTATTTCTTTTTAAAGGTATAAGAAGAATCGTGGCCAGGTTTTAATTGTTCACATCATCTCCAATCTGTATTTAGTACTGTCTGAAAACAGCGGAACCGCGTTACTCCCCCTGTATTTTACCTGTTTACTATCTTACTTGTTCACATCATCTCCAGTCTGTATTTAGTACTGTCTGAAAACAGCGGAACCGCGTTACTCCGCCTGTATTTTACCTGTTTACTATCTTACTTGGCAAGGACAAATCAAGGTCAAATTTCATTTCATCCAGGACTTGGACAGTTGGAAAAAAACAAGCTAAGTCTCTAAGGCTTAATTCAAATGGTCCCACTTTGATTAAATTTTTCTGCGTCTTCTTTCCTTTAATTCCCAGTTTATTCCTCCAAAGTGTACGTAATGAAGCTTAAGCAACAGAAAACATTTTTAGAAGATTATAAACTCTTCATTCATTCTATTCATTCTGGTGTTCCTCATTAATGCTGAACACAGAAGGCCCTTGATAATCATTTGGTTGGTCATAAGTATGGCATAACTTGCTATTATTTAGCTGAGTGGAATCCATAACATTTTTAAAGGATTGGGTGGGGATCTTAAATTGTCATCTGCTCTTACATATAACACACTGAAATCCATAGAGACAGATTTGGACAGCTCATGGCTTACAGTTTTACAGAAAACTGTAAGATCGGTTTTCTCTCCTGACTAAATGCTATTTGAGACATGGGATTTTGGAGCACATTAAGAATATTAGGCCATGGTTTTGATTGCAGCATCTTCCTAAAAAATCCACATGTAGAAGTATCATGTCTGCAATCAAGCTTCGTATTAATACATTTACATGCAAGTCACAAACTAAGGTCTATTTCTGCCATATGGACAGCTACAAAATCTCACAGATTATTTGAAGAAAGGAATAAACTGCACTTTTAATATAATCATAGGATAAGCAATCCTAATTTAACACTTTTATTTCTAGATCAGCTATTCCTTCACTTTGGGATTTCATGAATCAGACTATATCTCCAAGAGGGAAAACTTCTTTCAAGTAAAGACATTAAAAAATCGTATATCCCATGATCATCATTTCATTAAGAAAAGATAACCCAATATCTGTAAGTTATTATTAAAAGACATGCAGTGTAGCATCTATGGAAAACGGAGGACTAGAAAATACAGATTTTATGTGTCTGTATCATGAAGGAATCTGACAAAGAAAAAAAGTTGGTCTTCCAGAAGAAAAGATATGTTTGAATTTGATAATATTTATGTTTGAGGCATGAATACCATCAGATATCTTTCCCTAAATTAAATATCATCTTCTAAAATTTCAGTTAGTAATTTAGTTTTGAAAATATTTCCCAAGTTTTGGATGGCAGTTTTGTACTTTTGAAGCGAATTTTAAACTATTAGTTGGGGAATCAGGCAATTACCTACAGTTCCCCTATGATCTGTATTTAAAGAGTATTTTGTAAGGTTTTATTTAAGATAAATTAGGTAAAAACATTAGTGGAAAAACAATTGAACTGGTAAGTTGGTTATGCTTATATACATTTTTGAAAAAAGAAATTCCTTGAACTGATCTCTGACACATATTTTACAAAGTTACATTTAATAAACATATCTAAGAAAGTCCTGCTGATGGGTGGGGCTGTGCTTCCTCCCCGTTGGTTGCTTGGCCTGAGGCGGTCCGGTCCTGGAGTCCACAGGCTTGATGGCAGGGCAGAAGGCTAGCTTCAAAAGGACTTAGGCCAACAGACACTCCAGGACTGCCGCTCGCCAATGCCCCCATCCCCACGGCAGGCTGCTGCCAACCCAAGGCTCTTCAAGGGGCCCTCAAACACTCCCAGGGAGGTCGGCCTCAGTCTCTTGGGGGGCCACTGCTCTTTTCCCTGCTTCCTGGTGGGCACACGGTTTTGTTGGTGCCCTCTAAGAGTCTGTGTTTCCCCCAGTCTCGTGGAAGTTCTGTATCAAATCTTGCTGTCCTTTAAAGTCAGATTCACTGGGGATTCCCTGTGCCTTTGCTGGATCACCAGGTTGAGCAGTCTAACGTGGGGCCTAGATCTTTGCAATAGTGTGAAAACTTCTTTGGGATTGTTGATTTACTAATCAGGGCCCTGCCCACCAGAGGAAGACCCAGGTTTCCCCACAGCCAGGGCCTCCCATCTGGAAGCTCACACAGACCTTTGATCCTCATCCATCAGAGGGCAGACAGGAGAAATAAGAGCTATAATTGAACAGCCTCCACAGAGAAAAACATAATCACAAAGGCTAACCAAAATGATCACAGGGATCACAGCCTTGTGTAACTCAGTGAAGGTATGAACCATGCTGTGTAGGGTCACCCAAAATGAACAGGTCATGGTGGAGAGTTCTGAAAAAACGCAGTCCACAGAGAAGGGAATGGCAAACCAAATCAGTATTCTTGCCTTGAGAACCCCGTGAACAGTATGAAAAAGCAAAAAGATAGGACACTGAAAGATGAACTCCCCAGGTCAGTCCAATATGCTACTAGGGAAGAGCAGAGAAATAGCTCCAGAAAGAAAGAAATGGCTGGGCCAAAGTGAAAACAAGGCTCAGTTGTGGACGTGTCTAGTGGTCGAAGTAAAGTCCAATGCTGTAAAGACAACATCTCATAGGAACCTGGACTGTTAGGTCCATGAATCAAGGCAAACTGGACATGGTCAAGCAGGGGATATCAAGAGGAAACATTGACATGTTAGGAATCAGTGAACTGAAATGGACTGGAATGGGCACATTTAACTTAGATGACCATTATATCTACTACCATAGGCAAGAACCATTTAGAAGAAATGGAGTTGCCTTCATAGTCAACAAAAGAGTTCAAATGCAGTACTTGGGTGCAATCACAAAAACAACAGAATGATCTTGGTTTATTTCCACAGCAAATCATTCAATATCACAGTAATCCAAGTCTATGCCCCAACCATTAATGCCAAAGAAGAGGAAGTTCAATGGTTCTACGAAGATCTACAAGGCCTTCTAGAACTAACACCAAAAAAGATGTTCTTTTCATTATAGGGGACTGGAATGCAAAAGTAGGAAGTCAAGAGATACCTGGAGTAACAAATAAGTTTGGTCTTGCAGTACAAAATGAAGCAGGACAAAGGCTAACAGAGTTTTTTCCAAGAGAATTTACTGGTCACAGCAAGCATTCTCTCCCAGCAACACAGGACACACCTCTACACATGGACATCACCAAATGGTCAATACTGAAACCTGACTAATTATATACTTTGCAGCCGCAGATGGAGAAGCTCTATACAGTCCGCAATGACCAGGAGCTGACTGTGGCTCAGATCATGAGCACCTTATTGCAAAATTCAGGCTTAAATCTAAGAAATTAGGGAAAACCACTAGGCCATTCAGGTATGACCTAAGTCAAATCCCATATGATTATACAGTGGCAATAACAAATATATTCAAGGGATTAGATCTGGTAGACAGAGTGCCTGAAGAACTATGGGCAGAGGCTCATAACATTGTACAAGAGGCTGTAACCAAAACCATCCACAAGAAACAGAGATGCAACAAGGCAAACGGTTGTCTAAGGAGGCCTTACAAATAGCTGAGAAGAGAGAAAAGTGAAAGGCAGAGGAGAAGAGAAAAGAAAGATGTACCCAGTTGAACACAGAGTTCCAGAGAAAAGCAAGGAGAGATAAGAAAGCAATCTTAAGAGAAATGATGCAAAGCAATAGAGGAAAACAGTAGAACATTAGAAAGTCTGCTGCTGCTACTAAGTCACTTCAGTCGTGTCCGACTCTGTGCGACCCCAAAGACGGCAGCCCACCAGGCTCCCCCATCCTTGGGATTCTTCAGGCAAGAACACTGGAGTGGGTTGCCATTTCCTTCTCCAATGCATGAAAGTGAAAAGTGAAAGTGAAGTCGCTCAGTCGTGTCCGACTATTAGCGACCCCATGGACTGCAGCCTACCAGGCTCCACCATCCATGGGATTTTCCAGGCAAAGTACTGGAGTGGGGTGCCAGAGATCTCTTTAAGAAAATTGGAGATACCAAGGGAACATTTCATGCACAGATGAACACAATAAAGGACAGAAACTGCAAGGACCTAACAGAATCAGAAGAGATTAAGAAGAGGTGGCAAGAATACACAGAACTATATTAAAAAGGTCTTAATGACCCAGAAAACCACAATGTTGTGGTCACTCACGTAGAGCCAGATATCCTGTAGTGTAAAGTCAAGTGGGCCTTAGGAAGGATTACTACGAACAAAGCTACTGGAGGTGATGAAATTCCAGCTGAGCTATTTAAAATCCTGAAAGATGATGCTGTTAAAGTGCTGCACTCAGAAAAGTGAAAGCGTCAGTCACTCAGTCGTGCCCAGCTCTTTGCGACCCCATGGAGTGTAGCCTGCCAGGCTCCTCTGTCTATGGGATTCTCCAGGCAAGAATACTGGCGTGGGTAGCCATTTCCTTCTCCATGGGATTTTCCTGATCCAGGGATCAAACCCAGGTCTCCTGCATTGCAGGCAGATTATTATCTGAGCCCCCAGGGAAGCTCATGCTGCACTCATTACACCAGCAAACTTAGAAAACTCACAAGTATACACAGGACTGGAAAAGGTCAGTTTTCATTTCAATCCCAAAGAAAGGCAGTGCCAAAGAATGCTGAAACTACGGAGGTATTGTGCTCATTTCACATGGTAGAAACGTAATGCTCAAAATCTTTCAAGCTAGGCTTCAACACTATGCAATCTGAGATGCACAAACTGGATTTAGAAAAGGGAGAGGAACCAGAGATCATATTGCCAACATCCGTTGGATCACAGAAAAGGCAAGGGAATTCCAGAAAAGCATTTACTTCTGCTTCACTGACTATGACTGTGGATCACAACAAACTGGAAAATTCTTAAAGACATGGGAATATCAGACCACCTTATCTGCCTCCTAAGAAATCTGTATGCAGATAAAGAAGCAACAGTTAGAACCAGACATGGAACAATGGACTGGTTCAAATTGGGAAAGGAGTACATCAAGACTTATTGGCACCCTGCTTATTTAACTTACATGCAGAGTACATCATGTAAAATGCTGGGCTGGATGAATCAAAAGCTGGAATTAATATTGCCATAAGAAATATCAGCAACCTGAAATATGCAGATGATACCACCCTCATAGCAGAAGGTGAAGAGGAACTAAAGAGTCTCTTTATGAAGATGAAAAAGAAGAGTAAAAAGGTTGGCTTAAAATTCAACACTCAGAAAACTAAGATCATGGCATCCAGTCTTATTACTTCATGGCAAATAGATAGGGAAACAATGGAAACAGTGGAAGATTTTATCTTTGGCTCCAAAATCACTGCAGATTATAACTGCAGCCATGAAATTAAAAGACAGTTGCTCCTTGTAAGAAACCTATGACAAATCTAGACAGCATATTAAAATGCAGAGAAATCATTTTGCTGACAAAGGTCCATATAGCCAAAGTGAAGTGAAGTGAAGTCGCTCAGTCATGTCTGACTCTTTGCGACCCCATAGACTGTATCCTACCAGGCTCCTCTGTCCATGGGATTTTCCAGGCAATAGTACTGGAGTGGATTGCCATTTCCTTCTCCAGGGGATCCTCCCAACCCAGGGCTTGAACCCAGGTCTCCCACATTGTAGACAGATGGTTTACCATCTGAGCCACCAGGGAAGTCCATATATAGCCAAAGGATGGTTTTTTCAGTAGTCATGGACAGACGTGAAAGTTGGACTGTAAAGAAGGGTGAGCGCCAAAGAACTGATGTTTTCTAACTGGGGCACTGAGAAGACTCCTGAGAGTCAAATGTTTTCTAAAAGGGGCACTGGGAAAGACTCCTGAGAGTCAAGATGTTTTCTAACTGGGGCACTGGGAAAGACTCCTGAGAGTCCCTTGACTGTAAGGAGACCCAACCAGTCAATCCTAATTGAAGCAACCTTGAATATTCATTGGAAGGACTGATGTTAAAGCTGAAGCTCCAATACTCTGGCCACTTGATGCTAAGAGTAGATTCATTGGAAAAGACCTTGATGCTGGGAAAGATTGAGGGCAGGAGGAGAAGGGGGTGACAGAGGATGAGATGGTTGGATGGCATCACTGACTTAATGGACATATGTTTGAGCAAACTCTGGGAGATGCTGCAGGACAGGGAAGCCTGGCATGCTGCATCTATGGGGTCACAAATATTTGGACATGACTTAGCGACGAACTACAACAGCAAACAAATTTCATGGGAAAATACAAGTAATTTTCAATTGATATATTTGTTAACCTTTCAGAATAATGTATTTATCAAACAATTTGGAACTGGCAGTACAGAAAATCTTATTAATTATGGTTTTTATGTTTGAAAAATGCTTTATTTTAGTTCTTTAAGCATATTTATATTTTAAGAACTCTAAGCAACTTAATAGATAAAATTGAATTTTGTCTTTTTTTCTGTTGCACCAAAAACATTGGTATATGCCCTCTTATAATCGAATTTAATGTAAAAGTAAGTAAGATCAAATCTAAGGACCATGTTTAAATTAACCTCTGTTTCCTTTGAAGGCATTACTCTAAAATATTCTGTAAGGTTGTACTTCTTGTGTTACTTAGTAAGCAAGAATGGACCACACTAATACGCATATGAGAGTTGTTTTGTACACTGGATTTTTATTGAGTGTCTAGTATATGCTAAAATATGCTAAAGCATAAAGAAAATTATCCTGTCTACCAGGATTATTCAGTCTTGAAGATATAAGAAAAACTACCTTTTTGATACTTAAAAGTCTTGTATGATCATCCTGACTATACAAATGGGTCTGTGCAAGAAGAGGCCAGAGGATCCCCCGAGAGGAGCTGACATCAGGAGTGATGCTGAAGAGTGTGATGAACAGAGAGAGCGGGCAGGGAGCAGGAAGTCCAGGCCTAACCTGATCCTCCTGAAGCCTGCAGAATCTAGCAGTGCCCACCTTTCTCTGGGCCTCGGGGCAATCACCCGAAAAATGAGAGAGTGAAACTCAACCTACCGTCTCTTCCAATTCTGAAAATTCAGTAACTCTTTTTTTTAAAACCATAGTCAAGTTAGTAAAGCAAAATCTTTGCAAATTTGTCCAACACAATTAGAAGAACACATTTTTAGAAATCAGAACTTCTTGGTGAGAGGAGCTGAGATTATTGTGAGATTATTAAAATTCTCACATTTTTGGCAATCATCTCACAAAGAAAGATAAGTAATCCATGATGTTCCTTTCCCAAAGTGTCTTCTAAAGGAATGGTACAGTGAGCCATTGTTAATAGGTTTATATGCATTGTGGACAAAACGCACTGAAGGCTTGGCAGAAAGAGTTACGAGTAATTCCTTATACAGGAAAAGAATAAAGGCAAAACATATCTTTGAAGTTATTTAGGTGTCTTCTCAGGGGAAAAAAGTTAGAACTGATCCTGAGCAGAAAGTTCATAACCAGGATCCCAGCAGCAGGAGGAAATCAGGGCAATAGATGGAAGAAGATGTGTTTTCTTTTCTGTCCATGTGAAATAGTTAGAGAAGATATCTTAGAGTGAAAAAAGTTAAACCCTCCTGCGGAGGAACAAGCTTTCAAGAATTTTGATGTCAAATAAGCAAGAGTCAGCAAGAGTCAACTACTTGGGGGTGTTTTGAGACTAAATTAAGGAAGATGAGTATAAGAAAAGAGAAGAAGGCCTGGGCATCATTTTTGAGGCACACTATTAGATGTGAGCTGCTCTATTTACCAAGATGTATTGAGAAGTGAAATATTTACTTAAAGTTAGTTTGATGAAAATGAAAAGAGATCCAACCAGTCCATCCTAAAGGAGATCAGTCCTGGGTGTTCACTGGAAGAACTGATGTTGAGGCTGAAACTCCAGTACTTTGGCCACCTGATGCAAAGAGCTGACTCATTTGAAAAGCCCCTGATGCTGGGAAGGATTGAAGGCGGGAAAAGGGGACAGAAGATGAGATTGTTGGATAGTGTCACCAACTCAACGGACATGAGTTTGAGCAAGCTCCAGGAGTTGGTGATAGGCAGAGAGGCCTGGTGTGCTGTGGTCCATGGGGTTGCAAAGAGTCAGACATGACTAAGTGACTCAGCACACAGCACAACCTAACATACTGCCATTGCTGTTTATTTGCTAAGTCATGTCTGACTCTTTTGTGACTCCATCGACTGTAGCCCACCAGGCTCATCCTATCCATGGGATTTTCCAGGCAAGGACATAGGAGTGGGTTGCCATTTCTTTCTCCAGGAGATCTTTCCAACCCAGGGATCAAATCTGCAACTCCTGAACTGGCAGGCAGATTCTTTTCCATTGAGCCACCCAGGACGCCCTAATCTACTGTATAGAAGCAGGGAAAAAGACACAGCTCCGCCAGTGATAGAAGCATGCCCTTCACTTGAGGCCCGAATGGTAAGAGGTGAACTGTCACACTTCACTGAGGAGGCCTTATGACTCCTTAACATGTGCTCTGGACAGAGTTGATCATAAACATGCTCAGACTCACAAACACACTCACACGAGGGTTCTGAAGTGGGACTCCACACATGGCCCTGCCCGAGCACAGAGACTCTTGATCAGTTATAACGTCAACATGTAGCAAAAATGGGCAAACGTGACATTGCCTTTGGTAAAAAATATTGAGTCAAAGAGTGAACAGCGGACACAAGTGAGATAGGACAGGTTAGAGGTGTCGTGATGAAACTCACACTAGGTTATTTCAAGTTTATATCACCTGCTAGCTATAACTTACCTCTATATTGTAACAGACCCAAGGGCAGGACCACATTTATTTTTCTGTTTCTTGAACATAGCAAGTTACAATGAACAGTGACTTCAGAGTTGAAAGGGTAGCTGATATGTGTGTTTGCAGTATAAAGTACCTCTGCGGACATCTGGGTACTATGCTGAGAAGACGATTCTGGGCAGAGAGAATGTGAATGAATAAATATGATCATTCATTCATGTAAGTGATTAAATAAATGAATGAGGTGTTGAGCAAGTCAATTAACCCCAATTCTGCTAAATAACTCACTTATTAGTGAATCTCTATGATTCTTGCCTCGTTGACCTGTTTACAGCGCTTGACTTTTTTAGTTCTTTAATATTTGGTTGTTTTCGAGCTTTGACTACCCTGGGATGGTCTCACTGCATTATCAACCGAATAATACCAGTCATCAAAACAAAACTATTTTGCCATATTTTTTTTTTTAATTACTATTTTTTGGTTGTGCTGGCTCTTAGTTGCAGCATGCGGGATCAAATTCCATGATCAGGGATTGAACCTCGACCCCTGCATTGGTAATGTGGAGTCTTAGCCACTGGACAGCCAAGAGAGTCCCTTTTTGTCTTCTTTAAATCCCGCCCCCCATATGCATTCACCAAGATGACTGCTCTGTCTCTACAGTGTCTTAGCAATCTGCTTCTCTCTTTACTTCTCACAGCAATGCCTACGTTCAGATAGTATCTTTTAAGGGATCCCCTGCCTTAACAAACTAACCCAAGTGTCTCAGCACAATAGTCAAACTTCCGCTGAGGCTCTCTATGTGATAACCATGTGGATCAGCCACCCCTTGGAAATTCCTAGTTTTTACTCCTGATGTCCCAGTTGTTTTAAATAATATCTTACACTCTATTCTCCATCTCCTGTTCGTACCCCCAAAACCAAAGTATTACTCCTTTCCAGACCTTTACTCAAAACCATCTTCCTAAAAAAACAACAACAAAAAAAATCTTCATTCTCGAATGCTTGTCTCTTTCGCTCGAGGAGAATTCATCACTTCTCACTTCCTTCTCTGGGTTCCCACAGTAGCATTTAGCACCATTTAAGTGAGCTGAAGGATGAGGCAAAATAAAGTTTTAATCACGTTTTATCCCCTAACCCTAACATAGCGAGTCTTCAGTCATCATTTTCTGCTCATCATCAAACCCTGACAGGTACACAGCTCCATGACATGTAACAGTAGTCCTCTATAAGACTTGAACCAGAACCAGATCCATCTTTAGATTTAACTTGCAGTTTATAGGAAATACAGGGCAGTGGAAACAAATATTTAAAAAATTAGAAGATTAAAGTTAAAACTACCATGGGACAAGTTGCCCATTTCTTCTCCCACAAATGAATTAAGTGGAAAAACAGAAAAGGTAGAGGCAGACCTCTTCCCTCTGTTTCAGTAGAGCCCCTCCACTTCCTCACTTTCACCTGGATAACCGAAATTTATCTTACAACTCAGCACTTATCATTAGGATTTGTGATCAGATTTTTTACTTGTCTTTCCCAGTAGACAGAACAAGCTCAGTGTTTAACTAATTTTATTACTACCAACTACCAGAATGTCCAGCATCCGGTGCATAACAAGTGCTCAATAAATTTTTGCAGAATAAATGAGTGACTAAATTCCAAGCACCATCTAATTGCCGCTTCGCCTATCTTTATAACTCATTTTTCCTCTTACCAGATCTGAGAGGAGAGGAAACAATGGAAGGCAAAGTGGCAAAAAAGCTTTGCCTCTGACCTCAGAAAAAGGCTTGCAAACCTTTGTTTATCAGTGTTCTAAGCATTTGCTACATGTTAGTATTATCTGGAAAAAATTTAAAAACACCTATCAGATCAGATCAGATCAGATCAGTTGCTCTGTCGTGTCCGACTCTTTGCGACCCCATGAATCGTAGCACGCCAGGCCTCCCTGTCCATCACCAACTCCCGGAGTTCACTCAGACTCACGTCCATCAAGTCAAGTTGGTCCCAACTCCAGAGATTCTGATTGATTTCATTTTGGCTGGAACCGAGGTATATTATTTTTTAAATCTCGAGGAGATACACTTGTGGGGTTGGATGAAGAACTCTAACTGTTTTTAATATCCTTCCACCCTACCTTGGGCCTTCCATGGTGGCTCAGATGGTAAAGCGACTGCCTGTAATGCGGGAGACCTTGATTTAGTATCTGGGTTGGAAAGATCCCCTGGAGGAGGAAATGGCAACCCATTCCAGTACTCTTGCCTGGAAAATTCCATGGATGGAGGAGCCTGGTAGGTTACAGTCCATGGGGTCAGAAGAGTCGAACATGACTGAGCAACTTCACTTACCCTACCTTGTCTTCCAAACTTTAACCTCCTGTTAGTACAGCCTTCATTGTTATACTTGGATCCTGATTCAGAGCCTGGTTTGCAGCGTTAACGTGCTAACCGCATAACTGTGTTTGCCCGTATGCATCTTCTTCCATCTCTTGTTCGTGTGAATGTATATGAAAACTCTTTTTCAAGACAGTGCCCTCATTTTGGTGTTCCTGATACAGGCCATGAAGTCAACACGGGTTTTTCATAGCAATGCAAAATACATTATGCTGCTTGGATATTTGTGTTAGAGCTACTTCCTAACGCAAGGGTAGAGTCAACCATGGCTAACAGAATCAAAGTTCTGCTATCTTTGTTTTAAATGTATCGCATACAGATCCAGGAATCTATCAGTGCACATGCCATCAAAGTGGCTGCCGGTTCTCAATGTGCCAAGAACAAATATGTATGTTCCAGAAAATACTAGATTAAGCAGAAACTGGCCCAGTATTGCTTCCATTCCTTGTTGCCAGATGGTTCCTTTCAGCATGATTTCTCCATCTGATGATATGAGAAAGCTGAAAAATAACTTACATCAGATGGTTTAGTCAAGACTATTTTTTGTTTATTTTTTATTATGGAAAGTTTCAAACATATACAGAAGTCAAATGACTAGTGTAATGAATATATGCACCCATCATCCAGCTTAATAATTGTCAGTTCAAAAGAACTTTGTTTTATCTACTATCCAATTTCAGGTTATTTTGAACCAAATCTAGACATTGTATCATGTTTTTCATTAAATATCTCAGCATAACTAAAGGTTAAGTTTTATTTAAACAAAAACACAAAGCAATCACCACATCTATAAACCTTAACAATAATTTCTTAATATCATCAAAAATCCAATTAGCAGTCAAATTTCTTTGTCTCAAAAATATATTTCTTTTTGCATGGTTCAAATATAGATCCAAATTAGATTCATGAATTAATAATTGAGCTAAAATGTATGTTAGTATGATTGTAGCATAGAGTGCAAGAAGTTTTCAGAAGCAAGGTAGGAAATAAAAATATATTCCTATCAGGAAAGCATGATAAATTAACATGAAGAAGTTTGGCATTATCGTGAAAACAACAGAAGCCTTTGAATTATTTTAAGGATTTGAAGTGAAGTAAGTGAAAGTCGCTCAGTTGTGTCCAAATCTTTGCGAACCCATGAACTATACAATCCATGGAATTCTCCAGGCAGAATATTGGAGTGGGTAGCCTTCCATGGGGTTGCTGAGGGTCAGACACGACTGAGCGACTTCACTTTCACTTTTCCCTTTCATGCATTGGAGAAGGAAATGGCAACCCACTCCAGTGTTCTTGCCTGGAGAATCCCAGGGATGGGGGAGCCTGGTGGGCTGCCATCTATGGGGTCACACAGAGTCAGACACGACTGAAGCAACTTAGCAGCAGAAACAGTAGCTTTTCCCTTCTCCAGGGGATCTTCCCAACCCAGGGATTGAACCCAGGTTTCCTGCATTGCTGGCGGATTCTTTACCAGCTGAGCCACAAGGGAAGCCCAAGTGTTTAAAGATGTGCATATATTTAAAAGTAGAAGAAATTGAGTAAAGTTAAGGGACTGGAAAAAAGGTTGTGTGTTGAATCATGGGTTTCAGAGCCTGCAAACTTCTGGACTGACTTTAAACTTTCTATGAGAACTGAACTTGCAGGTCTTGTAAGATCACGAGGAAAGCAACTTTCCAATTTGGATAACTGTCATTAGTACGGGTCCATGAGGAGAGGACAAAATAAAAATGCTAATATGCTAATAAAAATGTTAACATAGATATGAATATGACAAAATAAAGACGCTACTATGACAAAATAAAAATGTTAATATGAAGAGCTGCTTCAACTCAAGGGAAAGAGAAAAAGCACTCTGCAGAATTTCTACTAGATTGGCCAGGCAGGTTTACCTGGGAAGAAATGGAGCAAAATCAAATGAGAATACAATCAGGTAAAGTCCCCTGTTGTTTCTAAAAAAACATGCACAATAAAAGATAAATATATAAAAATAATTATTGCTATAAACAAAAGGCTTGCCTATAACAAAATAACTCAGAGTCTAGAAATTAAATCTTGATACAAAGAAAAAGAATGGAGATATTATTATAATAGTAAAAGTTATGTTTGACTTGAAGGTCAAATCACTAAAAAGACAAGATTGTATATATTTATAGTTCAAAATAAAGATTTTTCATTCAACATGTATAAAGCAAAAATGGAAACAGAATACTTGGAGAATGAAGTAGATATAAAAAAGTGGGTGACTTGATTTTTTTAATCTATGGCTCATCAAGTAGCGTAAAATGGTAAGAATTTATAGACTATAGGTTTAAAATATAATTCATATGTAAGGCATTTTAGTTGTATAAGATTATATTGAATGCTATACCCTGAAAACAGAAAATACACTTTCTTTCAAATTCTCTTGGATATATATTCAAAATTTACTACATTTTAGGCTCCAATTATTCTTTAGGGAATTCCACAATTTATGAATTATATATACCTAGATTTCTAGTGACAATTTCAAATAAAAATATGGAATATAATGAAAGCAAAAACAAAATTATAGAATGTCTTAATATAATGATTTGCTGCTGTTGTTCAGTCACTCACTCATGTCCAGCTCTTTATAACCCCGTGGATTGCAGTACACCAGGATTCCCTATCCTTCACTATCTCCTGCAGTTTGTTCAAACTCATTAAAAAAACACCAAAAAACAATACCTATAATACAAGTCACATAGGCCACTACTGAAAAATTTATAGTCTTAAATACATATCAAAATCAGAAAATATAAATTGAATTAATTAGCTAACTAAAAAAACTAAAAATAAATGAAATAAATCTAAAGAAACAGATGAGAAAATCTAAGAAATACAGAAACTAACAACATTGCTGTTGTTCAGCTGCTCCGTTGTGTCAGACTCTTTGCAACCCCGTGGACTGCAGCACGCCAGGCTTCCCTGTCCCTCACCAACTCCCGGAGCTTGCTCAAACTCATGTCCACTGAGTCGGTGATGCCATCCAACCATCTCATCTTCTGTCGTCCCCTTCTCTTCCTGTCCTGAATCTTTCCCAGCATCAGGGTCTTTTCAAATGAGTCAGTTCTTTGCATCAGGTGGCCAAAATATTGGAGTTTCAGTTTCAGCGTCAGTCCTTCCAATGAATAATCAGGACTGATTTCCTTTATGCGGACTGGTTGGATTTCCTTGCTGTCCAAAGGATTCTCAAGAGTCTTCTCCAACACCACTGTTCAAAAGTATCATTTCTTCGGCACTCAGCTTTATTTATAGTCCAACTCTCACATCCATACATGACCACTGGAAAAACCATAGCTCTGACTAGACAGATCTTTACTGGCAGAGTGATGTCTCTGCTTTTTAATATGTTGTGTAGGTTTGTCATAGCTTTCCTTCCAAGGAGTAAGCGTCTTTTAATTTCATGACTACAGTCACCATCTGCAGTGATTTTGGAGCCCAAGAATATAAAGTCTGTCACTGTTTCCATTATTTCCCCACCTATTTGCCCTGAAGTGATCGGACCAGATGCCATGATCTTAGTTTTCTGAATGTAGAGTTTTAAGCCAACTTTTTCACTGTCCTCTTTCACTTTCATCAAGAGGCTCTTTAGTTCTTCCCTTTCTGACATAAGGGTGGTGTCATCTGCATATCTGAAATTGTTGATATTTCTCCAGAAATCTTGATTCCAGCTTGTGCTTCACCCAGCACAGCATTTCACATGATGTACCCTACATGTAAGTTAAATAAGCAGGGTGACAATATACAGCCTTGACATACTCCTTTCCCAATTTTGAACCAGTCTGTTGTTCCATGTCTGCTTCTAACTGTTGCTTCTTGATCTGCATACAGATTTCTCAGGAGGCAGGTAAGGTGGTCTGGTATTCCCATGTCTTTCAGAATTTTCCACAGTTTATTGTGATCCACACAGTCAAAGATTTTAGCATAGTCAATGAAGCAGAAGTAGATATTTTTCTGGAACTCTCTTGCTTTTTCCATGATCCAGTGGATGTTGGCAATTTGATCTCTGGTTCCTCTGCCTTTTCTAAAACCAGCTTGAACATCAGGAAGTTCATGGTTGACATATTGCTGAAGCCTGGCTTGGAGAATTTTGAGCATTACTTTACTAGCATGTGAGATGAGTGCAATTGTGCGGTAGTTTGAGCATTCTTTGGCATTGCCTTTCTTTGGGATTGGAATGAAAATGGACCATTTCCAGTCCTGTGGCCACTGCTGAGTTCTCCAAATTTGCTGGCATATTGACTGCAGCACTTTCACAGCATCATCTTTCAGGATTTGGAATAGCTCAACTGGAATTCCATCACCTCCACTAGCTTTGTTCGTAGTGATGCTTTCTAAGGCCCACTTGACTTCACATTCCAGGATGTCTGGCTCTAGGTCAGTGATCACATCATTGTAATTATCTGGGTCGTGAAGATCTTTTTTGTACAGTTCTTCTGTGTATTCTTGCTGCCTCTTCTTAAGATCTTCTGCTTCAGTTAGGTCCATACCATTTCTGTCCTTTATCGAGCCCATCTTTGCATGCAATGTTCCCTTGGTATCTCTAATTTTCTTGAAGAGATCTCTAGTCTTTCCCATTCTGTTGTTTTCCTCTATTTCTTTGCATTGATCGCTGAAGAAGGCTTTCTTATATCTCCTTGCTATTCTTTGGAACTCTGCATTCAGATGCTTAAATCTTTCCTTTTCTCCTTTGCTTTTCACTGCTCTTCTTTTCACAGCTATTTGTAAGGCCTCCCCAGACAGCCATTTTGCTTTTTTGCATTTCTTTTCCATGGGGATGGTCTTGATCCCTGTCTCCTGTACAATGTCACGAACGTCAGTCCTTAGTTCATCAGGCATTCTATCTATTAGATCTAGGCCCTTAAATCTATTTCTCACTTCTACTGTATAATCATAAGGGATTTGATTTAGGTCATACCTGAATGGTCTAGTGGTTTTCCCTACTTTCTTCAATTTAAATATGAATTTGGTAATAAGGAGTTCATGATCTGAGCCACAGTCAGCTCCTGGTCTTGTTTTTGTTGACTGTATAGAGCTTCTCCATCTTTGGCTGCAAAGAACATAATCAATCTGATTTCAGTGTTGACCATCTGGTGATGTCCACGTGTAGAGTCTTCTCTTGTGTTGTTGGAAGAGGGTGTTTGCTATGACCAGTGCATTTTCTTGGCAAAATTAGTCTATTAGTCTCTTACTCTTTGCCCTGCTTCATTTTGTATTCCAAGGCCAAATTTGCCTGTTACTCCAGGTGTTTCTTGACTTCCTACTTTTGCATTCCAGTCCCCTATAATGAAAAGGACATCTTTTTTGGGTATTAGTTCTAAAAGGTCTTGTAGGTCTTCACAGAACCGTTCAACTTCAGCTTCTTCAGCATTACTGGTTGGGGCATAGACTTGGATTACTGTGATATTGAATGGTTTGCCTTGGAAACAAACAGAGATCATTCTGTCATTTTTGAGATTGCAGCCAAGTATTGCATTTTGGACTCTTTTGTTGACCATGATGGCTACTCCCTTTCTTCTGAGGGATTCCTGCCCACAGTAGTAGATATAATGGTCATCTGAGTTAAATTCACCCATTCCAGTCCATTTCAGTTCGCTGATTCCTAGAATGTCGACATTCATTCTTGCCATCTCTTGTTTGACCACTTCCAATTTGCCTTGATTCATGGACCTGACATTCCAGGTTCCTGTGCAATATTGCTCTTTACAGCATAGGACCTTGCTTCTATCACCAGTCACATCCACAGCTGGGCATTGTTTTTGCTTTGGCTCCATCCCTTTGTTCTTTCTGGAGTTATTCCTCCACTGATCTCCAGTAGCGTATTGGGCACCTACTGACCTGGGGAGTTCCTCTTTCAGTATCCTATCATTTTGCCTTTTCATACTGTTCATGGGGTTCTCAAGGCAAGAATATTGAGGTGGTTTGCCATTCCCTTCTCCAGTGGACCACATTCTGTCAGACCTCTCCACCATGACCTGCCCGTCCTCCTAATGACATTAGGAAGGTGAAAATACAGTACAGCTAATATACAAATCCAACAGGTGGTTCTTTGAAAGAAATATTAAAATAGACAAACTTTTATTAAGCAAACTAAGAGTCAAATGGACAAATCACAAAGTTAGAAAAATAATTGGAAAAATAAAGAAAATATTAAAATAATTCTCAATTTTCAAATCTATGTTCATAGTTATCCATGAGTTATCTTTATTTATATTAAACACTAATCAGTCAGTTCAGTTCAGTCACTCAGTCATGTTCGACTCTTTGCGACCCCATGAATCGCAGCACGCCAGGCCTCCCTGTCCATCACCAACTCCTGGAGTTCACTCAGACTCATATCCATCAAGTCAGTGATGCCATCCAGCCATCTCATCCTCTGTTGTCACTCTCCTGCCCCCAATCCTTCCCGGCATCAGAGTCTTTTCCAATGAGTCAACTCTTCGCATGAGGTGGCCAAAGTATTGGAGTTTCAGCTTAAGCATCATTCCTTCCAAAGAAATCTCAAGGCTGATCTCCTTCAGAATGGACAGGTTGGATCTCCTTGCAGTCCAAGGGACTCTCAAGAGTCTTCTCCAACACCACAGTTCAAAAGCATCAATTCTTCGGCACTCAGCCTTCTTCACAGTCCAACTTTCACATCCATACATGACCACTGGAAAAACCATGGCCTTGACTAGACGGACCTTTGTTGGCAAAGTAATGTCTCTGCTTTTTAATATTGTATCTAGGTTGGTCATAACTTCTCTTCCAAGGAGTAAGCATCTTTTAATTTCATGGCTGCAGTCACAATCTGCAGTGATTTTGGAGCCCCCAAAAATAAAGTCTGACACTGTTTCCACTGTTTCCCCATCTATTTCCCATGAAGTGATGGGACCAGATGCCATGATCTTCGTTTTCCGAATGTTGAGTTTTAAGCCAACTTTTTCACTCTCCTCTTTCACCTTCATCAAGAGGCTTTTGAGTTCCTCTTCACTTTCTGCCATAAGGGTGGTGTCATCTGCATATCTGAGGTTATTGATATTTCTCCCGGCAATCTTGATTCCAGGATGTGCTTCTTCCAGCCCAGCATTTCTCATGATGTAAATTACCGCACAATTGCACTCATCTCACACGCTAATAAAGTAATGCTCAAAATTGTCCAAGCCAGGCTTAAGCAATATGTGAACCATGAACTTCCTGATGTTCAAGCTGGTTTTAGAAAAGGCAGAGGAACCAGAGACCAAATTGCCAACATCTGCTGGATCATGGAAAAAGCAAGAGAGTTCTAGAAAAACATCTACTTCTGCTTTATTGACTATGCCGAAGTCTTTGACTTTGTGGATCACAATAAACTGTGGAAAATTCTGAAAGAGATGGGAATACCAGACCACCTGACCTGCCTCTTGAGAAATTTGCATGCAGGTCAGGAGGCAACAGTTAGAACTGAATATGGAACAACAGACTGGTTCCAAATAGGAAAAGGAGTATGTCAAGGCTGTATATTGTCACCCTGCTTATTTAACTTATATGCAGAGTACATCATGAGAAACTAAACACTAATGGATCAACTGTAATAGAGGAAGTTAAGAAATTGGTAAAATGTTGTGCTGATATGATTTCATAGGTGCAACCAATCAAACATCAATGGAATATATATTTTTTACTATTATTTAAACCGATTCAAAGTTCATTAAGACTAGAAAAAAAATTTTAACTTCAAAACTCTTTAAAAAATTCCGTATATCATTGGACCGAAACCTGATAAAGATATAGTCACAAAACAAATAAAACTATGGCCTGATCACATTTATGATCAATTCAGTTCAGTCGATCAGTCGTGTCCAACTCCTTGTGACCCCATGAACCACAGTGATGCAAAAATTGCATACTATAACCCCAAGTGAATAAATGTCCTATATACTTTATTCTTAGATAGGCAAACAACATTGGAAAGGTGGTGATTCTTCCACATTAATTTGAAAATTCAATATAGTATACTCTTCCCCCAAAAAGCAAACAAATAATAAAATTCCAAACATCATTTTGGGAGACTTGAAATGTGATCCAGAAAGAATAAACATCTAAGAACAGATATAATTGGGGTTGAATGGGGAAGAGAGGTAGAAATAAAATAAATATTGAAAGGAAACAGCCATATCAGATATTAGAAAATATAAACCCTTCATAAAGCTGGGTTTGGTAGTTGGTACTAGTATTTATATGTATATATGTATTTATCAGTTCAGTTCAGTTCAGTTCAGTCGCTTAGTTGTATCTGACTCTTTGCAACTGCATGGACTGCAGCAGGCCAGGCCTCCCTGTCCATCACCAACTCCCGGAGTTCACCCAAACCCGTGTCCATTGAGTCGGTGATGCCATCCAACCATCTCATCCTCTGTCGTCCCCTTCTCCTCCTGTCCTCAATCTTTCCCAGCATCAGGGTACTTTCAAATGAGTCAGCTTTTTGCATCAGGTGGCCAAAGTACTGGAGTTTCAGCTTTAGCATCAGTCCTTCCAAAGAACACCCAAGACTGATTTCCTTTAGGATGGACTGGTTGGACCTCCTTACAGTCCAAGGCACTCTCAAGAGTCTTCTCCAACACCACAGTTCAAAAGCATCAATTCTTTGGCACTCAGCTTTCTTTATAGTCCAACTCTCACATCCCTACATGACTACTGGAAAAACCATAACCTTGACTGGATGGACCTTTGTTGGCAATATATGTGTGTGTGTGTGTGTGTGTGTGTGTGTGTATATATATATATTTATATAAAATATATTTATATTTATTTATATAAAATATATTTATATATTATATATACAATTATATATAAATATATATATATATATATATTGGAGAAGGCAATGGCACACCACTCCAGTACTCTTGCTTGGAAAATCCCATGGAAGGAGGAGCCTTTTAGGCTGCAGTCCATGGGGTCGCTGAGAGTCAGACACAACTGATTGACTTCTCTTTCACTTTTCACTTTCATGCATGGGAGAAGGAAATGGCAACCCACTCCAGTGTTCTTGCCTGGAGAATCCTAGGGACGGGGGAGCCTGGTGGGCTGCAGTCCATGGGGTCGTTCACTTAATGACTTAGTGAACTAAGTCACTAAGTCACAACTGAAGCAACTTAGCATAGCATATATATATATATATATTTATATGTACACATACACATACCAATTCTCTATTATTTTAAATTTTGATTATTGGTGTGAAGAACAAATGCATTTTGGTTCATAACTAGCAGTCTTCTGAACTTAAGCAGGTTGAATATAAAATCAAAGAAATAAATGATGGTGAGGCTATTACGGCTCCATAAAGACAAATGGTGATTATATCGACTTCCTGAAAAATTTTACCTTGACTGTCTCCCTCCTGCTCATCCACTGTCACAGATTTTAAAGTAGTCCTCTTTTCCTTTTCTATTTTTTCCCTTGCCTGTGTCATTGTCTAGCTTTTCTGATGTCTCAAGCATATTATGACACTACTTAGCTCCCCTTTAAGGAAGAACCTGCCTCAGCAGTTGAAAATTCTGCCAGCAAGCTGCCTTTTCTCAGCTGACAGTCCTCGCCAGATTGCCTCACATGCAGAGAGCTGCACTGACCATACACCAAGGACACATACTTGAGGGTGGCTCTCAGAAGACAGCTGATCCAGGCAGGGGGATAAAAGTGGTCCCATTTTGGGCCCAATGGAGAGCAACTCGGACAGACAGTATTCACTCCAGAGCTTTCCTGGGATTGCCTGACGCTGTCGAAGCCGCATCACAGGTCCACTTCTCCCTCCGCCCAATCCTGTTTCCTCTCTGCTGCTGCTGCTGCTACGTCACTTAAGTCGTGTCCGACTCTGTGTGACCCCATAGATGGCAGCCCACCAGGCTGCTCTTTGCCTGGGATTCTCCAGGCAAGAATACTGGAGTGGGTTGCCATTTCCTTTCTTGATCCCTATTACAGTCAATCCCTGGTACTAATTTCATCCCAGAGTCTGCTTCCTGGAGAACCCAATTGCAACCATGCTGTTCTGGTGTGACTAGCACTTTGCTCAGTGACCTGGAGATAGGCCAATGAACAGAACGCTGCTGCTGCTGCTGCTGCTAAGTCGATTCAGTCGTGTCCGACTCTATGCGACCCCATAGATGGCAGCCCACTAGGCTCCCCCATCCCTGGGATTCTCCAGGCAAGAACACTGGAGTGGGTTGCCATTTCCTTCTCCAATGCATGCAAGTGAAAAGTGAAAGTGAAGTCGCTCAGTTGTGCCCGACTCTTAGCGACCTCATGGACTGGAGCCTACCAGGCTCCTCCGTCCAGGGGATTTTCCAGGCAAGAGTACTGGAGTGGGGTGCCATTGCCTTCTCCAACAGAACGCCGGTAGAGTCTAAAACTACTCAGTCAGTTCAGTCGCTCAGTCGTGTCCGACTCTTTGCGACCCCATGGACTGCAGCACGCCAGGCTTCCCTGTCTATCACCAACTCCCGGAGTTTACTCAAACCCATGTCCACTGAGTCAGTGATGCCATCCAGCCAAAAACTACTAGTGCTAAAGAAATACCCCCAGGCGTCCTTTCTCAGCCATCCCGCTTGTGGTAAACGGTCCTCACTGGGGGCAAGTCAGAGTCCATCCAGCAAGACTTCCCTTCATCCTTTCTCTAGTGGGGCACACTTACCTCTTGAGGGATCCCATATCCAGCTGCCAACTGAGACATAAAGCCAGAAGGAGAACCCGGTTAAACACAAGTCCAAGATTCAGTCTTCTCTCTCCCTCTCTCATTCTCTCCTTCCCTCTCTTTCTTCCCCCAACTCCTCTCCTGATGCCACCCCTTGCCTGCGTCAGAAGAGTCCTGGACAGAGAAGGTCTGTCATCAGTTTTCTGTTTGTCGTAATTTGAGCAGTTGTAACTTTTGTTACCACAGACTGGATGCCTTGTATACAAGAGAAATGTATCCCCTACACCTCTGGAGGCTGGAAGTCTGAGATCAGATTGCCAGCATGGTCGTCCTGGTGAGAACCCTTTGCAGATTTCTGACTTTTCATTGTATCCTCACATGGTGGGAACAGGGCAAAGGAATTCTCTGGGATCCATTTTCTAGGAGCACGAATCCCATGCCTGAGAATGGAGCCCTCAGGATGCAATCATCTTTTAAAGGCTCCACTTCCTAATACTATCACATTGGGTTTAGGATTCAGCAGATAAATTTCGAGGAAACACATTCAATCCATAACACTATTTATTTCATGCTTCCTTATTTATGTCTTTTTATAACTCTTAGAGCCACACAGAAAAATTTCATCTTCCAGCAGACAGGCCATCAGCTCTGAGGGGTCATTTCTTCTCTTGGGCTATTGACTAATCCAACGTCTTGTAATACAATGTCCAAACCTTTTCCTATGTGGTCATCAGTACCAGTGACTCTGTATTTGGCACACTTCCTGCTGTTTCTGAAACTTTGTGGCTTATCCATGGTTTCACATGTATACATTTTCATAATAATAGTGAGAAGGAAAAAGAATGAAAATATCTGCTTTTACAAAGAAATGTTATCCATACTTTAAAAATAGATATGAACTTAAAAGGGAGAATAGCACCCCATGTTAAATGAAGGACACTCTTTCCTTCTAAGATACTCTTCTCTGCTGCACAGTCTCATCTGGAATTTGATGCAGGGTCTCCTGAACTTCTTTTCTTCCTTCTTAATTTGTTCCCCCATTTATAGGAAAGACACCCTGGAGTGACCCCTTGGCTCCCCCTTACAGTGTCGCCTCACTTTGGGACATTCTCTCTTCTGTTTCCTCATTTGACTTTCTTCCATCAAAATTGGTCTCCTTGGAATTGTTGAAGGTATTTGTTTGCAGATGAGCACCATTCTGTTCTTTTAAAACTGGCTAGTGTACATTGTTTTAAATCCTTTTATTAATATAGTATCATGAGGGAAAAGGTATCAATACGAATGCTCTCTGTCAGCTAGAAGTCTTCCAGGAAACTTGGATGACGTTCATCTGGCAATAAGACTGGGATTCTAGGAAGCAAGGGACACTTTCCTTGGATTGCAATTATTTTGAGCTATTGGAAGTTTTTACTATGAAAGCATATTCATTTGTTTTTCAATAAAAGAAAACTAATTTGAAAAGTGGACAAACATTTATAAAACAATTACTATGTACCAGGCATTGCTCTGGACAGTTTTTGAGGGTACAAGAGATTGAAGACAATCCAACACCAATTAAGCAATTTGAAAAAGAAATTATCAGTAAAGCAGCACAGCAATTTCTGGGTTTGTCACTGTGTGGTGAGTCTGTTGAAGCCTATAGATTTTTGGTATGCTCTATAAAAGTACGATGAAAGCAATCTTTATAGTGTCAGCAGCTGAAATTCCTTTCACTTGCATAAAGTGATCACTGAAACAATTTTTAGCATCATGTAAAATCTGAATCAGCATCTTAAAGTGAGCTCATTCTGCCATGTAGAAGATTTTTCCACTGTCTTATGTGTTTGAGAATGATATTAGCTATAAAATTATAATCAAAGTCAAGTAAAATGAAAGAAAAAACCTCCCAAGCTACTTTAGATATTTAATGGGAGAACAGACAATTGATTAACCTCATATGGCTCCTTAAACTTAATGCATTTTAAGACATAATGAGTTTTACTCATTTTATATGCATTTAAGGGATATTTACAAATATATAGGTAATGCTTCCTTCAATTTTCACAATTTCTCTAATTTCTAGGAAATCCATACTCAATTTTGGGTAAGTTCATATATTTACATTCAGTTTTCAAATACAAGGGAACTCCAAGGGCTGGTGAAGAAAATAAAAGGCACTAACACTTTTTGAATGTTTACTGCTACCAAGCATTGTGAAACTAGTTTAGGACTCTGTTTTTTTGTTTTTGTTTTTTTTTAAACTACAATATCAGAATAGTAATATTTCATCTTGACCTCTGGAGCAATATTAAACACACCAACATTCACATTATCCCTATAATGTGAATTCACATTATAGGGATATAATATGAATAATTATAATTTCCTTATCTCAGGACAAGAGAAAGACTAAGGGTCCAAGAAAATATTTGAGTATATTAAATCTGAAAAAATTCGCTAACATAAGAAAGGAAGCATTCACTCAAGTTCAGGAAGCAGAGTCCCATATAGGATGAACTCAAAGAGGAATATGCCAACACATGTATTAAACAAACTGACAAAAATTAAAGACAAAGAAAACATATCAAAAGCTAATGACCTATAAGGTCATCAGCTGATTTTTCAGCAGAAACCCTCCAGACCAGAAGGGAGTGGTGAGATATATTTCAAGTTATAAAAGGGAAAAGTCTACCATTAAGAATACTCTACCCAGCAAAACTGTCATTCAGATTTGACAGAGAAATAAAAAACTTTACAGTCAAGTGGAACCTAGGAGAATTCAGCACCACTAAACCAGTGGAGAAGGAAATGGCAACCCACTCCAGTATTCTTGCTTAGAGAATCCCAGGGACAGAGGAGCCTGGTGGGCTGCTGTCTACGGGGTCACATAGAGTTGGACACGACTGAAGCGACTTAGCATGCATGTATGCATGCATTGGAGTAGGAAATGGCAACCCACTCCAGTATTCTTGCCTGGAGAATCCCAGGGACAGAGGAGCCTGGCGGGGTTCCGTCTATGGGGTCGCACAGAGTCAAACATGACTGATGCGACTTAGCAGCAGTAGCAGCAGCAGCAAACCAGTTTTACAACAAATGCTAAAGGAATTTCTCTAGGTGAGAAAGAGAACAGCAATTTAAAACAACCTTATACATTTATAGACTGCTAAATCAAAATTGTTGAATGGCATCACAGACTCAATGGACATGGGTTTGGGTGGACTCCGGGAGTTGGTGATAGACAGGGAGGCCTGGCATGCTGCGGTGCATGGGGTCACAAAGAGTCGGACATGACTGAGCGACTGAACTGAACTGAACTGAAATCAAAATCTCATGGGAACAGCAAAGTCAAAAACTACAATAAATACACACACAAAAAGGAAAAAGCAACCTAAATGCAACACCAAAGATGGTTATCAAAACATAAGAGAACAAAACAGCAAAGGGAGAAAAAAGACCTACAAAAATAGACCCAAAGCAATTAAGAAAATGGCAATAAGAACATTAATATTGATGCCACGGCTTCCTCCAGGGTATCTTCCCAAGTCAGGGATTGAACCCAGGTATCCTGCATTGCTTGCAGATTCTTTACCACCTGAGCCACCAGGGAAGCCCATTCATATTGATAATTACCTTAAATGTAAATGGATTAGATGTTCCAAACAAGAGATACAGACTGGCTGACTGGATACAAAAATAAGACCCATGTATATGCTGTCTACAAAAGACTCACTTCAGACCTAGGGACACATGCAGACCGAAAGGGGGGGAACTGAAAAAAGTATTCCATGCAAATGGAAATCAAAAGAAAGCTGGAATAGCAATATTCATATCAGACAAAATAGACTTTAAAGATTGTTACAAGAAACAAGGAAGGCCACTACACAATGATAAATGATCAATCCAAGAAGACATAAAAATTGTAAATATTTATGCATCCAGCATAGGCGCACCGCAATATAGACCGTAAATAAATAAAACGATAAAAGGGAGAATCCTCAGCAATAGTGGGGGACTTTAACACCCCACTTACACCAATGGACAGATGATCAAGACAGAAAATTAATGAGGAAGCACAAGTCTTAATTGACTCATAAGCCACATAGACTTAATTGATACTTATAAGACATTCCATCTGAAAGCAGCAGAATACACTTTCTTTCCAAGTGCACATGGAACATTCTCCAGGGATAAATCACATCTTGGGTCACAAATCTAACTTTGGTAAGTTTAAGAAAATTGAAATTGTTTCAAACATAATTTTTTCTGACTGAGACACTATGAGATTAGAAATCAATTAGAGGTAAAAAAGCTGTAAAAAGTACAAACATATGGGGACCAAACAATGTATTATTAAACAACCAATGGATCATTGAATAAATCAAGAGAAAATACAAAAGTACCTAGAGAAAAATGACAACAAAAACACAATTATTCAAAACCTATGGGATGCAACAAAAGCAATTCTAAGAGGAACATTTAGGGCAATACAATGTTACCTCAGGAAGCAAGAAAAAACTCAAGTTAACAGTGTAAACTTACACCTAAAGCAATTAGAGAAAGAACAAACAAAACCTGAAATTAGTAGAAGGAAAGAAATCCTAAGTGTCAGAGCACCAATAAACACAGTAGAGACAAAGAAAATAACAAAGCTCATACAAACTAAAATTGGTTTTTTAAGATTAACAAAATTGATAAACCTTTAGCCAGACTCCTCAAGACCAAAAGGGAGAGGATTCAAATCAATAAAAATAGAAATGTAAAAGAAGTTACGACTGACACCTCAGAAATACAAAATATCATGAAAGACTTCTACAAGCAACTATATGACCAGAAAATGAATAACCTAGAAGAAGGGGACAAATTCTTAGAAAGGTGAAACCTTCCAAGACTGAACCAGGAACAACTAGAGGCTATGAGAAGACCAGTCACAAGGATAGAAGTTGAAACTGTGATTAAAAACCTTCCAACAAACAAAAGTCCAGGACCAGATGGTTTCACAGGTGAATTCTAGCTAACATTTAATGAAGAGTTAACACCTGCCCTTCTCTACCTCTTCTAAAAAATTGCAGGAGGAATACTCTCAAGCTCAGTATGAGACCACCATCACCCTGGTACCAAAATCAGACAAAGAAATCATGAAAAAATAAAAATTACAGGTCTACATCACTGATGAACATAGATGCAAAAATTATCAACAGAGTACTAGCAAACAGAATTCAACAACACATTAAAAGGATCATATACCATGATCAAGAAGGATTTATCCCAAGGATGCAAGAATTTTTAAATATACACAAATCAACCAATGTGATACACCATATTAAAAAACTGAAGAATAAAAACCATATGATAATCTCAAAAGATGCATTAAAAGCTTTTGACAAAATTCAACACGCATTTATGATAAAAACTCTCCAGAAAGTGGGCATACAGGGAATATACCTCAATGCAATTTAAGACCACATATGACAAACTGACAGCAAACATCACTCACAATAGTGAAAATCTGAAAGCATTTCATCTAGGATCAGGAACAAGATAAGGATGTCTACTCTCACCACTATTATTTGACATAGTTTTGGAAGTCATACTCACAGCAATCAGAGAAAAAAAAAGAAGTAAGAAAGGATCCAAGTTGCAAAAGAAAAAATAAAGTTGTCACTATTTGCAGATGACATGATACTATACATAGGAAGCCCTAAAGACACTTCCAGAAAACTACTAGAGCTCCTCAATGGATTTGTAAAGTATCAGGATACAAAATAAATACACAGAAATCTTTTTCATCCCTATACACTGACACTGAAAGATCAGAAAGAGAGATTAAGGAAACAATTTCATTTACCATCGAGTCAAAAAGAATAAAATACCTAGGAATAAACCTACCTATGGAGAGATATACCATGTTTTTGGATTGGAAAAACCAGTATTGTGAAAATGATTGCACTACCCAAAGGAAACTATAAATTCAATAAAGTTCCTGTAAATTATCAATGACAGTTTTCACAGAATTCAAGAAATAAATTTTACAATTAGTACGGAAACACAAAAGACCCCAAATAGCTAAAATAATCTTGAGGAAGAACAGAATTGGAGGAAACCGGCTCCTGACATCAGACTATACTATAAAGCTACAGTCACCAAAGCAGTATGGCACTGGTACAGAAACAGAAATAGAGATAAATGTAACAGGATAGAAAGACCAGAAATTAACCCCAACACCTATGGTCACCTAATCTACAGCAAAGGAGGCAAGACTATACAACAGAGATAAAACAGTCATTTCAGTCATTGGAGCTGGGAAGTCTGGACAGCTAAATGTGAAAAGGTTGAAGTTGAAACGTTCTCTAACACCATACCAAAAAAAAAAAAAAACACACTTCAAAAAGGATCAAAGACCTAAGTGTAAGGCTGGCCACTATAAAACTCATATAAAACTCCGGAAACATAGCCAGAATACTCTCTGACCTAAATTACAGCAATATCTATTTTGATCCACCTCCTAGAGTAATGAAAATAAAAACAAAAATAAACAAATGGTACCTAGTTATACTTTAAAAAGTTTTGCATCAGAAAGGAAACCATAAACAATACAAAAAGACAACCCATAGAATGGAAGAAAATATTTGCAAATGAAGCAACTGATGAGGGATTAATCTCTAAAATAAATAGCTCATGCAGCTCTCTGTCAGTAATACAGTCCTCCCCCCAAAAACGTGGGCAGAAAGTCTAAAGAGACATTTCTTCAAGGAAGTCATACAGATAGCCAAAAAGAACTTAAAAAGATGCTCAACATCACTAATTATCAGAGAAATACAGATTAAAACTACAATGAGGTATCACGTCACACTATTCAAAATGGCCATCCTAAAAAAGTTTATGAACAATAAAGGCTGGAGAGGGTGTGGAGAAAAGAGAACCCTCCTGCACTTTTGGTGGGAATGTAAATTGCTACAGCCACTATGGAGACCAGTATGGGACTCCTTAAAAAACTAAAAATTGAGCTACCGTATAACCTAGCAATCCCACTCCTGGGTATTTATCTGGAGAAAACCATAATTCAAAATGATACATGCATTCCCATTGCTTATTGCGGAACTATTTCCAACAGTTAGGACATGGAAGCACCTAAATGTCCATCATCAGAGGAACAGATGAAGAAGATACTGTACATGTATACAATGGAATATTCAGTTGAGTTCAGTTCAGTTCAGTCGCTCAGTCGTGTCCGACTCTTTGCAACCCCATGAATCGCAGCACGCCAGGCCTCCCTGTCCATCACCAACTCCCGGAGTTCGCCCAAACCCACGTCCATCAAGTTGGTGATCCCATGCAGCCATCTCATCCTCTGTCGTCCCCTTCTCCTCCTGCCCCCAATCCCTCCCAGCATCAGAGTCTTTTCCAATGAGTCAACTCTTCACATGAGGTGGCCAAAGTACTGAAGTTTCAGCTTTAGCATTGTTCCTTCCAAATAACCCCATTACTCAGCCATAAAAAAGAATGAAATTATTCCACTGCAGCAACATGGATGAAGTTAGGCAGACAGAGGAGGATAAATATCACTTATATGTTGAATAAAAAAAAAGCTACAAATGAGCCTATTTACACAACAGAAATTGAATCACAAACCACAGATGTAGAAAACTTCTGGTTACCAGGTGGGAGGGAAGTGGAGGGATAAACTGGAAAACTGAGAGTGACCTATACGCACTGTGCTGTGCTTAGTTGCTCAGTCACGTCCAACTCTTTGTGACCTCATGGACTGCAGCCCGCTGGGCTCCTCTGTGCATAGGATTCTCCAGGCAAGAATATTGGAGAGGGTTGCCATGCCCTCCTCCAGGGGATCTTCCCAACCCAGGGATCGAACCCAGGTATTCTTCATTGCAGTGGATTCTTTACCATCTGAGCCACCAGGGAAGTCCAAGAATACTGGAGTGGGTAACCGATCCCTTCTCCAGGGGATCTTCCCGACCCAGGAATTGAACCAGGGTCTCCTGCATTGTAGGGGGATTCTTTACCAGCTGAGCTACCAGGGAAGCCCCCAATACCCACTATTATATATAAAATAAATAAATAATAAAAACCTATGGTACAGCACAGGAAATTCTATTCAATACTCTGTAATGACCTATGTGGGAATAGAACCTAAAAAAAGAGTACATATATGAGTAACTAATTCACGTTGCTGCACGCAGAAATTCAGACACAATTGTAAATCAACTGTGCTCCAATAAAAAATTAATTAAAAAATATAACCTTGTAAATTTCAAATGATGACTGGGTTTGCCTAGCATATAGTCAGTAGTCAGTCTGTGATGTTATTTTTCTTTATTGTCCCATCTGCATGAGTTAATCTAAATGAGATTGGTCATGTTACTTTGAATGGAAAAAGCTATTTCAAGGGAACAAGTGTTTTTCACGGTTGCCCAAAGAATCACTGATTAATATTTGCCTATCAAATGGGAACCTCAGGAATATCAGAAAGAAAGCTCTCTTGGGCCCTTGAGAATCAGCTCTTCAATATGGTGTAACTACAAGGAAAATGAGGCTGGATTCACAATCCAAGAAAGAACATCAGTCTTAAACTTTGTGTTCAATCACACTGCAAAAGTGTCCCATTGCAATAGGAAAGACAAAACAACAAACAAGCAAACAAAAAAGGACTGACTGGTTATGCACAGAACCCCTGTCTTTCAATAACTATAAGAAAGAGTCATATTATTTAATTTCATATCCATCATGTAGCATTATTGTGAGTTTTGGTACTACGTATGCACAAAAGGGAGAAGGCAATGGCACTCCACTCCAGTACTCTTGCCTGGAAAATCCCATGGACGGAGGAGACTGGTGGGCTGCAGTCCATGGGGTCGCTAGAGTCGGACACAACTGAGCGACTTCACTTTCACTTTTCACTTTCATGCACTGGAGAAGGAAATGGCAACCCACTCCAGTGTTCTTGCCTGGAGAATCCCAGGGACGGGAAGCCTGGTGGGCTGCGGTCTATGGGGTTGCACAGACTCGGACACGACTGAAGCAACTTAGCAGCAGCAGTAGCATGCACAAAAGATGTAACCAGTGTTGGTTCTCAGAGATGGCTAATATCTGAGTAACCAAAGGACGCTGCCGTTCCCATGAATCACCACGTTAATCTCTGAAACATGCTTCCAACCAGAGTGTCAGAGCATTCATCTCTAAGCTGAAATTCAGCATATTCAGGATCTATGTCTTTATTCTTTTTGTCAGCAAACATTTATTGAAGACCTACAATATGTCAGACATTATGTTATATATTGCAAGAATATTAGTGAAAGAAATAGACACTAAAAAACAAAGCAAAGCAAAATAAAAACCTGTTCTCAATGGGGTAGCATTTTGTGTGTTAGTCGCTCAGTTGTGTCTGACTCTTTGCGACCCATGGACTGCAGCCCACCAGGCTCCTCTCTCCGATTCTCCAGGCAAGAACACTAGGGCGGGTTGCCATGCCCCCCTCCATTTTAGAGCGGTGGGTAAAGAGTCAGAAATATGTAAACGATACAGTATGTTAGAAAGCACAAGTGTGCCGAGAAGAGTCAAACAACGAAAAAATAAGGTGTGTGGAGAATGAGGGGAGTGCTGTTTTAGTTCAGGTAAACAGGTTTGCATTAGAAGATGACTTTGAGCAAAGATCTGATGGAGAAGAAGCAAGCAACGAGAACCTCAAAAGGAAAAAAAATTCCAAGTACAGGGAATTCCAACCTCCAAGGCTCCAGGGGTCATTCAAAAACTGACCAGATGCTCAGCTCGTCTGCATCTACATATAGATAATTATTTTGATGATAATACTTTTATGAAAACATAACCTATTTTGTTGTAAGTCACTTAGAAAAATAGTGGTGGGGAATTACTATAAAAGCACTTGAAGAAGAGCACCCTTTATTAGTAAATTTTAGTCAGGGACAGATTCTTTCTACAAATCGTGTTTGCAGCATGCAAGTTTCTAATACCAATCCCTAGTACTCAGCCCCATGTTTCATATCTTTTTTTTTTTTTTTTTAGTGTTAGGCTACCTGGTGTACACACTGATACTCATGCAAATATCTGTTAGACACTAACTTGAATAGCTGCTTGGATTCTCTTTTTAAATTTTGTACAGCTCTTAAGTAGAAACCACATTTCTAGCTTTCCCGTGAATTGATTCTGTGTCTGAATCTTGATTAAGTACTTCTGGGTTCTTAGTGTGATCTACAGTGACCGTTCAGTTTATCGTCTAAAGTAGGACACTTTGGTGGAGGACAAATGGTGAACTGGAAGGACATAAATCAGAACTGTCCCAGACAAGCAGACCATATGGGCCCTGGAGACAGATCGAACAAGAGTCCTGAAGTTATCAATGTGCCTAGAATTGAAAAACGGCCTTTCCTCTTATGGACGCTTACCCAGGCTGTGTTAGACCCATAATATGGAGTTAGGAGACCTAACTTTGTTGCTTAGGAGAATTTATTCAGGTGAAAACGCAAACATGTCCAGGACAGAACCATTTTAAAGAATCAGATGGAAGCAGAAATGGGAAGTCTGAAAGAATTATATTCGATTACTATAGAAATTATTGAAAGGGGATTACTATAAAAGTCTCCTGGGCTAAGTTTAAGGCCCTACTCGGAGAAGGCAATGGCACCCCACTCCAGTACTCTTGCCTGGAAAATCCCATGGACGGAGGAGCTTGGTGAGCTGCAGTCCATGGGGTCACTAGGAGTCGGACACGACTGAGCGACTTCACTTTCACTTTTCATTTTCATGCATTGGAGAAGGCAATGGCACCCCACTCCAGTGTTCTTGCCTGGAAAATCCCATGGACTGAGGAGCCTGGTAGGCTGCAGTCCATGGGGTCTCGAAGAGTCAGACACGACTGAAGCGACTTAGCAGCAGCAGTGTAGAACTATAACTACTTAGTGAGGATCAAAGTAGCCAGTAGTGTTTATGAGTGTACTCTGGCATGAATAATACTGCAGTCCTTATTTCTTTAGCTTAAATCATAATAATGGAAGTGATGGAATCATGAAACATGGTATCCATAGTCTTAATGTCAGAATAATGAGCGTCATGATAAAGAAACAATTTTTAAGTTTTTCGGTATCAGATTGATTGACTTAAATGGGGAGTTATGATAACAAAAGTCTCTTTGGTAGAAGAGATTGACAATTTCCCCTCCTCTTAAAATTATAGTCCGATGCCACATCTAGTGTTGAAACACATTTGCCACCAAATCAATTCGCACTTCTGATTCCTACTGGGAGTCCTCATGGGACATTCTGTGCTCTTGAGATTTAACAACACATCCCATTTTCATGTCAAACACAAATCTGACTGTACTGGCCAAAGATTCTAAGATGCTTTCTATAAAAGATATTAAAATATTCTCATTTTCTGAAATTCAAGATATTCAGACTCCTGCTACTCTTTCCAATGTCAATCAGTTTTTCTTCCCCAGCCTTTATTCACAGAATTTGACCTTCTTAATAATTATCTTGGAGAAGGTGATGGCATCCCACTCCAGTACTCTTGCCTGGAAAATCCCATGGACAGAGGAGCCTGGTAGGCTGTAGTCCATGGGGTCGAGAAGAGTCGGACATGACTGAGCGACTTCACTTTCACTTTTCACTTTCACTTTTCACTTTCATGCATTGGAAGGGAAATGGCAACACACTCCAGTGTTCTTGCCTGGAGAATCCCAGGGACGGGGGGGCCTGGTGGGCTGCTGTCTATGGGGTCGCACAGAGTCGGACATGACTGAAATGACTTAGCAGCAGCAGTAGCAATAATTATCTATTTTGCTCCCCAAATTTACTTCAATGATTATCTTTATTTCTTCATTTCTACTAGACTGTATATTTCTATTTTTAAAAAAAAATTCGTATAATATGCAAAGTTTTATGGAATTATGGTAATTTTCAATAGTTATCTTAACTTTTGACAATTTTCATAATCTGTAATATATTTCAAATGTCAAATCTACAGATTCTGTTGCTTAATTTTGACACTTCAAACTCAGATGAAATAACTTCAAACCCTTTTTATTACACAGACAACATTTGCTCCTATCTCTAAACTTAAATACTGCCAAAACTTGGAGTTAGAAGTACATTCTGGGGTTCATTAAATTTTATTATGTCTTAATGTGATATATATTTTTATCATTCCTTGTACTCTGAAATAAGTTGTCGAATATTGTGGTTCTACGCATGTTACTAATAGTGTTACAAACATGAATTAATTAATAACAACATTTATACCATGTTCTCCATGCTGCCTGGCACTATTCTAAGAGAACTTAATGTTTTTAAAAATTCATATATTCCATATTATAACAAAGTTTTGGATAAAACATGGGTAATCAGTATGTATACCTAAGAGAAGATTAAATATTATTAAGACAATGTTTTATAAAAATAATACAGAAGGTGGGAGGTCTTGAAAACAAAATATCACTATGTGAGATTTTAATTCAAACAATATTTGCTGAATGAATGAAACTATGTAATGTCGTCATGATCAAAAGCCTGGTGGGTGGGTACGACATAGGGCCTTCCTTTCACCCAGCAGAACGCACTTCAGTGAGAAATAATTTGGTGAGAAAACCTCTAGAGATAGGTGGAGAGCATCATCATGTATTCCATGCATAATTTGTGTTAAACTGTTCCAGCATTATTAAAATATATACATGTGTGTGTATACAAACACACACATACATATTCATAGTTCAATACATTGAATATATATTCAAGTCATGTGTGTAATATTTTTACTAAAATGCTGAAGTTGTTTAATTATGATTATGAAACATTAGAGTTAACTTTTTCCTTTCTAACTCATTTGAAATTTCTGAATTTAAATAGTTATTGAACAGATTTATAAGCATCCACTCCATGTACTACGTGAATCTAACAAAGTTCTAGATTTTTCTTATGTTAGTGAAAGTGAAGTAGCTCAGTTGTGTCCGACTCTTTGTGACCCTGTGGACTGTAGCCCACCAGGCTCTTCCTTCCATGGGATTCTCCAGGCAAGAATACTGGAGTGGGTTGCCATTTCCTTCTCCAGGTTTCTTATGTTAACAATTCTTCAAATACTTACAATCCCAGCAAACACTTATTTTGGCCTTACAGTGAGAAGCAACTCTCTGGCACCATCTGTTGGCTGAATTGGTTAATTTTTTTGTATCAAGACATATGCAAATTAGTACTGAATGAATGAAACATCATCTTTCTTTCTTATTTTTTGTTACTGATGAGCAGCCTGAGCCATCGACGCTGACAGTCGTTGATGCCATCAGAAATGCCGGTAAATGTATGCTGCGCCCTTGGAATCCAAGGTTGCCTTCTAATCACGAATGAAAACTTGCTTTAATGTGGTCTGCAGGGGCCCATCTCCACAGGTGACATTCATGCTGAAATGTCTAATCAGAGGCCAAAATAATCTTTACCGGCATGAACTGGCTCTCTTGTGTGTCTTTTTTTTTTTTTTTTCCTTTAAAGCACTTAAACCCTGCTGGCAAACTGCTGACACCACCCTCTGTGGTGCTGAGTTTGAGCCTGGGCGTCAGAAGGACAACTGTGTAGAAAGCATTGGTTAGGTGTCGTTACTCAGCTATTTCCTTTAGCAGAAATGATTCAGTTTAATCCTAACCCAAATTAGGGATGAGGAAACTAAGGGCAGAGAGATTAAACATCTTGCCCCTCGAGTCCCAGGTAGTCCATTAAAATGTCACTTCTTCCAGTAAGCACTTCTCCAGCAACTGTGCTGGAAGTTTGAACACCAGACCCCTCACATTTCTTATTCCTTCCATTGTTTAGTAATTACCACTATAGTATGCATTGCATGTATCTTGCTTCCCGTCTGTCTCCCTCCACAGAATGTGAATTGCATGATACTAGGAATTTTAACTGTTTTCTATCATGACTGTCATCTCAGCCCCAAAACAGTCCCTGGCACAGAGCAGATGATCAGTAAACATTTGTTAATTAAATGAGTAAATTAATGAATGCCCACTTGATGGTAAAGCTAGGATATGAATCCGTGCTTCTTTACACGGTCTTTCTGCTGCCACAAGCTATGATCCTTTCACCCTGCTCACAAAACCACTATGGCCAGTGTCTCATTAACTTAAGCCATTCAAGAGTTTTACTTTTCAACTCCTCTGAATTAATCAGAAAAAGGACACACCTCAAGTGAACACTCATTTCTCCAGGATTTAATATATTCCTGGCGAGTAGCTTCCATGTACCAGGCACACAGTAGGAATGCTCTCTCTCATGTGCCTGAGCAAATACCTGCATGCTTGACACTTCTCTGCAGGGCCTTCCTGAAGATGCAGAGGCGGCCGCAGACCAACATTCAGCTGATAGACCACAGCGAGGAAGGACGGTCAGGACGCCCTGGCTTCTCTTGTTTGACCGAAGATCGTGGGTCTTCTCTCTGACCTTCTCTATTGACAGCACCCACTGCCCTGTGCTTTAATGATCAGCTTATCATTGTACCCATCCTTGTAACCCCATGCATTCGTTTGTTCGAGTTTGCTTCCTGACTCTCAGAAGCAAGTAAAGCGGTTACTTGACTATATAGTGTTGAATCAGTTCAGTTCAGTTCAGTTCAGTCGCTCAGTCATGTCCGACTCTTTGCGACCCCATGAATCGCAGCACGCCAGGCCTCCCTGTCCATCACCAACTCCCAGAGTTCACCCAAACTCACGTCCATCGAGTCAGTGATGCCATCCAGCCATCTCATCCTCTGTCGTCCCCTTCTCCTCCTGCCCCCAATCCCTCCCAGCATCAGAGTCTTTTCCAATGAGTCAACTCTTCGCATGAGGTGGCCAAAGTACTGGAGTTTCAGCTTTAGCATCAGTCCTTCCAAAGAACACCCAGGGTTGATCTCCTTCAGAATGGACTGGTTGGATCTCCTTGCAGTCCAAGGGACTCTCAAGAGTCTTCTCCAACACCACAGTTCAAAAGCATCAATTCTTCGGCGCTCAGCCTTCTTCACAGTCCAACTCTCACATCCATACATGACCACTGGAAAAACCATAGCCTTGACTAGACGGACCTTTGTTGGCAAAGTAATGTCTCTGCTTTTGAATATGCTATCTAGGTTGGTCATAACTTTCCTTCCAAGGAGTAAGCATCTTTTAATTTCATGGCTGCAGTCCCCATCTCCAGTGATTTTGGAGCCCAGAAAAATAAAGTCTGACGCTGTTTCCACTGCTTAAAAGGAGTACACTTGTTAAAAAGGCTTCTTCAGGCTTTCTTTTTGGATACTCCCAGTGCTCCTGATGAGAAAGCATGTATCTAACAAACTGGAAGACAACACAAAAGGGAAATCAGACTTGCCTATCTTTTTCAATAAACCCAGTAATGAACTAAGATATTTGAAATGTACAAAGAAATTTAAGACACAGAAGAGAGACAATACAATCTCCGCTAGGTTATTTTAAAGAAATCCATGTCTTACCCCAGTTTATTTCCAGTAAAAGTGCTATGAAACTTATTTCTTTGTGGTTAAAAGGGAAGGACATATCCCTTTGCTAAGGAAGTGGAGTCACATGAGAATGAGATAACAGCCTCGTGTCATTTATCCGGGATTGACAGCAAGAGAGAAATACAGAGATAGGAAAAGGCAGCTAGAAGAAAGGACTTAACCTTTCTCTAAGAGTCCAATAGATTTTTATAGAGATAATGTACTTATACTTGTGCAGAGAGATGACTCTATAAACCAGATCAGCTAAAATTCCATGGGCTGCTTAACTGTGCCCAATTTCTTCATCTTTAAAATAGAATTGACAATATACCTAGTTCTTAGGATTGTTTTGCAGAATTAATGATTGAATATACATAATGGACTTACGATAGTTCCTAGCACATAATAGGCACTACATAATGTCAGTATTACAGGTTTTGTTATTTCATTGTTTCCTCTTTGCTTCTAATAAATCTTTGGTTTATTGTCTTAGCTGCTATATTTACTATATTTTTAAAAGATTTACAAAGGTACGAGATAAAGGATTGTCTATTTGTCTGAATAGCATGTTAAAAGGGTTCAATTATTTCCTAGAACTGTGTGCAGGGATGGCAGGGGAAATGTCTAGCTGACTCAGGGGAAGGGCAAAGACCAAAGATAAATTGGGTCCCCAATCATATTTCCACACCAGAACATTATTGTACCAATCCAAAAATTGAAGAGTCTGGGTTATAGCTTTAATTTGGGTGAACTTCATAAAATTCTTCGTGAAGAGCATATTGTGCAAGGAACACAGGTTGCAGACAGATTTGAATATCAGCTCCACCAGCTGTAAACCTCAGACCAGTTAATTCGGCCCATGCAGTGCCCGACATCTCCTTACCCCTCTGACCTCCCACCGGACTCTTTCCCCACAGCTACAGCCGCGGCCGCATCTCATCAGTTCCAGCCCTCTCCGCCTCCCATTTACTTCCTGAAACATCGCAGACAGGAGCAAAGGTTGTGCAAAAGCTGCATATTTGGAGTCCTTGAGGAAGAAAAGTAAAACCTTGGAACAGAACTAACATTTACAACTATAATCCAAGACAACTTTCCATAAAATAATCTTAAATCAGTATATCAAAAGGGCCAAAAGCTTATCAGAAAAAAGTGAACTACAACAAGCAACTCCAAAATATATCTGATTAAAACTATTAGACCTTAAAGAAAATTAACATTCTCAGGACCCCCAAAGATGACAAAGGCATGAAAAGTAAACAGGCAATCAGACTTCTCAAAAATGAAATATAAATCAATGCAACATGAAGAAGCATTTCCAGAAACTAAAAAAAAAAAAAATCCTGACATGAGCTTTTTCAAGTGTAAAAATAATAGAAAATCAGGTTTTTGGAAATTTTATTTTTTAATTAAAATATAGTTGATTTACAATATTGTGTTAATTTTCTATTACATAGTAAAGCGATTCAGTTACACACACATATATATTTACATTCTTTTATATTGCTTTCTATTATGGTTTATCAGAGTATACTGAATATAGCTCCCTGTGCTCTACAGTAAGACCTTGGTATCCACTCATTCCATATATACTAGTTTGCAGCTGGTAACCCCAAACTCCCATCCCATCTCTCCCCGACGCCCCTTCCATGGCAATCACATGTCTGTTCTCTATGCCTGTGTGTCTATTTCTGCTTTGTAGATAAATTCATTTGCATCATATTTTAGACTCCATTAATAAATGATATCATATGTTAGAAATCAGTTTTGAATGTGCAAAATCTCAAAGAACACATGCACCTTTCTAAAGGAATCCACTAGAGGATGAGCTTTTCCCAGTCAAAAGATAAGAGGAGAAACTCTGATAAAGGGACGTGAACTTGGGCAAACTCCAGGAGATGGTGAGGGACAGGGAAGCCTGGCATGCTGCAGGCCACGGGATCGCAAAGAGACAGACATGACTTGGCGACTGAACAACAGCAACAAAAACAACAAAAGTTCTAATTTTTAATTATAAAACTAAGAATTGTAGAAGAAGGATATGCAAATACAACATACTCTGATAAGTAAAATAATGAAACAAAGAAAAAGTGAGGAGATAAGAAAGTAGGATTAGTTCATTAACTATTGCATCTATATTGGGTTGGAGTTAAATTTAAAAACTAACAGAAGAGATATAAACGTTTAAAAGAGAGAGTAAAGTAAAGGAGAATTAAATCACTGCAAACAGGTGGCATTAATGGTAAAGAACCTGACTGCAAACGCAGAAGATGTGAGACACCTGGGTGTGATCCCTGGGTCAGGAAGATCCCCTGGAGGAGGGCATGGCAACCCACTCCAGTATTCTTGCCTGGAGAATCCCATGGACAGAGGAGCCTGGTGGGCTATGGTCCATGGGGTTGCAAAGAGTCAGACACAAATGAAGTGACTTAGCATCCACACAAAAGTATAATAACATAGTAATAACTAGAACAAAGATAGAAACCTTTATGTGTTGCTGCTGCTGCTAAGTCGCTTCAGTCATGTCCGACTCTTTGCTACCTCATGGACTGCAGCCCACCAGGCTCCCCTGTCCCTGGAACTCTTCAGGCAAGAACACTGGAGTGGGGTGCCATTCCATTCCAAAGGGATCTTCTGGACCCAGGGATCAAACCTGGGTCTCCTGCATTGCAGGCAGATTTTTTGCTGTCTGAGCCAGCAGAGAAGCCTGACAGGTAAATAGGAGATTCAATAAACAGAAAGAGGATAATAAGCATAATTCTGCTGCTGCTGCTGTTAAGTCGCTTCAGTCGTGTCTGACTCTGTGTGACCCCATAGATGGCAGCCCACCAGGCTCCCCCGTCCCTGGGATTCTACAGGCAAGAATACTGGAGTGTGCTGCCACTCCAGTGTATGTGTGTGTGTATATATATATATATAAAATTATAATATAATAATATTACAATTATATATTTTATATAATAAATAGCAAAATATAATATAAATTTTATATAAAAATACAGTATAAAGTACCAAAGTATAGTATAAAAATTTAAAGAAATGATATTAACAACAAAGAGGATATACAAAAATAGAGTGAAAATAGAGTAAAAGACTGGAAAAGGTCAGTTTTCATTCCAAGAAAGGCAATGCCAAAGAATGCTCAAACTACCGCACAATTGCACTCATCTCACACGCTAGTAAAGTAATGCTCAAAATTGTCCAAGCCATGCTTCAGCAATACATGAACCATGAACTTCCTGATGTTCAAGCTGGTTTTAGAAAAGGCAGAGGAACCAGAGATCAAATTGCCAACATCGACTGGATCATGGAAAAAGCAAGAGAGTTCCAGAAAAACATCTATTTCTGTTTTATTGACTATGCCAAAGCCTTTGACTGTATGGATCACAATAAATTGTGGAAAATTCTGAAAGAGATGGGAATACCAGACCACCTGACCTGCCTCTTGAGAAATCTGTATGCAGGTCAGGAAGCAACAGTTACAACTGGACATGGAACAACTGACTGGTTCCAAATAGGAAAAGGAGTATGTCAAGGTTGTATATTGTCACCCTGCTTATTTAACTTCTATGCAGAGCACATCATGAGAAACACTGGGCTGGAATAAGCACAAGCTGGAATCAAGATTGCTGGGAGAAATATCAATAACCTCAGATATGCAGATGACACCACCCTTATGGCAGAAAGTGAAGAGGAACTCAAAAGCCTCTTGATGAAAGTGAAGGAGGAGAGTGAAAAAGTTGGCTTAAAGCTCAACATTCAGAAAACGAAGATCATGGCATCTGGTCCCATCACTTCATGGGAAATAGATGGGGAAACAGTGGAAACAGTGTCAGACTTTATTTTTGGGGGCTCCAAAATCACTACAGATGGTGACTGCAGCCATGAAATTAAAAGACGCTTACTCCTTGGAAGGAAAGTTATGACCAACCTAGATAGCATATTCAAAAGCAGAGACATTACTTTGCCAACAAAGGTCCGTCTAGTCAAGGCTATGATTTTTCCTGTGGTCATGTATGGATGTGAGAGTTGGACTGTGAAGAAGGCTGAGCACTGAAGAACTGATGCTTTTGAACTGTGGTGTTGGAGAAGACTCTTGAGAGTCCCTTGGACTGCAAGGAGATCCAACCAGTCCATTCTGAAGGAGATCAGCCCTGGGATTTCTTTGGAAGGACTGATGCTAAAGCTGAAACTCCAGTACTTTGGCCACCTCATGGGAAGAGTTGACTCATTGGAGAAGAATCTGATGCTGGGAGGGATTGGGGGCAGGAGGAGAAGGGGACGACAGAGGATGAGATGGCTGGATGGCATCACTGACTTGATGGACGTGAGTCTGGGAGTTGGTGATGAACAGGGAGGCCTGGCGTGCTGCGATTCATGGGGTCACAAAGAGTCGGACACGACTGAGCGACTGAACTGAACTGATGATAACAATACACGTGGTAATTATAAGATAGTATGACAGAACTGAGACCCAACATATGAGTAATATAATAAATGTCATTAGGTATGCTCATTTAATGAAAAAACAGATTTCAATTGGCTCATAAAGCACAATCAGTCCCTACCCTGTTACAAGAGATACCTGAAACACAGTGATTCAAGCTCTGAAAACGAAAGAAACAGGCAGTTTACTAGACGAGATGAAGTGTAAGAGCGCAGAGACCACCGTCCTGATGTCAGATGCAGCAGAATTTAAACCAAAAGCTTTAACGGAGGGAAGAGTGACTCTTTACTGTCCCAGACTCCCTGTCGTCACTCCAGCAGTTGTATCCTCCTCACTGCTCCACTCGTTCTGTTTTATTTTTTATTTTCTAAAGAACGTATCCACTTCTAACATATAGTTTACCTCATTTATTGTGTCTGGTAACAAGTGAGTGAATTTGTTGTCAGCACGCCAGCCCATGAGGGCACATATTTCACCTGCTTTTGAATGGGTGTGCATCGACTTTCTAGAATTTTGGGGTGGGCTGTTTTCAGAGCTCCCTCTCTGGTCTCCTGGCTTGTCTGGCCCCTAGCTCTTGGGGGTTCAGGGTGGGTGGGGAGGGGGCGGCAGTGCCTGTAGGACCCCCAGGTCCATGCCTGCTTCTCTCTTCCCACCGCCCCCCAGCTGACCAGGAGGGACCCTCTGTGCCGACTGGGCACAGGGCCACCACACCCAGGGTGGGAGGCCTATCAGAGCCAAGGCCACGGCCAGAAGGAGGGCACGGCTTGCTCACCTTCCCTGTTTGGGTGAAATGAAAACAAGTCTCTGGGGTCAAAAAAAAAAAAAACTGCTCAGTAAATATCAGTTAAGTGAATGAATAAATACACTTTATCTGTTTTTTTCACCTGTGATGTGAAAACAAGAGAAAATGCAATACAATCTTTAGCAAAGGCTCAACTGACTTCTGGATGACTTTAATAATAATAATACTAATAGTAACGATAGTAAACATTTCAAGTCTAGCTCCTTATGTCTTTAAACACCCTGGAATATTGTTTTGAAAAACCAAAATCATCCTAAAGGAAACAAAAACTAATTGAAGGAGTCTGATCTGCTTGTTGGTATTTGGATGAGACGGCTGAAATCTGGTCTTCCAGCTTTCTCTACACCATCTTCTTCATCGACAGAAACACTTTTCTATTGAGTAGCAGTAAAATTTAATGCAGGAATAAACATTTTAATTCAAAAGAATTTAATTACTATGGTACACATCATACTCCAATTCCTGCCTTCAATATCCACCCATCACAAACTCACTGAATGAATCAACATGCAAGAAAACACAAGTGGTAAGCAACCACAAGATATATGAGCTACAGATATTAAGACATACGGTTCTTTTTAGCCTTGATTTTCTTCCCTTTCCCCATTTTCATCGTGTATAAGTCTAACGAAAAGGAAATATTGAAAAGCATTTTAGGGTGTTTAGGTGTACATTTAGGACCATCTGTAATGTGAATTATCGATAGCTATAATAACATCAAGTGAAGTAACAACTTGTGTGTCTCACATGCATGTAGAATCATAAACTCATAGAATTTTGGAACATGAAGTATAGTAAACTTTGATACTATCATTAAACATAGCTCTATTATATACAGCTCTACATATACATAGCTCTATGTGTATTTTCTGAAAAGTGAAACAGTTTGACTGCATTCTTATTTTAATTTTCATATGTGACCCTAAACTCAAGCTTCACAAAGATAAAGACACGCAACAGCACAATAGTTAGAAGTCAAATAAAGAGCCCTTCTGGTTGGCGAAATGGAGAAAAGTAAGCTGTGAAGGTGTTTTTTTCTGCAGGGAATGCAAGATATTATCTTATTCTTAAATAGATTTGAAGATGTACTTTAATACTGCTAAGCATTTTTCTTCTTCTCACAGTCTAAAAAAATCAATGTCACTGTGAGTGATAGATTTTCTTCTGGCTGTGGAAGGCTTTCTTGGTTAAAAAGAAAACAGTCTAAAAAGTAAGTCTGGAATAGCCCTGTTTGTCAACAAGAAAAACGCTATAAAAGAATCTGTGCCTGTGGGGACTCTCCTGGTGATCTAGTGGTGAAGGCTGTGTGCTTTCGATGCAGAGGGCACAGGTTTGATTCCTGGTCTGGAAACTAAGATCCCAGATGAAACATTTGGGTGCTGATGAAAGGAAAAAAATAAAAAGGCAAAGTGCTAATCTTGTGGGAATGTGTTCCACACAGGCTGGCCAGTGGGACAGAGGGCATGGCAACTTGATCCTGCTACAGGTCACCCAGCTGACGGAAGCAACACGTCACAGGGGAGAGCTCCTACTGGAGGTTTCTTCTGGATTCCTTTACTCCTATAAATGAAATGTGTATAGCTCTTAACTTGTCCCACTTACAAGTCTCACAGGAAGCGTTCTTCCCTAATAATAAAGAGAGTTGCTTCAGCTTAACCAAGTACAGAGAGAGAAGCATATGTTTCCAACTTTGAATTTATATCCTCCAAAAGGGAAGCACTGATAAGGGTCATGATTCCACATTTTAGGAGTGCGATGCAGAAATTTTATAGCAAATATAAGAATAATAACTTCAAAGAGTGATGTTAGAAAGGAAGGTGGCTTTATCTGAATGTGTACAAAATTAAATTCTGGTAAAACAACCAGATTTCTGGTAAGAAAAGAATTCAGAAGCTCTAAAGAAAGTGTATAGTGCTACTAGACTCTCAAATGAGCTCTTGATGGAAAAGCATACTTTACATTACAGAAAGAGATCAAGACACGGAGTGAATTAGGGCGGGAGGGCTGAAAAATAAATGGTGCCTGAAACACAAGCTGGAATCAAGATTGCCAGGAGAAATATCAATAACCTCAGATATGCAGATGATACCACCCTTATGGCAGAAAGTTAAGAGGAACTAAAAAGCCTCTTGATGAAAGTGAAAGAGGAGAGTGAAAAAGTTGGCTTAAAGCTCAACATTCAGAAAACGAAGATCATGGCATCCGGTCCCATCACTTCATGGCAAATAGATGGGGAAACAGTGGAAACAGTGGCTGACTTTATTTTTCTGGGCTCCAAAATCACTGCAGATGGGGACTGCAGCCATGAAATTAAAAGATGCTTACTCCTTGGAAGGAAAGTTATGACCAACCTAGATAGCATATTCAAAAGCAGAGACATTACTTTGCCAACAAAGGTTCGTCTAGTCAAGGCTATGGTTTTTCCTGTGGTCATGTATGGTTGTGAGAGTTGGACTGTGAAGAAGGCTGAGCACCGAAGAATTGATGCTTTTGAACTGTGGTGTTGGAGAAGACTCTTGAGAGTCCCTTGGACTGCAAGGAGATCCAACCAGTCCATTCTGAATGAGATCAGCCCTGGGGTTTCTTTGGAAGGAATGATGCTAAAGCTGAAACTCCAATACTTTGGTTACCTCATGCGAAGAGTTGACTCATCGGAAAAGATTCTGATGCTGGGGGGGATTGGGGGCAGGAGGAGAAGGGGACGACAGAGGATGAGGTGGCTGGATGGCATCACTGACTCGATGGACATGAGTCTGGGTGAACTCCGGGAGTTGGTGATGGACAGGAAGGCCTGGCGTGCTGTGATTCATGGGGTCGCAAAGAGTCGGACACGACTGAGCGACTGAACTGAACTGAACTGAACTGAAGGCCTCAAGTTAGGAATAAGCAGAGTTCACGAGCCAAAGTGGTCTTTGTTATTCTCAGAATGAGAAAACCAAAGGTTCCCTAAATCCATATATTGGGTCAAAAAGACCCAATAAAGTTGTTTGTTAAGAGTGAGAAATCTTAATCCTTCAGTTTCCTCATCTCTAGAACAAAAGAGTGATGGTAAAAGGCCCTGGAATTTATTGAGTATGTGTATCCCTGGCAGCATAAGAAGAGCTGCATGTGGAATACGATCCCTTCTAGACATTTCAGTGCTTTCAGTGACATTTTATTTGATCTACTAGAACTAAAGAACGGAGAAGGCACTGGCACCCCACTCCAGTACTCTTGCCTGGAAAACCCCATGGACCGAGGAGCCTGGTGGGCTGCAGTCTATGGGGTTGCTGAGGGTCAGAAACACTGAGCGACTTCACTTCCCCTTCTCACTTTCATGCATTGGAGAAGGAAATGGCAACCCACTCCAGTGTTCTTGCCTGGAGAATCCCAGGGACGGGGGAGCCTGGTGGGCTGCCGTCTATGGGGTCACACAGAGTTGGACACGACTGAAGTGACTTAGCTTAGCTTAGAACTAAAGAAACAATGACCCCCAGATTATTCATATCCAAGGACAAGGTGACATAATTTCACTTTATATGGAAAGAATGACAGGTTTTTATGACTTTTGTTTAAATCTCTCGACAGCGTATACCTGCAGAAAAGCTGGCTATAAAATCATGTCAGGAGACCTGGAATTTATACAATAAAAGAGATAATTATTCTACTGTGTTTGAAAGACTATACGCAACAATGCTGTAGAAGAGGTCACTGTGCCCAGTTAGAATATCTTGATAAATTTATCTAGGAAGACAAAAGCCTTGAAAATTTTGTCATAAAAGGAATAGCTCTTCTGTAAAAGGCAGTACTTACAGAACATGGCAGTTGCTACAAAAGTTGGAAAGGGTGTAAAATAAAAGATAACTGGACTTATTCCATCTTCTCCCAACGTAGCAGAGCAATTAAAATGTATTTCACTTTTTGTCTTAAGTACAGGTTATAATATGGTAGCCTTCCTAATAGAATCATTGTAAGAATCAAATGAGAAAACATGCAGAGAATACTTAGCACATTAATTAACTCACTGTGAATGTTCAACAAGCACCGAATCAAATGAGAAAACATGCAGAGAATACTTAGCACATTAATTAACTCACTGTGAATGTTCAACAAGCACCGCCCTTAGTAACTAGGATGTACCCTTCATAATGGCAAGAATCAGGAATCACGACTACCTTTGCATACCCGTATATCACCATCATCTGGCAGATAGCAGGTCCCCCTAACCACATGGTGAATATATAGCTGTGGACTTTCTGGGCTCAAAAACAGAACTTGGAGTGTGACTTCCAGAGTAAAAGGCTTCAGTTCAAAAAAGAAAGTGGAGCCAACGTAGTGGAACAAAGTGGTTTATCGCTTTCCCAGCACCTGCACGTCAGAGGACACGTTCATGAGAACTGGAGAGGCTGTCCGTTCCCCAAGCTGACCTCCCCCAGCTGCTGGTGTTCTTGGTCACTCACTGCATAGTCGTTTCCCTCTGACCTCGCTGACCATTCCTTCTGCTTCTTTCCTGAACCTTCTCCACTGTTCAAACTTCAACCCTAGAGGATTCGCTGCCTTCACACTCTATGCACTCTATCTGGTGATGTGTGTATCTAATTCCGTGGTTTCAACGGTAATTTGTATGCTGATGACGTCAAATTCTTGAAATGATTAGCTCAACTGTCTAATCGGCTATTAATTAAACACTGCAATTTCAGTTTGACCACAGCTAATCTAAAGTCAGTATCTCCTATGTGCTTCCCTGGTGACTCCAATGGTGAAGAATCTGTCTGCAATTCGGGAGAGGTGGCTTCTATCCCTTGGCTGGGAAGATCCCCTAGAGAAGGGAATGGCAACCCACTCCTGTACTCTTGCCTGGAGAATCCCATGGACAGAGGAGCCTGGCGGGCTACACTCCCTGGGGTTGCAGAGTCGGACACCACCGAGCGAACAGTGCTAAATTCTTCCAGGAAGCCAAATATATGATAGTTCTCTCCTCATTTCATGTCACAATATCAATCCCAAGCTCAACAAATGATACAATCTAAAATTAGATACTTCAGACTATGCCTGAGAACTAACTGCTCTTCTCACTGTTCTTGTTGAATGCATAGCCAAGTTAATCTATCATCCATCCAACTGATGTTTAAATCAACATGAGTCTTGACTAGCTGGATTTCCTCAATATATGGACTATGTCTTTTAATTACCTGTGAGACATTATTTAGGAAAATTTTATCCACTATTGAAAAAGTCCTTTTAAATAGTTGCAGAATACTTGTTTTGGTAAAGATAGCTTACAAACATGTGAGTCTGTTCTCAGCTTGGATGCATTGCTATGACCATCAGGGCCTGTGTAAGCCCCTGGGGTTCATTGTCTGCAGCCCCTAATGGTTTACAGCCGTTTGTTACGATGAGTGCATTCATCTCCACTGATGCTGAATCATTTTATAGCTTCAAATTGCTGTTTGTTGGAGGCATGCTTATCCTTGGTGATAAACACTTTATTTTTACTCCGTAGGAACCCTTCACAATCTATTGACGTAAGTAGGGTTGGGTGCTCTCCCACTAAAAGGTCCAGTTTGCCATTCTTATAATATATTCTGTATCAGTCCTCACCACTGACACTCTATAATGCTGTCACTGAGTATGCTCCAAGCGGTTCCCTTCCATCCCTGATTATAGTCTACGGTACTCGGACTTAGGACTTAACAATTGCCAGTGGAAACCAGGTAACTAGTATATGAATCCCTTAATTTTATATATATATATATATATATATATACACATAGTTAAGTCTGTGCACTCTGATCTGAGCACTGAGAAACCCACAGAGTAAGCTATAGGCTTTAGGAGAATTGTATTCATTAGTATTTAGAAGCATCTCCCCCTACCCCCTGCCTTTTTAAAAAATTTTAGATCTATACCTGTGTTCTTGATAGCAGAGTCTACCAGAAATGTGACAGCTGGACAAGTCAAATCCTTAGCATAAAGCACACACTGTTATCACTTACTATTATGGATGTTTTATACTCCCTCAGTGACTTGCAAATAGAAACAGCTAGAAAATTTTGTGGTAAACAAATAAATGTATTGAGTACACAAGGCTGTGTTACAAGCAGCAGAGAACATAGAACTGAATACATGCATATTTTGGTCTAATGGGGCAGACGGATATTTCATAAATAGCTGCAAAAGTTGAACATAATAGATACTATGGGAATGGCAGACAAGGACAGATTTATTCGAATTGCAATATCTGAAAAGACTTCAAGGAAGACAGAACGGTTCAGCTGGGTTTTCACTAATGCGTATGTCTTTGAACAGCAGGTATGAAGGCAAGGGAAGGCTTTGCTGGTCAAAACCATGAAGGAAAGAAGCGTAAGTGAGGAGGAGGCATCTAAGGGCAGCGCACACACTGCATGAATGGAGCATCCTGTTTGCGTGCACGCTCATTTCAGTTTGGAACTCGCGCACAAAGAATAATCTTATAAAATTCTATTCTAGTCTAAGGTAAAAATTAATCTGGTTGAATCTTAATCTCATCTGTAATCCTTACAACTATGAAGACAACTACTAATTAATGAGGATTTTGTTTGTGCTTAGTTCATTCAACATATCATTTGTTTGTTAGTTAACCCTTCTTAATGTACAAACATATAATTCCATTTTGAAGACAGGTTTCAAATAGCTGAGTAACTTGCCCCAAATGAAAACAATTGCAAGTTGCAGAAGTATTCATTCCTAGGTTTGACTGATGGAGGAGCCTGGCAGGCTACAGTCCTTGGGGTTGCAAAGAGCCAGACATGACTGAGCAACTTCACTTTCTTTTTCTTTCTCTTAACTTAAAAAGGAATAACGTGTTTATCAAAAGGAATTATAATCAGGACTTTATTTTATAAAGTTTCTGTATTTCAGTTGAATACCAAATCCATCTTAAAATGCTATTTTTATTGAAACAGCTATCTTTTGATATCTCAGATTGTGCGGATCAAAAGAAAAAAAAAAGACAGTGGATATCCAATTTCCACTTTATTTACTTGATATCACAAGTAGTTATCTCTTACCATCCATGATGTGTTTGGGCGTCATCAGTTTGTGATCGTATCTAGCCGTAAATTTCATTACTGAGAAACAGGGTATTTTAAAGTAATACAGTTTATAGCGTTATCTCTGGAAAAATGCAATAAATGGAGATATACTCAAGAACAAGTCTTCAGAATTCTAACAACCACAGGCAATATTAGGGGGTGTGTGTGTGCTAAGTCACTTCAGTCATGTCTGAATTTTGGAAAAATGTTCAATTCTGTCAGCTGTAGTAAACAAACTCATTTATCCCAAGTCTAAATCTGTGGCTAACTCTCCAATTTTATGGCCAGTAAAAAGTAGTCAATTGCAGTTACTATCATAAACATTTGTGAGATAGATATTTAAACTAAACTGCATTCATTCTGGTCAGAAATGTGATATACACAGCATAAAGTCGTTATAGAGATGTGCTCTGAAAGTAGTGTGCAGTGAGAATTCAATATTGCTGAGATAAAAACACTGCATATTCCTCTGGGGAAAGCTCTACTTCATTTCCTATTCAAAATAATGCTTGTTTGGAGATATACCAATGGCTTTCCACAAAACTATCTTCCAGACAGTCTCTGTGCAGTACTTTACAGAATAATAGCATTTAAAGAATTGCTTTCAGCAAGACTAAATCAAGGTCACTACTACACTGGAATATATTAAATGTTCAGACAGAAAGATACTGAAAAGAGTAGAAGACACATGTCTATGTGTGTATGTATGTGCATGATGCATGCATGCAAATAGACATACGTGTAGCATGTGTATGTATATATGTGCACATGGATCTTACTGTATTTTCAATAATTAAAAAAGAGGACTTTGCTTGTATTCAGAGATGCTGCAAAGGCATTTATCGAGCTTATCTATCCATTGATGCATCAGAAAAGGAAATGAAGCATGGGCTTGTTAGTAGTCACATGCTGTCCTCTCGTGATCACCACTTTTTTTTCTAGAACGTTCTTAAAACAAGTGCATGCTTTCCAGAATTGTACCGGGAATTATTCTCAACTTCATCCGTCTGTTGTTTATGTAATATTTTTTACTGTGGTAAGAACACTTAACATGAGATCTACCCTTTCCAGAAAATTTTAAGTGTCCAATATCATGCTAACTACAAACCCAAGGTAGAAAATTAGCTCTCTAGGAACTTAATCATCATGTACAACTGAAACTTCATCCCACTGAGCAGCAATTCACAGTCCCCCTTCCCCTTGCTCCTGGCAGCCACCACTGAACTTGGTTTATGTGTCTGACTACTTCAGATTCCTCATCTAAGTGGAATCATGTAATCTTTGTCTTTCTATGTCTGACTTACCTCACTTAGCATAATGTCCTCCAAGCTCATCCAGATTGCCACATACGGCAAGACTTTTTTTTTTATAAGGTTGAGTAATATTTCATTGTATTAATTTTTCTTTATCCATTCATCTGCTGATGGACATTAAACTTATTCCTACAGCTTGAATCTTATGAGTGAATGCGCCAATGAACACAGGATTGCAAATATCTTTTTGAGATCAGATTTCAATTATTTTGGATAAATACCCAGGAATGAGATTGCTGGATCATATAACAGCTCTGTTTGTAATTTTTCTAGGAACCTCCATACTATTTTTTACAATGGCTGGATCATTTTACATTGCCACCAACGGTGTACAAGGGCTCCGACTTCTCCATTTCCTCACGGACACTTGTTAACTTTTGTTTGATAAAGCCATCCTGACAGGTGTGTGAGGTGATACTTCACTGTGGTTTTGATTTGTATTTTCCTGGTGATTAGTGTTGCTAAGGATCTTTTCATGTGCCTGTTGGCTACTTGTGTCCTTTGGAAAATGGCTATTCAGTTTCTCTGCCCATTTTTAAATTAATTAATTCTTTTTTTCTTTGCTACTGAGTTAAAGGAATTCCTTAACTGTCTTCTATACTAGTGCCTTATCAGATCTCTTATTTGCAAATGTTTTCTCAGTTCAGTTGAATGAGACGTTGTCTTTTCTCTGTTGATTTTCACTCTTTTGATTCTCGCTTCTTTTGCAGGTACACCTCTTTTAGTTTGATGCAGTCCTCATTATTTATTTTTACTGCTGTTGCCTGTGCTCTTGGTGTCATATCCAAGACATAATTGCCAAGATCAAAGTTACGAAGTTTTTTTTATGCTTTCTTCCAGGGATTTTGTAGATTTAGGTCGTATGTTTAAGTCTTTAATTCACTGTGGGTTCATTTTTTGTGTATAAGATTAGAGTCTAAATTCCCCTTCTTTTTTGTATGCAGATAGAAAGTTCTCCCAACGCTATTTGTTGAAGAATCTATTCTTCCCCCATTGTCTGTTCTTGGCATGCGTGTTGAAGAGTAACTGACTGCATATGCATGGTTTTACTTCCGGATTCTCTATTCTGTATCTGTCTACATGCTTGTCTTCCTGCTAGCTTCATTTTTATGTATTTACAACAATCTGTCTAGAAAGAGAAACTAAGAAAACAAACATTTTTACTACAGTCTCAATAAAATACACAGGCAGAAACTTAACCAAGGGAGTGAAAGAACTATACACTGAAAACTATAAAACACTGATTAAAGAAATTAAAGAGACACAAACAAATGGAAAGACATATCACGTTTATATGTTGGAACAATTAACACTGTTAATATGTCCATACTGTCCAGTATGATCTATAGATTCAATGAGATGCTATCAAAATCCCAAATGGACAGAAATATAAACAGTTTTAAAACACACTTGGAACTACGAAAGTCTGCAAATAGCCAAAACAATCTCTAGAAAGAAGAACCAAGCTAGAACTATCACCATTTCTTCTTTCAAAATATATTATTAAGCTATAGTATAAAGCAGTACACAATACATTTTAATTTTAGCTCTTGATAATTATGTTTTATGCACCTAATACTATCCAAAGTTCCCTGACTTTTACAAAATCAAATTTCATGATCAAGCTTTTCTTCTTGTATTGTAGGATTTAATCCCTTGGAAATGCAGATGGATTTATTAAAATGTTTATCTTTCTCTGAAATTCTGAGCAATTTATGCTGTCCTCCAGATATTTCCTGAAGCAACAGCCATTGAGTTATGCACTGAAATACAGTTATTACCACTCTTACTAAAATACTTCCCAGTTTAGCCATGCCAAAAAAAAAAAGTTCTGATCTTTAGTTTTCTCAACATCAAATTCTTGCAGTTCCTAATTTGAAGTTGAGCTTTATTGAGGAAAAACGTGGAAGAAAAAGGGAAACTGCATCAGTCATTTTCCCCATGTTTAACATCTAACAAAGTGATAATGCACACGCCAATGCTTGGAAGAATTATCTGACTTATTCATTCCTTTCATATGCACGGTCAGCCATGTCTGACTCTTTGTGACCCCATGGACTGTAGCTTTCCAGGATTCTCTGTTCATGCAATTCTCTAGGTAAGAATACTGGAGTGGATTGCCATTCCTTTCTCCAGAGGAAGTTCCGGACCCAGGGATTGAATCTGGGTCTCCTGTATCGTAGGCAGATTCTTTACCACCTGAGCTATCAGGAAAGCCCTTTCTGACCCATAAAAGTTTCCAAAATTCCCTTTAAACCCATGTGTATTCTGAGCAATCAAGTTTACTCACCATAGTTCTTTCTGTTTGAGCATAGGTCTTTTTCATCTTAAAAGCAAACTTTTTTTTTTTATTACAAAAGCCAATATTTTATTGAAAATGAAGTTCAAACAATTCATAATCTAAGCATTTACTGCATTTGTTCAAAGACTCGGTTTCAGGGAAAGAAGAGTCCACTTCATTGTGGAGGTTTTGCTAAAGCTTTATGGCCATGCTGCTGGTCTTTATTTTCCCCTCTCTACTGGGTTTTTCAAAGTGTATTATAAAGATAAGCCTCATGTTCGGCAAAGTTAATATGCCACAAAATGAGAACTGTGGTCAGAGAAATCAGCAATTAGGCTTAGAGCAGAATAATCTGTATGCTACTGGGGAAGAGTGGAGAAAAATTACTATTAGCTCCAGTAGGAATGAAGTGGCTGGGTCAAAGAGGGAATGACGCTTAGCTGTGGCTGTTCCTAGTGGTGATAGTCAGCCCAGTGCTGCAAAGAACAATATTGCATGGGAGCCTGGAATGAATTAAGGTAAACCGGACGTGGTCAAGCAGGAGATGGCAAGATTGAGCATCATCATTTTAGGAATCAGTGAACTAAAATGGCCGAGAATGGGTTAATTTAACTCAGATGACCATTATATCTACTACTGTGGGCAAGAATCCCTTAGAAAAATGGAGTAAAAGAGTCTGAAATGCAGTACTTGGGTGCAATCTCAAAAACAACAGAATAATTTTCATTCATTTCCAAAATAAGCATTTCAACATCACAGTAATCCAAGTCTATGCCCCAACCACTGATGCTTAAAAAGCTAAAGTTGACCAGTTCTACAAAGACGGACAACACCTAGAACTAACACCAAAAAATACAGATGTCCTTTTCATCATAGGGGATTGGAATGCAAAAGTAGGAAATCAAGAGATGCCTGGAATGACAGGCAAGTTTGGTCTTGAAGTACAAAATGAAGCAGGGCAAAGGCTAACACAGAGTTTTGTCAAGAGAGTTCCTTTTCCAACAACCCAAGAAACGTCTTTACACATGGACATCACCAGTTGGTCTGAAATTACCTCGATCATGTTCTTTGTAGTCAAAGATGAAGAAGCTTTATACAGCCAGTAAAAGCAAGATCTGGAGCTGACTCACTGGAAAAGACTCTGATGCTGGGAAAGACTGAAGGCAGGAGGAGAAGGGGGCGACAGAGGATGAGATGGTTGGATATCATCACTGACTGAATGGACATGAGTTTGAGCAAGCTCTGGGAGACCGTGAGGGACAGGGAAGCCTGGTGTGCTGCAGTCTGTGGGGCTGCAAAGAGTCGGACATGCCTGAGTGATTGAACAACAATAGCTATTTTTACCAAAATATTAATGCTGAAAATTCTCATGTCCTTTCTCTTCACTGATACTTCAATTTGAGACTGTGAATTCTCTCGCAAAAGGCTTCTATTCTTTCTGTTCCGCCTCCCAATCTACCCTGATTCTCACTTGTTTTTGAAGGCTCAATGATCCTCATTGACGCTGGCTCAGTGATCAGCAGTCTATCCCAACACTTCCATCAATAATATTTTATGATCCTGCTTGTCATTTTCCATGGTCATTTCTTCAGAATTTAACTACCATGTCAGCTGGTAAGCAATACATTTACTCAATATTAACAAACCACCTACTGTTTAGGATTTACTTTAATTTTTAAAAATTTTCCTGTAGTGAGTGAGCAAAAACAAGCTGGTTTATCTCCAAAGATGCTTATATTGTAATAAAGGATGAAGACAAATGTGCACAAATGAAGAAGCAGTGGAAAGAAAACAGACAACATCTAATGGAGATTTAGTGGGACAAGCCAGTAAGGAAGGTTTTCTCAGGTGTTATTACTCAATTTGTAACTTGAAAGATGAGAAAAGACGTGAGAAATGAATCCTAATACATCCTGTGCTGAAAAGAAATACCTAATATGTTAAGAAGATGCCTCAAGGCTGGTGGCTGTAGAAGACGGAAAAGTGACTTTAAATACTGGAGGAGAGGTAAGCGCCTGTCAAACCAGACCAGGTAGCTTAGCAGAATTTTATTCTATATTCAAAAATAATTCACTGAAGTGTTTCACACAATGAGTAACACCATGCTTATTTATAAGATTACTTTGAGGCTCTAGAGAATGGATTGAATGAAGGAAAAGAAAGAAAAATACGACAAGGATTAGAAGGTTAATACCATAGTCTGGGTGGGACATGGTGGTCTGTTTCAGCTGATGGCAATAGGAGTAGAAAGAAATAGGAGTAAATTAAGCTGGGTACTTGATTTGGAATACGTTGCATAAAGTCTGCTTATGTGTCGGCATTGGGGACGTTAGAGGAGAAGGGGAACAGACTCAGGCGTCAGCTTCCTGACTTGCACGAGCAAGGGAATGGACGATCATGCCATTCATTGCAGTGGGCTAGCGGAAAACATCAAGAATTCAACTTTAGCTACAAGGCATGAGCTTAGAGAAGAGGTCTGACCTAGAGAAATAAGTCTGGAGTTTATCAGAATATGGAGTCAGAAGTGAAGGAAATAGGGGAAAAAAAAAAAAAAAAAACTGATAAAGACTTGCCAGTAACACAGCCAGAAACCTGGAAGCACAGAGCACCCCAGGAAGAGAGGCACATGTAGAGCTGAGAGACCCAGAGCACTGGGAGCTGCCCCCGGGTTCCGAGCCCGGCCACTGCCGAAGAGCTCAGGAAGACGGCTTTCTGGAGAGGACTGGGAGGAAATTCAGGTGATAGCGAGATTCAGAACGAGTGTATTAGCACTAAAGCTTCCTCCAAAGAATGTCCTGATACAAAGACATTGCCATAGGCAGGAATTTCAGAGACCCTGGTTCTGAACAGAGAATTGGAAAAGTATCACAGTTGAAAAGGGAATCGTTCCAAAAGAATGATTGGAAAAATAGGATTCTGAACTGGGGAGAAGAATGCTAAATGTTAAGATTTTAGAAGTTTTTTTTTTTTTTTTTTTTAGGTCATTCAGTTCAGTTCAGTCACTCAGTCGTGTCTGACTCTTTGTGACCCCCTGAACTGCAGCACGCCAGGCCTCCCTGTCCATCACCAACTCCTGGAGTTCACTCAAACTCATGTCCATTGAGTTGGTGACGCCATCCAGCCATCTCATCCTCTGTCGTCCCCTTTTCCTCCTGCCCCTAATGCCTCCCAGCATCAGGGTCTTTTCCAATGAGTCAACTCTTCGCATGAGGTGGCCAAAGTATTGGAGTTTCAGCTTTAGCATCTGTCCTTCCAACGAACTCCCAGGACTGATCTCCTTTAGAATGGACTGGTTAGATCTCCTTGCAGTCCAAGGGACTCTCAAGAGTCTTCTCCAACACCACAGTTCAAAAGCATCAATTCTTCGGCACTGATTAGGTCATTTAGTCCAGTCCAAAAATGACATGAACCATGCCCTTTTATGGTTGCAATAATTTAAAGCTACCTAGCATGTCAAATTAAAGATAGGCTGTTAAAGAACAGAAGTATACCGAAGGTGGTATAAATATTTAAGATGGAGGGAAGTAATGGTACCAATTTTACTTTTTCCAGAATCCATCAGGGCTTTAAATTTTCTTTGAAATAGAGATTTGATTGGTCCTTCAGCATTACGTGAAATAAAGCCCATGAACACACAGTAAACTGCAAGCTTCTCCATCAACACCAGATATTTGGTGGTGTGCAGTTCAGTTCAGTTCAGTTGCTCAGTCATGTCCGACTCTGCGACCCCATGGACCGCAGCACGTCAGGCCTCCCTGTCCATCACCACCTCCCATCGAGTTGGTGATGGCATCCAAATATCTCATGGTGGTGTTGCTCTTTCTAAATTATCTAAATCATTATCTAGATATTTGATTAATAACTACTCTAAAACATTATTAATCAAAGATCAAAGACAGATAATCTCTGGTAATACATGCTAAATCTGGCAGAAACAGACATACAATGGAATGTAATTTGATGACACACTTCTGTACAAGTACTCAGTGGTTTTTAATAACTGTAAGACTTGGTTCAGGCTGTTAGGGATATTAAATGGAAGTCCTCTGTTCAGGCTTCAGGGAAAAGCAGGCACACAGGCTTCTGACCTGCCGGGAACTTGCCTGATGGCTTGCTTGCTGTGAGAGCAAGACAAGGAGCACCATAGATAAGAAAGGAGGCAGGTCTTGAAAGTGTTGAGTCCCTAGAGGGGGTCTGGCCAACTGAAACTAGGGCTTAACAACACTCCAAGATTTGCAAGACAAAGCAAACAGCATTGTAAGAAAGATTAACGTAAAACCAGAGCAGCAGTTTGTGAGCAAACTGATGATCCTTTCAGTTTAAGGCCTGAGATTGTAAGTGGGAACCCTCAAACTACAAAGATGGGCAAAATAAAATACAAAATGGTATGGGCACAAGAGAAGTAGAAGATATTAAAGAGGTGGCAAGAATACAGAGAAGAACTCTACAAAAAATATCTTCAAGACCCAGTTTACCATGATGGTGTGATCACTCACCTAGAGCCAGACATCCTGGAATACAAGTCAAGTGGGCCTTAGAAAGCATCACTATGAACAAAGCTAGTGGAGGTGATGGAATTCCAGTTGAGCTATTTCAAATCCTAAAAGATGATGCTGTGAAAGTGTTGCATTCAATACATCAGCAAATTTGGAAGACTCAGCAGTGGCCACAGGACTGGAAAAGGTCAGTTTTCATTCCAATCCCAAAGAAAGGCAATGCCAAAGATCGCTCAAACTACTGCATAATTGCACTCATCTCACACGCTCATTAAGGAATGCTCAAAATTCTCCAAGCCAGGCTTCAACAGTACGTGAACTGTGAACTTCCAGATGTTCAGGCTGCATTTAGACAAGGCAGAGGAATCAGAGATAGAACTGACAACATCCATTGGATCATCAAAAAAGCAAGAGAGTTTCAGCAAAACATCTACTTCTGCTTCTTTGACTACACTAAAGCCTTTGACTGTGTGGATCACAACAAACTGTGGAAAATTCTTAAAGGGATGGGAATACCAGACTACCTAACCTACCCCCTGAGAAACCTGTATGCAGGTCAAGAAGCAACAGAAAGAACCAGACATGGATCAATGGACTGATTCCAAATTAGAAAAGGAGTTCGTCAAGGCTGTATATTGTCACCCTGCTTATTTAACTTATATGCAGAGTTCATCATGAGAAATGCTGGGATAGAAGAAGCACAAGCTGGAATCAAGATTGCCGGGAGAAATATCAATAACCTCAGATATGCAGATGACACCACACTTATGGCAGAAAGTGAAGAGGAACTAAAGAGCTTCTTGATGAAAGTGAAAGAGGAGCATGAAAAAGCTGGCTTAAAGCTCAACATTCAAAAAATTAAGGTCATGGCATCTGGCCCCATCACTTCATGATGAATAGATGGGAAAATAATGGAAACAATGACAGATTTTATTTTCCTGGGTTCCAAAATCACTGCAGATGGTGACTGTAGTCACAAAATTAAAAAATGCTTGCTCCTTGGAAGAAAAGCTATGACCAACCTAGACAACGTATTAAAAAGCAGAGACATTACTTTGTCAACAACGGTCTGTCTAGTCAAGGCTATGGTTTTTCCAGTGGTCATGCATGGATGTCAGAGTTGGACTGTGAAGAAGGCTGAGCACCAAAGAATTGATGCTTTTGAACTGTGGTGTTGGAGAAGACTCTTGAGAGTCCCTTGGACTGCAAGGAGATCCAAGCAGCCCATTCTGAATGAGATCAGCCCTGGGATTTCTTTGGAAGGAATGCTGCTAAAGCTGAAACTCCAGTGCTTTGGCCACCTCATGCGAAGAGTTGACTCACTGGAAAAGACTCTGATGCTGGGAGGGATTGGGGGCAGGAGGAGAAGGGGACGACAGAGGATGAGATGGCTGGATGGCATCACTGACTCGATGGACGTGAGTCTGGGTGAACTCCGGGAGTTGGTGATGGACAGGGAGGCCTGGTGTGCTGCGATTCATGGGGTCGGAAAGAGTAGGACACAGTGGAGGGACTGGACAACAGCAACTGAAGCTGCAATCCTGAAGTCCCACTAGCGGGACAGACACACTCCAGTGACCTTTTTCCAGCTGGGATTCCAGATTGCTCTTATACAGGACTTCCCCGTGCTGTTTGAGTCTGCCAGTCACTCAAAACCCAATTTGGAGATGTATGCACTGGTATTCCCCTTTACTGTTCTATTTCTCTTTCCATTTAATGATTTCTTATTGAAAATAAGAGAGATAACTCTTTATTAAATATTGGAATTATTTATTTGTGTATAAGGAGTGTTTTTGTTGTTGTTGTTAACAGATCCTTCTAACCTGAGATGAAAGTTGAAACTTTTGGTGAAACGTTGACAAAATTTGCATTCAATCAATCACAATGAAATAGCATTCTTTTCTGAAGTGGTTGTATATTTATGTTTTTTTTTTTTTTTCAGTGTCTCTTCTAAGAATTATTAAAATCAATGTTCCTGAGCTGATTTTTTTCAGCCATCTGAAATTTCATCTGAAACAGTCTGTGGCTGGTTGTGAACTTAATTAATTAATTCCCTTGTCAAAAGGAGTCTAAAATTTTCAGAGGAATATTCTGGTAAGTTTAAACGTCATTTATTACATCTAGTATTTACCTGCATGGATTTTCTTCAAAATTCAGTTCAGTTCAGTTCAGTCGCTCAGTCGCGTCCGACTCTTTGTGACCCCATGAATCGCAGCACGCCAGGCCTCCCTGTCCATCACCAACTCGCGGAGTTCACCCAGACTCACGTCCATCGAGTCAGTGATGCCATCCAGCCATCTCATCCTCTGTCGTCCCCTTCTCCTCCTGCCCCCAATCCCTCCCAGCATCAGGGTCTTTTCCAATGAGTCAACTCTTCGCATGAGGTGGCCAAAGTACTGGAGTTTCAGCGTTAGCATCGTTCCTTCCAAATTAGTATGAGGAAAAATGGAGAAAGGGCTCCATCGTGTGGTTAAAGCTGAGTAATACAACGGCAGTAGAGTGGCAGTGACTTTTCTATACGGTACTCTATTTCGATATTCAGAATCTTACTTACAAACCGTTTAGAGCGTAAAGCAGGCAGAGCGAACCGAGCACAGACGCGTGAACCGCGGCCCAGGGTCCCGCCTGGAATCCGGGGGCTCAGGGTCAGGGTGCTCACATTTCCCTGTGTTCTGCCCGGGGGTCCTCGCTCGGACTTGCGTGGGTGCAAGTCGCTCAGTCGTGTCCGACTCTGCGACCCCACGGACTGTAGCCCCCCAGGCTCCTCTCTCCATGGGATTCTCCAGGCAACATCACTGGAGCGGGCTGCATGCCCTCCTCCAGGGCGTCTTCCCACCCGGGAGTGAAGCCCGAGTCTCCAGCGTGTCCAGAACCAGCGGGCGGGTTCTTGACCATGAGCGCCCCCTGGGCAGCTGTCCTCTAACTGAGTGAACTGCAAACCATCCTTCCAGGAGTTTGTAATTCCTGATCCCATGTGCCCACCTTGCGCCCTCTGCTTAATGCACCCAGTTGAAAACTCCCTCCCCACACTTCCCCGAGAGAACTTTTATGAAGGTCAGTGACGATCTCAATATTAAGAGAATACAAACCCAATTCTGCTGCTGTTGGCGGTTTACCACCGGAAAAAGTGAAAAGGGTGTTTTGCAAAATACTAATTGGGAGATGTATTAATTTCACAAACGCATCTGTTCTAATCACTACACTTCCCATACATAACAAGCAATGCCTTTTAAAACTGAATATGGTAGTCGTTATTTCATGTGGTGAATTCGATCAAGCTATTGTTTCATGCTTTTGAACTAATAATTTAACTCATCAATTCTTTACCTAATGCACAATCTGGTCCTATTGAAATTTTAAACAATAAAATAACAAATACAACTGCATGTCATAACTGAGGAACAGAACTGATCTAATATTTGAAAATGGAATGAAACTAAGAACAAGTTCTTCATACAGGGACACATGCAAATTTCTGTTAGGCCTATCACTATTATTATTATTATTTGTTACTAAGAACTTTGTATACTGCAATCATGATTAATTTTTAGTTAGCCACACATCTTGTATTTTGAGCACATGTGATGTGTACAAAGCCTTCAAAAGATATAGTCACTCAAAATTTTTACAAGACTATCTCATAAAACCATGAAATCTATCTAATTCTCACTTTATACAAGACTTCAGATCCATCATCTAATAGTTTATCCCTATAGAGGTAACAATTTTGGATTTTTACTCCAAATCTTACGCCTTGAAATAAGAATGGGTCTGTTTTTCAAACCCCAAAATACTTTTTCTCGCTTTATTTCTCCTTATATACTACATAAGCTTTTCATGATCCACAGGACTTTATGTTGGCAGAGTTTACACACTGCGTAGATGCTTGGATCCTTCTTATAGGATAGTAAGGAAACCAGGGGTTTATTTTATGAGCTTTAAAGGACTTTTCTAGAAAAATTATACCAGTGCCCATGAGATTCTGTGGAGCGCATGGCCTGTCTTCTCACCCAGGCACACTAGCCCTCAGGGAATTCTTTCTCTTCCAACATTTGTGGCTGCTGTTTTTCTGGGAAATTCTGACCACCTCTGTAAAAACCTGCCCGAAGTTCAATGGCTCCAATTAGGTTATAAAGATTGTTCAGTGCCTGGGATATGGTCTGGCCAGTAAATGATGAATGTTCATGTCTGAGACTGAATTCTGAGTTGGAAGAAAATCACTCTTCAGATTTATCTGACATTATCAATAAAGCAAAGACTTCTATATTTTCCCTAGAATAAACTTTGAAGAAGGATTTCATGCTGAAATACAACTCAGGACTAGCTTTTCGCTTGCATCTCTCTAGGTTATTACCACCCACTGCTGTCTCCGCTTTGAGGCATCAAACCCATCTGTCCTCTCATGTTTATCGAAGCACAGGTCCAATTCTCACTCACCACTACCTCTGCCTTGAATGGTTCCCTCCACAGTTCCATTATGGACATAGCATCAGTTTTCTGTGGCTTCTCCTGATTCATTTCATACATTCAAGATTTTAACTCAAATATTTAAACTATCTAAATTATTAAAATAATTATACAGATATAGTTTCATGAATAATAAGTGCTATGTCTAGAGAAGCCTGTGTTAAAGGTTAAATTAGCTTCACAAAAGAGGGACCTAAAAATAATGCCCGAATTAACACACCCTAGATTTAGGAATCCTCATAAGGTTGACTTCACACACATTCAAAACAGTCACTTTTCAGAGGGTGGGTTGAAATGTAGAACCCACCCTTTACAGTCTGTCTTAGCATCCTTGAGGTTATTGCCACCCATAGTGTAAATTAATACAACAAATGCTGGACTGCACTGACGTTGTTTTTGTTCTTAATGAAGGCTCTGTAGTCAAGTTCTCATGGAACCTATTGACTTAGAGGTAGTCGATTGTTTAATGCTGACTAATCGAACTTGATTTGACTCTGCAAAACTTTTGTTGAGAGACTCGGTGGTTGAAATTCTTTTATGAATGAGATAGCACATAACCTCATGCCAACACTGACTGCATGTTCTGTGCAAAAGCCCAAACTAAGCACTAAGACGCTGCCTGGTTTTCCTTTTTTTAAAAAAAAAGTTTCATAATTTTTAACATGATAGCGGAAAAAGAAGGCTAGCTGCTGAAAGCTGATATAGTTGGGAAATAAGATTTAATAGGAGAGAAAGATTCCATCACTCTTCCTTGAAACTAGTTAAATTAGGTGAACTAAACTCAATTTAGTAAAAAGAGTATAGCAAAAGAGTGATAATGCATTCCAGAAAAATTTCCATAGAATATCACAAAGCATCTTAAAGTGGAACATTATGAGAAGGTTCTACTTAAAAGGAAATGTGCCTAGGTTTACTTATTAAATATTTTTGAAATACCTATTAGCCATTGGTACTTTATTGGTACGTAAAAAAGAAAAGATGATGAAAATATAAAAAGAAAATATGGCACACAAGGAAATAAGTGGCTTCTGCTTACATAGTCTAATTTTACAGTAATTTATGCTATCATTCCCCAAGGGCAGGAATCAGGAAGATGTTTTCCTGAAGTCACGAAATGCCATATGCAACATAGACGAAGCATCCTCCTCACCATGCAAAATATGCACGTGTTTTCAAAAGAATACACTGAAAAAAGGGAAGAAACATTTGACTGTGGTACCAGCATTTTATCAGCTAGCACACTCATTTTACAGACCTCTGTAGAAACAAGGGAGTTGAATTCAATGACATTCAGGGTCGCTTCCAACCTCAAACATCGAAGGATCTGCAAAGTGTCCCGAGGGCAAGTTAAGCAACCTATTCTAGTGCAGAGTGAAGAGCTAGGCTCAGAGTCCACTGGAGAGACAGGGAGATGTAGGTTGATTATACCCTTATAATTTCAGCACGGAATCCCGGCACAGACGGAATGACTTCTCCCCTGTTCTTGAAAGATCAACGCTGACACCAACATTGCAACCTACACTGCACGAACTACTAATCCCACTCATAATAGGGACAACAAAACTTACTTAGTCCTTACTAAGGACTAAGCAGGCACAGAGATGGTGCTTTAAATTTGTTGATATTTGAAAATTAATCTTAACAAACAGTATTGCTCATATCAATTCTATGACATAGCTACTATTTTTATAATTTCAAAACGTAATTTAATAAAATATTAAGAAAAACATCATACCAGGATTTCAAGTTGAATCCCAAACAGGGGTATTGGTAAAAAGCTAGTATATGCCATGCCTAACTACACATGTCCCATCACTTCATGGGAAATGGATGGGGAAACAGTGGAAACAGTGTCAGACTTTATTTTTTGGGCTCCAAAATCACTGCAGATGGTGATTGCAGCCATGAAATTAAAAGATGCTTACTCCTTGGAAGGAAAGTTATGACCAACCTAGATAGCATATTCAAAAGCAGAGACATTACTTTGCCAACAAAGGTCCATCTAGTCAAGGCTATGGTTTTTCCAGTGGTCATGTATGGATGTGAGAGTTGGACTGTGAAGAAAGCTGAGCGCTGAAGAATTGATGCTTTTGAAGTGGATTTTGGAGAAGACTCTTGAGAGTCCTCTGGACTGCAAGGAGATCCAACCAGTCCATCCTAAAGGAGACCAGTTCTGGGTGTTCATTGGAAGGACTGATGCTGAGGCTGAAACTCCAATACTTTGGCCACCTCATGAGAAGAGTTGACTCATTGGAAAAGACTCTGATGCTGGGAGGGATTGGGGGCAGGAGGAAAAGGGGAAGACAGAGGATGAGATGGCTGGATAGCATCACCAACTCGATAGACGTGAGTTTGAGTGAACTCTGGGAGTTGGTGATGGACAGGGAGGCCTGTGCTGCGATTCATGGGGTCGAAAAGAGTTGGACACGACTGAGCGACTGAACTGAACTGAGCTGCACATAAAAGAATGCCTCTGGGGAAGTTCCTATTATAGGATCTCATTTCCAGACAAGGACATGAAGGCTTACCGGCTTAATCTCGGGTGGCTCAGCTGGTAAAGAATCTGCCTGCAATGCAGGATACCCCAGTTCAATTCCTGGGTAGGGAAGATCCCCTGGAGGAGGGCATGGCAACCCATTCCAGTATCCTTGATGGAGAATCCCATTGACAGAGGATACTTTGTCACAGAGTCAGACACAACTGAGCGACTAAGCACAGCACAGCACACAGCTTATACACTGTAGAGTTCTAACTTGAAAGGGCAGACACTGTGTCTCAAAATACTATATGATGAAGCCCAAAGATGAAAGGTGGCTTGTCGGCCTCAAATTCTGTAACTTTTGACATAGGAGTGGAAAAGTTTCTATATGGAATTTCTCGAGCATTATGAAGTAAATTATTTTGAGTAAAAGCTGCAGAGAAGATTTTGATTTTAAGAAATAATTCACAGTTCAGTTCAGTTCTGTTCATTCGCTCAGTTGTGTCCGACTCTCTGCAACCCCATGGACTGCAGCATGCCAGGCCTCCCTGTCCATCACCAACTCCCGAAGTTTATTCAAACTCATGTCCATTGAGTCAGTGATGGCATCCAACCATCTCATCCTCTGTTGTCCCCTTCTCCTCCTGCCCTCAATCTTTCCCAGCATCAGGGTCTTTTCAAATGAGTCAGTTCTTTGCATCAGGTGGTCAAAGTATTGGAGTTTCAGCTTTAGTATCAGTCCTTCCAACAAACATCCAGGACTGATCTTCTTTAGGATGGACTGGTTGGATCTCCTTGCAGTTCAAGGGACTCTCAAGAGTCTTCTCCAGCACCACAGTTCAAAAGCATCAGTTCTTCAGTGCTCAGCTTTCTTTATAGTCCAGCTCTCACATCCATACATGACCACTGGCAAAACCATAGCTTTGAATAGACGGACCTTTGTTGGCAAAGTAATGTCTCTGCTTTTTAATATGCTGTCTAGGTTGGTCATAACTTTTCTTTCAAAGATCAAGTGTAATACAGTGTAAATTAGGAAAATATTTGAGAGATTGCAAAATATTTGAGAGATGATAATATTGATCCTTTAATTAAGTAAGGCTGAGTAATTTTTCAGTGTAAAATGAAGAAAGTGGTGCTCAGAAAAGTTAAAAAAAAAAACTTCTGAAGATCTCAAAAGAATCTACATTAGACTGAGTGACTTCTATGTGCCAAGCACAATAGGAACCTCACCTTGAGAAATTCTCATGTCAGGAGAAGCACGGGAATGAGTTCTTTCTAATGTAGGTTAAACTTAAAGGAGAAATTATCAGAGAGATTACTGATATCCTAGGACAGCCCAGCATTTACACAAAGCACTAGCTATCCGTGGACAAGAGAGAGCGCGTACGTCATGGTGACCCCACAGTCCTCGCTGTGTGGTTGGCTGGTTCTGTGACACTGTGACCTGCACAGCAGCCCTAAGAAAACCTGAACTTGAGTTATGCTGTGCCGTTTTCAGACGTGATTAACCAGAGGCTCCACATGCATTTTGCACTGTTCTTGCTGTTTACTTGGTCATGTCTGACTTGAGACCCCATGGACTGTGGCTCCCCAGGCTCCTCTATCCATGGGATTCTCCAGGCAAGAATGCTGGACTCTCTTGCCATTTCCTTCTCCAGGGGAGTCTTCCCAAACCAGGAATCGAACCCATGTCTCCTGCCTTGGCAGGTGGGTTCTTTACCCACTGAGCCATCGTAGCCAGCTCTGACCAGAAGCACTGGCATCATTTGAGAGGGTTTTAGAAATACGGCCTCGCAGGCTGCACTCAGATCTTCCGGGTCAGAAGCTGCACCACTCACAGGATCCCCGGGTGGCAGGTGAGCACGTTAGCTTTGACGAGCACTGACGCACTGAGGCCAGGATGGGTCTGTGTCTTCACTTTGCTGACTACCCTGTGAGTTTGGGCAGATCACATAACTTCTCTAAGTCCCAGAATCTTCACTTGCAAGATGTGGAAAAGAGCAGTTACTAAATTAAATATCGCAGCATGATCCTTAGCGTGGTGACGCGCACGGGAAGAGTTGGTCAATGTTAGCTCCGTGTTACCACGGTTATTACGTTATGGCCTCACTATGTATTTATAAAGCTATATAAATGGCTTTGCTGCTTCCGCAGTTATTGGCAAAGATATTCAGGGGCTTAAAGCTTTGCCTAACTCCTTCTCAAATGCATTACTTTATTTTAATGGATTCCTGTGTGTGAAGTCACTTCAGTGGTGTCCGACTCTTGGCGACCTATGGACCAAAGCTTTAGGGCCAGCTAGGCTCCTCTGTCCCTGGGATCCTCCAGAAGAGAATACTGGAGTGGGTTGCTATTTCCTCCTCCAGGGGATCTTCCCAACCCAGGAATTAAAGCCATCTCTCTTGTGTCTCCTGCATTGCCAAGCGGATTCTTTACCACTGAGCCACTCTTAAGAGTCAGTGTCTTGCACTTGGCAAGTAAGTATTCAGTACATTCTAACTATTGTTTTCAGGATTATTATTAAAAGTCAGGAAAATGTCATGTGAGCTTTCTGCCAAAATTTTATGATTATATTTAGAATCAATTATTTCTTGAAAGGATGAATACATGGTAAAACATCTTTAGGGCTATATATTTTTAAAGAAGTGAACCTTTTATGTTTCTACTCTTTGCAACGAAACTTACTGTGCTAACATTTATTTTTTTAAAGGATTCATTCTTAGGTCTTAGGAAAACAGAGACTCAGTTTTCTGATTGCAATTCTATAAAACAAGCATAACTCTTTCCATTTAAATTCTTTAACATTGAAATTCTGTGTTTACGTATATATTTTATATTTTCCAGCATTTGATTTACTTAATCAAAGTAGCACATAAACCCCTAATCTTTTCAAGAGCGTTTGCACTCCTTGAACTTGGATCGTAAGTAAACACTCTGCAGCCACCTTCAAAGGAAGGAGTGAACACAATCCATTCTGCACAGTGCATTTTACTACCATAACTAAATTATATTTGCTGGAAAATATAAGCAGTTTACATGCAGTGACAATTTTTTCTTTGCACGGTGTCACTATGGGTTCATTTTAAACTTACATCAGCAATGCTGTTCTAAGCACATTGAACAAAGTTGTCATATTCTTTTTATCCCTTGTTTACTCAGAGCACATTTAAATGATTTTGGTAATTTTACATCTTACACCGAACCACACAAAACAGCCCTCCCAAAGTAACACAGCGATGTACATTTCTCAAAATTCTCATACTGCTGTAACCAAAAGCAAAGAAAATGCGATGCCTCAAATAAAAGAATCATATGCTCTCCGCAAAGAATATTGAAGCTTACTGGTTTTTATTGTGTCTTGTTCTGGAGCACAGCAACAGGCTGGGTCTGTTTTCTTTCTCCTAGTTACTTCCCAAAGCAGGTAACGGCTGCTTCCTGGCTTTACAAAATGCATCAGAGGTCTCGTTCTGGCTCAGAGATAAGCACCATACGCACTGCTAGCACAGCGCGCAACGTGAGATTCTGTCACAGGCACTGCGCTTTTCTGCTGTGCTCTTGCGACATCTGCCGTCTGGAAATGGATATGACCAGGTATTCATGGCTTGAGTTACACACCGAAAACCGCAGGAGCCACTTTTGATGCTGTTTTTGTAATAAATAACTTTTTTTTTTTTTTTAGGTCTCACAGATGACACCAGAGCCAGAGATCCTAAATAAAAATAAATTTATTTGACCATGAGAAACAAAACTTCTCTAGATAGAAAACTTCTGTATGGGAAGCAGACAAACCACAATCCAAGAGAAAAAGTCCAGCCTATATTAGAAAACAGGTTAATAGCATTACTAAGAAAGAGATCTGATTAGTAAGACAAATATAGAAGTAAACATTAGCAAAAAAAAGGAATAGTGAATTCGTAAGAAAACAAAGACAAATAATCAAAAACATAGGAAAAAATTGAAGCTCAAAAAAAGAGAAGCCCATATTTTATCCATCAAAACAATAACGCTCTGTGTTATGGGGTTGTGCACCCACCACAGCTGTGGCTGTAATCGTAAAATTTCTAAACTATTCTCAAGATCACAACATATCTCTAGGATAGAGGAAATACGGATCAATGAACTATGATGAAAAGAAAGCAGATGGGAAATATTTCTAAAAACAGAAATGTGATATGTAAATGCCTAACAGAAGGCTTGGCCACATAATTATTGCATTAATGAAACATGCTACATATAATGATCATATAATCGATCATTCATTTAACTTACACATATTTATTGAGTGCCTACTGTGAATTGGGCTTCTCTTGTGTCTCAGATGGTAAAGAATCCGCCTGCAATGCAAGAGACCTGGGTTCGATCCTGGGGTCGAGAAGATCCCCTGGAGAAGGAAAAGGCAGCCCACTCCAGCATTCTTGCCTGGGGAATGCCGTGGACAGAGGAGCCTGGTGGGATACAGTCCATGGGGTCACAAAAGAGTTGGACATGACTTAACAGCTAACACGACTGTGAGTCAGGCATTAAGCAAGGGATAATGTGATGAAAATAGCCAGGTAAAATCCCAACTTTCATATGTGCTTGTGAGTGTTTACACACACACACACACACACACACATACATGAACACATAAACAGAGAGACCTCTTCATCTCTACCTGAGTCTATGCCTAACACCCAATGGTCATGGTTATAGGAGCTCTGGATAAGGGGGGGGCATAGACAGTGCTTGCTAAAACTCTCCTGGTTTTAAAAATCAAGGTACTGCATCCTGGGAACTCCCTCAGGCCCAGGAAAACTGGGATATTGTCACCCTTTGAAGAAAAAGCGTTAGCAAAATAGAAAATATTAGCAGTATATCACTGCTAATTTTTATAAAAATAATTACCTTACCTCTTTGATATATATAATAACTTCTAGGATGTTAATGACCTTCTCTATGCATTAACCCATGAGTCACTTACTGGAAAACCCTACTGAATAAGATACTTACAAAAAGCACCCAATGGCCTAGTCATAGAACACCACTTCTAGATTTTTTCAAGGTAAGATAAACCATGGTAAAATAACACTGTGGATGTGGACGTTGAGATCTGAATGCCTGAGAGAAACAGCATGCCAGGAGCAGCAATACACCCAGTGCTGGGATCTTAGTTTCTAAAGTCCTTCTCCACTGAGCAAAATCATGAGCTCCCTGGAGAATGGCTGATTCTGGGACTGGGACGGAGGGTAGACAACACGAGCCTGGAATATCCTGTAGCATCAGAGAGTAAGAAAGTCCTGCAGCACACACACTCAAACACTGAAGAGGCTATGTCAGAAAGCACAGGGCCCAACCGAAAGCGCTCCAAATGGTCAAAGCTGGAGCAGCGTGAGCAAAAAGGTACTGTTCAATTCAGTTGCTCAGTCGTGTCTGACTCTTTGCGACCCCATGGACCGCAGCACGCCAGGCTTCCCTGTCCGTCACCAACTCCCTGAGCTTACTCAAACTCACGTCCATTGAGTTGGTGATGCCATCCAACCACTGAACTGTAGCTATAACTATACAGTTATGTATATGCATACATGTGTGTGTGCTAAGTCGTTTCAGTCGTGTCTGACTCTTTGCGACCCTATGGACTATAGCCCTCCAGGCTCCTCTGTTCAAAGGAATCTCCAGGCAAGAATCCTGGAGTGGGTTGCTGTACTGTCCTCCAGGGGAATTTTCCCAACCCAGGATCAACTTGTGTTTTTTATGTCGCCGGCAGTAGCAGGAGGATTCTTTACCACTAGCACCACCTGGGAAGCCCCATATTTGTGTGTACATGTATATGTGATATATGTATATGTGATATATGTATGTGTGATACATGTATATGTGATATATGTATATATGATACATGTATATGTGATATATGTATGTGTGATATATGTATGTGTGATATATGTATGTGTGATATATGTATGTGTATATATATATATATGTATTTATATATGCATATCCATGACTTCATGGTGATATAAATAGTTGAGTAAGTTTATAAATATATGAGAAAAATTCCAAATAAATTATGTAACGTGCTGCGCTGTGCTGAGCCACTTCAGTGGTGTCTGACCCTGTGACCCTCTAGACTGTAGCCCACCAGGCTCCTCTGTCCAAGAGATTCTCCCGGCAAGAATTCTGGAATGGGCTGTCATTTCCTCCTCCAGGGGATCTTCTCAACCCAGGCATCCGACCCAGGTCTCCCACATTGCAAGCGAATTCTTTACCATTTGAGCCACCTGTATATAAATTATATTTCCTTAAAACTGGTCTATCACCAAAGTTTCAACCTTTCAGCATAAATTACTTTTATGGTTTTTAATGAGGTAATTACTTAGTCATATAGTCATTAGCAAAGTGTGTATTTAAATAGGAATTAAACAGTCTTAGGAGGCCTATTTCTTTTTGATGTAAAATGGATTTTGTTTTTTATTAAAAAAACCTTGAAAATAAACATATGTTCATACTCTCTGGTAAATGAAATTTTAGGAGCAGGGATAGATTTCATGTTAATTATAAAATAGCATCATATGAAGGTTTCAAAGTTGTATGTGTTAGGGAAAAAGGAAAGAAAATATATACATTGAGAAGATAATTATATTGAGAATAACTATATTCTTAATCATACTCTTCTCAACACTTCCATAAATAATCATATTGTTAGAGCACTAAATGGTTTCTAAAGCCCTGTGTTTGCCTCAGTTTACTCTAACGGTAACTGTATCAGAGAGGCAGAGCGAAAAGCTCACACCCCATCTTATGTTTCAGAAACAAGAGAAACATGGTCGGATGGCCCACTCAGCCCGTGACCCACCCAGCACCACACCCAGGCTTGCTAACCTGCCAGGGTCCTTCCTCCACTGCTGAGTGATTATTTGCTGAGTCAAACTTTGTTAATTTTCTCTAACCTGGAACATGAGATGTATTCCTGCAATTTAAAATCCATTTTAGGGTCTGAATTCATATTTAATGTCTCTCCAACCAAGATTACTTTTATAAATGTTTCTAAATTTAGTATTGAATGGCTGCAAATTCTATCTATACTTTGGCCGGAGAGGGTCACAGGGAATGAAGCAATCGACCAGTAAAAACTAATACAAATCGCTTCTTTTTCACCTTCTACTGCTTTTTCAGGAGGAAGGAGAGGGAAGGAAAGACAAGCAGAAGAAAACAAGAAGGGACGGGAAGCAACAAAAAGCGAGAGAGAGAAATGCTGTTTTAATTTTATTAAAATTAAAAAAATTAAACATTATGGAACAACTAAAGTCTAGCAATCACCTATACAACAACTTACATTTATCATCTTGATTCACAACACATGCACACACACACACACACCCAACCACATACACAAATATACCACTTCTAGAAGGACAGCATTACTTTCTCAGTGAACATTGACATTTTTCACTGAAATGGAATGCTGAGAAGTCATTCATGCAGGAGCAGAATTAGAACTCAATTCTATGACTCTGTGTCTTACCTGTGTACCACAGAGCTTTTTGCTCCATAGAATGACCTTAAGCATGTTTATTTATAGCATATTACTCTTTAATGACTAGACATTTTATACTCCTCTTGCAAAAAAAAAAAAAAAGAAATCCATTATCACAAGACAACGTCTATTAACTATGAAAATCCCCAGGGCCATGAATAAAGGTCCCTAGAACAGCAAAATCAGGTTGGATAAACATTTGGAAGCCTACACCTGTCACATCTGAGTTATGTGCGTGCAGGGGAAAGATCCTCCGCTTCTGTATAGAAACACTTAAAATACACAGCTATCTTTAAAGGAGCATCAAAGTAAATAATATTCAATGAAGTGATTCAGGACGCCACGCTATTTTCTGTATACACAGAATGATATTTGGCTCTAGAGCTATGTTCTTGCGCTTTTAAGTAAAATAACATAAAATATGCCTTCAGTCTTTCTCAGTCCCAAGATTTCAGACACAAGTGCAACCACCCACTAAATGCAGAGCAAGGTCACGAGTGCTTTCAGCCTGTTCCTGCTCAAACAATGGAGAGACAGATAATTTGCTGACAATGATATATATTCTATCAATGACTGAAGAAACAGCTCAATTCTGTCCTTCAGGTCTACTAGAGAAAACTTCATGAAAAACGAAGGATGTCAGCAGTGCTTTTTTTAAAAAGGAAGGTGTTTGCTGTGTGTGTGAGGGTGCAGGGGCGTCCCAGGAACAGGGACGCACCCGGAGCAAGTGGGGGAGTCAGGCGTCAGAGAGCATCGCGGAAGCCTGTGCTCTTGATAAGAGAACACGCTGGGGCAGAGCTGGGAGGGAGTTAGGGCCACGGGAATGGACGCCAGTGCGAGGCACGCTTGAACGAGCTTGTGCGTAAGAGCATGAGTGCCTGCTAAGTCACTTCAGTTGTGTTTGACTCTTTGTGACCCCACGGACTGCAGCCCCCCAGGCTCCTCTGTCCATGGGAGTCTCCAGGCAAGAACACTGGAGTGGGTTGCCATGTCCTCTTCCAGGGGATCTTCCGAACCCAGGGATGGAAATCTGCCTGTCTTGTCTCTTGCCCTGGCAGGCAGATTCTTCACCACTAGCACCACCTCACCTGCAGACAAATTCATTTGCCCCTGGTCCCTGGTAGGTCTGACCTGGCAGGGATGGCGTTTCAATAGGAAGACCGCCCTCAACAGGCCCCAGGCTCAATATCACAGTCCCATCACTTACAGAAGGTCAGTATTCAGGGTAGTGTTCTTCACTCCGGAGTAAGGGATGTGTTCGGATACTGCGGCAGGAGCTCATGCTGGCTGGACCCACAGCACAGGGAGAAAGCATGATGGACCTCCAGGGGGCCTGAGCATCTGCAGGGTTCGTTCCAAGCACCGCAGAGTCTAGGGCTAGGAACGGCTCCCACGCACTGGAGGCCGCTGCGGCTGCTGACACGGACCCCCCGCCCCTGAGCAACCGGACAGGGCCGAGCCTGCAGGCTGGGAGCCCTGCCCGCAGCTGAGAGCCTCCGCGGAGGTTGGAGACTGGTGGGGATGAGCAGTGGGTCCCCCGCGGGCGGTGGAGACGGGGCTCTGGGCTGTCGGCCCACACAGGCTTGGAGACCGCGGACACGACAGTGAAGGCTGGGGTGACGGCGCTTACTGCGAAAGGCCGGCAAAAGGCTGAATGTCAGTTCTGGCGGACTGCTTACAGCAGTGCTGAGGCTCTAGTAAGCCATTTTAATCTCCGTAAACAGTCACAGGATTGATGCTCTTTTAATTGGAGCGCAAATATATCCCTGCTTTATATTGCGCACTAACAGGGAAACGCAAATGAGACATATTGATTTAGTTGAAAGATAATAAAAACAAAAAAGAAAGATAATGGTCTTTTTTTTCTTTTTTTAAATGCTTAAATGAAGCTTGTGAGTTAAGACTTTCTCCTCATTTCACATTAAAGAAAAAAAAAAAACATAAAGAAAAATACTTTGGCTGAAAAGTTAAATGCTTTCCAAATCAATCTCTGACACTTCTTTGATTTACTTTATAATTTTTTTTTCTTAAATCACCTTTTCAGGGATAATGAAAGGATTTTAGGAAGGTATGCTATGCTAAGTCGCTTCAGTCGTGTCCGACTCGGTGCGACCCCATAGACGGCAGCCCACCAGGCTCCGCTGTCCCTGGGATTCTCCAGGCAAGAACACTAGAGTGGGTTGCCATTTTCAGGGATAATGAAAGGATTTTAGGGAGATAATGTGTGTACAAATAGAGTGAGGAAACCAGTATGTGAAAATAGTTGAAAAACACCACGTCTTTACCACAAGGTGGCACCAAGGGGCTTTTCAAAGACAGCCTTCCTGCCTGCACATCTGTTGCATTCCCTGGTCGCCTTCATCCGTCACACATAACAACTAAAAGCTACAGAGCATTCTTCATCCCCTGAAAGGGAGCAGGAAGCCTGGCAGTGCACTTCTCTCGGTAGCGAATCCCAGATGAGACACGTCGATGAATTTCAAATTGATCTGAGGTTAAGGTAAGGAATAAGAAAACAACCCTATCAAAATGTCCCACAATTTCAGAAATAATAAACGTCTTAAAGAATGTGTGGCTGTTCTTCCTGTATGTTCAATATATTTGTGGAAATAGTCTAAATGCCTTGCATAAATTATTCAAATTAAGAGTGTGGGAATTATTGCCGAGAACCGCAGTGAGCCCCGCTGGCACAAGCAGGGAAACGCGATGATGCTTTTGGCCCTCGGAGTGCAGACGGTCCTCGGTGTATTTCTCATCAATTTCACGTGGACGTGGAGGGCACTCAGACCCACCTTATTCCATGGGTTAGCATGTGCCCCCTTGTGTAGGCAGCAGAGGTTGAAGATGAAAGTTAAGATCAACAAAAAGGAAGCCAAACGAAGATCCTGTGTTGACATACGATAAGCCCCATGTTATTTAGAATATTTTCCCAATGCTCACAGCTTACAGGCAGCCAAAATAAAATATTTCCAGTGAGTAAGACATGGAAATTTATAATTTATCATTAGAGGTTTGAATAGATTAGTCTAAAGCCATGCTCTTCAGTAAAGGGCCCTGATTTTAAAAGAGAAAAATATTCATCTTATTTCGAATTGGTCTGAGAAAACTTGTTGAGAAGGAAAAGCTAGGCTTTAGCTTTCTCACTCAAGTTGCTGGTCCATACAGGCCCTGCTCTCATAAAAAGTAGGCCAATGAGTAGAAAATGCCAGATAGGGACGAGTGCTATTTACAAAATAGGAAGGAAAGAAAAAAAAAAAAAAAAAACTGAGAAAGAAGTCTAGAGCAAGAATAGTGAGATTTCTCTTAAACGAGACTCTGGGAAAGCACTTCTCAAGAAGTGTTATTTTAGCAGACTTGAGTAAACCGACTGACGCTGAGCTACACAGATACTAGATTTAATCAAACCAAAACCACAGGGACATACCTGCAGCCTACGGTGCAAATGTCCGTGTTTGTTACAGAAAGTGTTACTTTTAAGGGTAGCACTTGCTTTTCAGCCAGCCAGGTTAGGGTCTCATCCGAGCCCTTTTACTTACTCAGGTACCAAATTGGGGGAGGTACCTGGCCTCTTTCTCCTCTGTTCTTTTGCTCTAGAGTGGAGAGAATGATAACCCTCTCTGCATCTTGTTCTGTGAAGCCCAGTGAAATTTCAAACCTAATTCAGAGTCCTTTCTTTCTTCCCCTCTTCTCTTTTTCCTGATTCTTAAAATATTTTCTCAGATATCACACGGTAGCAATACTACAATGGTACAATTCTTTATTCATGCATTCCTTTATCCAATAAGCATTCATTAGGTTCTAATTATACACTAGGTTCTCTGCTAGCTACTGTTGATTTAAAGATGAATAAATCCCAGCATAAGCCTATAAAGAGTTTAGTCTAAGGGGAGAAACAAGGATGTAATTATACTGGAATGTGATCATTACTATCAGAGTTATTCACAGTGTAAATGAGAAGATAGAAAGGGATACCTAACTCTTGTTCCCTAGAGGAATTTGAAAAAAAAAAAAAAAAGACCAGAATTGAACCTGACAAAGGTAAAAGAAGGAAGTCTTTTAGGTAGTACTAATTAAAATAATAGTAACAAGAACAATAATGTCATTGCAATTATAAAAGCACGCATAAAGAAGAGATACTAGAGAGAATGTCATTTTGGAGGGAGATTAGACATAGTTTTTTGTTTTGGCTCCATCCCTTCATTCTTTCTAGAGTTATTTCTCCACTGATCTCCAGTAGCATATTGGGCACCTACCGACCTTGGGAGTTCCTCTTTCAGTATCCTATCATTTTGCCTTTTCATACTGTTCATGGGGTTCTCAAGGCAAGAATATTGAGGTGGTTTGCCATTCCCTTCTCCAGTGGACCACATTCTGTCAGACCTCTCCACCATGACCCGCCTGTCTTGGGTGGCCCCAGAGGGCATGGCTTAGTTTCATTGAGTTAGACAAGGCTGTGGTCCGTGTGATTAGATTGACTGGATGCGACAGACCTCGTAGAAGCATGGCCAAGAGGAGCCACCCCACGCCTGAGGTCAGGGGAGGCAGGCGAGAGGAGCAACTCCACACGGGAGGTCAGGGGCGGCGGGGGTAACAGGCAAATTTGGCCTTGGAATACAGAATGAAGCAGGGCAAAGGCTAATAGAGTTTTGCCAAGAGAATGCACTGGTCATAGCAAACACCCTCTTCCAAAAACACAAGAGAAGACTCTACACATGAACATCACCAGATGGTCAACACCAAAATCAGATTGATTATATTCTTTGCAGCCAAAGATGGAGAAGCTCTATACAGTCAGCAAAAACAAGACTGGGAGCTGACTGTGGCTCAGATCATGAACTCCTTATTGCCAAATTCAGACTTAAATTGAAGACAGTAGGGAAAACCACTAGACCATTCAGGTATGAACTTAAATCAAATCCCTTATGATTATACAGTGGAAGTGAGAAATAGATTTAAGGGACTAGTTCTGATAGCTAGAGTGCCTGATGAACTCTGGACTGAGGTTCATGACATTGTACAGGAGACAGGGATCAAGACCATCCCCATGGAAAAGAAATGCAAAAAAGCAACATGGCTGTCTGGGGAGGCCTTACAAATAGCTGTGAAAAGAAGAGAAGTGAAAAGCAAAGGAGAAAAGGAAAGATATAAGTATCTGAATGCAGAGTTCCAAAGAATAGCAAGGAGAGATAAGAAAGCCTTCCTCAGTGATCAATGCAAAGAAATAGAGGAAAACAACAGAATGGGAAAGACTATAGATCTCTTCAAGAAAATTAGAGATACCAAGGGAATATTTCATGCAAAGAAGGGCTCAATAAAGGACAGAAATGGTATGGACCTAACAGAAGCAGAAGATATTAAGAAGAGGTGGCAAGAATACACAGAAGAACTGTACAAAAAAGATCTTCATGACCCAGATAATCACGATGGTATGGTCACTCACCTAGAGCCAGACATCCTGGAATGTGAAGTCAACTGGGCCTTAGAAAGCATCACTACAAACAAAGCTAGTGGAGATGATGGAATTCCAGTTGAGCTATTTCAAATCCTGAAAGATGATGCTGTGAAAGTGCTACACTCAATATGCCAGCAAATTTGGGAAACTCAGCAGTGGCCACAGCAATGGAAAAGATCAGTTTTCATTCCAATCCCAAAGAAAGGCAATGCCAAAGAATGCTCAAACTACTGCACAATTGCACTCATCTCACGCGCTAGTAAAGGAATGCTCAAAATTCTCCAAGCCAGGCTTCAGCAATATGTGAAGCATAAAGTTCCAGATGTTCAAGCTGGTTTTAGAAAAGGCAGAGGAACCAGAGATCAAATTGCCAACATCCACTGGATCATGGAAAAAGCAAGAGAGCTCCAGAAAAAACATCTATTTCTGCTTTATTGACTATGCCAAAGCCTTTGACTGTGTGGATCACAATAAACTGTGGAAAATTCTGAAAGAGATGGGAATACCAGAACACCTGACCTGCCTCTTGAGAAACCTGTATGCAAGTCAGGAAGCAACAGTTAGAACTGGACATGGAACAACAGACTGGTTCCAAATAGGAAAAGGAGTATGTCAGGGTTGTATATTGTCACCCTGCTTATTAACTTCTATGCAGAATACATCATGAGAAATGCTGGGCTGGAATAAGCACAAGCTGGAATCAAGATTGCGGGGAGGAATATCAATAACCTCAGATATGCAGATGACACCACCCTTATGGCAAAAAGTGAAGAACAACTAAAAAGCCTCTTGATGAAAGTGAAAGAGGAGAGTGAAAAAGTTGGCTTAAAGCTCAACATTCAGAAAACAAAGATCATGGTATCTGGTCCCATCACTTCATGGGAAATAGATGGGGAAACAGTGGAAACAGTGTCAGATTTTATTTTTGGGGGCTCCAAAATCACTGCAGATGGTGATTGCAGCCATGAAATTAAAAGACGCTTACTCCTTGGAAGGAAAGTTATGGCCTACCTAGTTAGTTAGTTAAGTTGTTCAGTCGTGTCCGACTCTTTGAGACCCCATGGACTGTAGCCCACCAGGCTCCTCCGTCCATGGGATTCTCCAGGCAAGAATACTGGAGTGGGTTGCCATTTCCTTCTCCAGGGGATCTTCCTGACCCAGGGATAGAACCCAGGTCTCCCGCATTAGAGGCAGACGCTTTAACCTTGACCAACCTAGTTAGTTAGTTAACCTGGATAGTATATTGAAAAGCAGAGACATTACTTTGTCAACAAAGTTCTGTGTAGTCAAGGCTATGGTTTTTCCAGTGGTCATGTATGGATGTGAAAGTTGGACTGTGAAGAAAGCTGAGTGCCAAAGAACTGATGCTTTTGAACTGTGGTGTTGGAGAAGACTCTTGAGAGTCCCTTGGACTACAAGGACATCCAATCAGTCCATTCTAAAGGAGATCAGTCCTGGGTTTTCATTGGAAGGACTGATGTTGAAACTGAAACTCCAATACTTTGGCCACCTCATGCGAAGAGTTGACTTATTTGAAAAGACTCTGATGCTGAGAAAGATTGAAGGTGGGAGGAGAAGGGGACTACAAAGGATGAGATGGTTGGATGGCATCACCGACTCAATGGACATGGGTTTGGATGAACTCCAGGAGTTGCTGATGGACAGGGAGGCCTGGCCTGCTGTGATTCATGGGGTCACAAAAAAGAATGGGATACGACTGATGGACTGAACTGAACTGAGACATAATTTTAATATCTTTCTCACTGCTTATTCTTCTCCATCATAGGCCTTCTGACAATTTTCCAGCCTCTACCTTTTTGACACATTTAATAATTCCTGATCCTCATGCTTAGGATATCATTACTTTCAACACTTCATGTAGCTGAGTCCTTCTCATCCTTTAAGTCTTAACTTCAAGGCTGTATTTCAGTGTGACCTTTTCAGATCATCCATTATAAACTATTGTCCCCGTCATTGTTTTCAATGATAGAAATCTATTTTATTTTACTCATCACAAGTTGATCTCCTGTCGTTGACTTTTAAAACTGTCTGCTTCCCTTACTCAACAATAAGCACAGTGGAGGTCAGGAGAAGTCTTCAACTCCAGCAGTTAGCCTGGTTCTCACACACATCACGTGCTCAATAACTGCTTCTTTAGTGGATAAACGGACGTGAGTACAGGGGCAGGACAGCTAGAGAACAGGTCACATAACCACGCAAAGGTCAGGAAGCGCCATGCTGGAAGCATGCAACTAAGTCCTAAAAGCTCTGGAAAATCCTGGAAGGATCTTAGTGAACGCATGGAACCAATGCCTGTTTCAGTACAGAAAATCGTTTGGGAGAAAACGCAGGGGAACTGATTGAAGTCAGGACAGGCTTAATTCAGGGAGATCTATCAAGAGCCTGCTGCAGGAATTCAGGTGCTGAATGCTGCGAGAGTGTAGGCTACGTGAGCAGCTCTAAGGCTGGCCCGCCTAGATTCATGGCTTATCACAAACGGACAGAGGTTGGTGCGTGACTAGAAAAGAGAATGCAGAGAAATCTAAAAGGACTTAGGCTCCCGACTTGGACAACTGAGACGATAACACAACGTTTGTGTGTGAAGATGAGAGCCAGGTGTTGAGTGGTTTGAGCTTAAAGTGCTTCGGGATGTGTGTTGGTCTGGAGTGCAGGTGAGAGGTCTAGGATCCGGACTGGAGAGTCTGATGCATATGATGTCTGGAGCAGGGTGCTTTAACGGCGAGGGCGCATGGCTACTCGGCAGACAGCCGGGGGTGGATGAACTCACGGAGGGCCTCTGTGGTGAGGATATTGGGAAGAAAGGGGCACGGAGTGACATCAGCTTCGGGCCGATCCAACATCCGTCGTTTTTGTCTCCCGCCCCGGCCTGCCCCAACAACAGCGACATTTAGGCGTCCGTCCGCAAAGTGTCTGGGCTAGGCTGTGAGATACAGCAACTGCCCAGGGGCCCAGGATGAGTCTCACAGCCCAGGTGCTGAGCACACAAACCCCGGTGCTGGCTGCCTACGGGGCCCCTCCGGGCTGCATCTGGAGGCTCAGCGTGTCCGCCCATCCCCACGGCCCAGAGCGCCTCCGCCGAAGTCCCCGTTTGCAGAGGAGTTCCAGTGCCCACTGGGCCCCCAAAGGCAGCTTAGGTGCACTGGGGAGGGTAAGGGGAGCAGCTTGGCTGTGCCCGCGGCGCGCTACCCTCGCCCCGCACTGCTCAGGCGGCCGGCTGAGGACCAGGCTCAGCCCTCGGTCTGTCCCGAGGCGGCGGGGGCCCGGCTTCCACCCCCGCGGCCGCGGGAGACGCTGCCCCCGCGGCTGTTCCCGCCCGCCTCCTCCCGAGTGCGGGGTCAGGAGCCGCGGGCCTGCGCCCGGAAGGCTGGGGAGAGGCAGGCAGAGCCCTCAGAGGGCCTGAAGGGGCGGGGAAGCCGCTGACTGAGCCGCAGACTCCGCCAGGGGGCCCACCTGGGTGCCCCGGGGACACCTGGGCTGCAGAGCCCACAGCCCGCCGGGGGCGCCCCCGCGGGCACGCGGCTCACGGGCACCCACCCCCAACCAGGGGCGAGCTCCCCGGACACTCCCCACAGTGGGGACAGGAGAGAGCTTGGCACGTGGCTAGTGAGCACCCTGGCGCTTTAGTGCCACCTTTCAGAGAAACGAAAGGATGGCTGCTCTCACCCAGCCTGGAACACGTCAGGATGAGAAAAGACACGCCAGCTTAGGAACTCTGCCACAAGAAGAGCAAGACCACAGAGGGAGCACCACAGGAGGTCAGAGAGCCTCAGGCAGCCGTCAGCCGGCTGTGAGAAGGCCTGTCTCTCCACAGGCAGTGAGGACCTCATGAGAAAGACAGCGGTGCAAAACTTCAAAGACCATAACAAAATCAAGAAACTATGACATCAGCAAAAAAAAAAAAAAAGTCACACTAATTTTTTAGTAACCTATCCCAAACACACGGAGACTTATGATCCCCCTGACAAAGAATTCAAGATAATAGTTTTTTAAGGAAACCCATTGAGCAACAAGACGACACTGAAAAGCAATTTAATGAGATTAGAAAAGTGATCCATGAACACAATGAGAATGCTAGCAGAGATGGAAATTATAAGAAAATCATCAAGAAATTCTGGAGCGGAAGAATACAATGAATGAAGTAAAAAAATAAAATAGAGAGCGTCAGCATATGAAAAGAACAGAAGAAAAAGACTTGTGGATTAGAAGACATGGCCCTTTTAAGTCACACAGAGGAGAAAAAAGAAAAGAATTAAAGAGAGTGAAGAAAGTCTATATGATCTAGGGGATACCTTCAAAAGAATCAATTTGCAAATTATTGGAGTTCCCAGCAGGAGAAGAGTTGGGGAAGGAGGCAGAAAGCTTATTTAAAGAAATAATGGCTTAATACTTCGCAAACATATGGGAAAATTTGGAAATCCCTATAGCATATGGTGTTCAGAACATTGGATAATCACATAATACAGAAGAATGAAATTGGGCCCCCTTTTTACACTACTCACGAAAGTAACTCAAAATGTATTAAAGTCTTAAACATTAGACTTGAAACCATAAAACCCTTTGAAGAAGAGACAGGGAGAAAGCTCCTTAACAATAGTCTTAGGAGATTGTTAATTTTTGGAGATGACACCAAAAACACAAGAACAAAAGCAAAAGTTCTTAAGTGGAACTGTGTCACACCAAAACGCTTTTGCACAATAAAATAATCAACAAAATGAAAAAGCAACCAACAGAATGGGAGACTACATGTGAAAATCCTATATCTGATAAAGGGTTCATATGCAAAATATATAAAGAACACATAGAACTCAATAGCAAAAACAGGAACAACCCAATCAATATTAGAGGAGCTAGACTTTTGTTTTCCAAGGAAGACACAGAAAAGGCCAACAAGTATATGAAAAAATGCTCATCTTTAGTCATCCGAGAAATGCAACCGAAAACCATAGTGAGATATCACCTCACACCTGTTGGAATAACTGTAGTCAAAAAGACGAGAGACAGTGGGTGCTGGTAAGAATGTGGTGAAAGAGAACCTCTGTGAACTGTTGGTGAGAATGTAAGTGGCACAGCCGTTATGGAAAAAGTAAGGAGTTCTCTAGGATGTTAAGAAAGGGAAGTAACTTATGATCCAGCAAACCCATTTCCAGTTATATATCCAGAAGAAATGAAATCACGACATGGAAGAGATATTCGTTATCCATGTTTCTTGCAACATCAGACACAGTAGTCAAGATGTGGAAAATAACCTCATGCCCACGAATGGATATGTGGACAAAGCAAATATGGCCTATATATATGCCATACTGGCATATACAAAAATATGAAATTGGCATATGAAAATACGGCACATATATATGAAATGAAAAATGAGGGACTCCTCAGTTTGCAACAGCACTGATGAACCTCAAGAACATCATGCTACGTGAAATAGGTCAGACAGAGAAAGACAAACGCTGTATGATGCCCCTTGTATGCGGAATTTTAGAAAGCAAAGCTCATGGTAACAGTAGAGCGGTTGTGGTTGCCACGAGCTGGGGGAAATGGGGCCTTGCTGGCCAGAGGGTACAAACTTTCAGTTACAAGATAAATAAATTCTTGAGATCTAACGGATAGTGTGAAGAATATAATTAATAATGCTGTATTTTATACTTACAAGTTGCTAAGAGAGTCAACCGTAAACATTTTCATCACAAAGAAGAAATGATAATTATGTGAGGTCATATAATCATTTTGCAATATATAAATGTATAAAATCATACTCTTTGAACTTAAGGTTACATATCATTTATATCTCAATAAACCTGGGGGGGGGCAGAAAGAATGGAACCTCGAGGAATAGTGGGAATAGGACAGAGACAGGAAGTGAAAGTATCTACAGAAGAAATGTATTATGGCTCACCAGACGGTTATCCTGACACCAAGAATAAGTAAAGCTATGAAAATCATGAAAGCAAAAATGTCCAAAGGGAAGAAGGTAATAGCATTATAGCATCAATGTGCGTGCGTGCTCAGTCACTTCAGTCCTTTCTGACTCTTTGTGACCCCAGGGACTGTATAGCCTGCCAGGCTCCTCTGTCCATGGGCTTCTCAGGCAAGAATACTGGAGTGGGTTGCCAAGCCCTCCTCCAGGGGATCTTCCCGACCCAGGGATCAAACCCCTGTCTCTTGTGTCTCTTGCATTGCAGGTGGAATCTTTACTCAGTGAACCACCTTAGGTTAAAGGTGGATTTTGTTACTTAAATTTGTTCAGCTGCAAATATCAGAAAACCTGCTTTACAATGGCTTCAAGCAGTAGGGCATTCTTTTTCTCACGAAACAATAGTGTGCAGGAGGGCAGCTACTAGAAATGCTCATCAACTCCATAGAGCCAAGGTCTGTAGAATCTCTTGCATTTTTTTCCCACATTGCAAGATGTTGGCAGCAACTCTGGCCATTGAACCTACGTTTAAGGCAGGAAGACAGGGTAGGGCGAAGAGAAGCGATATCAGCCTCATCTGATGAACTTAAGAACTCATCAGCAGACTCTGGGCAGGATCTGTTCCAAGGTCATTATTTCAGGAAGGCTGGTAAAAATGGATCTTTCCTTTTTATGCCATTTCTAACGGAGGTCTGCCAGGGCACTGAGCACACTGCTGGCTTCCTCTCCTCTGTCTTCTCTTTCTCTAGGCATTTTTGCTTATTGCTAAATATCTTAGGCTAAGAGAGGCTCCACTCCTGATGACCTGTGGGACATGAGGCCACAGACCCGTGTCTTCAGTTTTCACCCTTGTAAACTGAAGATCACTTGTCATAAGATTAAATTATTAAATGCAAATATATATCATACTTTAGTGGAGTAAAAATATATAATACTAAGATACGTGTTATCAATATTAATTTTGTCCTAACTGTATATATAAATTGTATCTATATTTCTCTCTGACTGCATCTTAGCTCTGCTGTTTGGGGACCTTCTTGAGAGAAGGAAGCACATCTTAGGTATCTCTGCACATCTAGGATTTCTATAACCTTGCTTTATGCTTCATAGGAACTCACTAACTGTTTCCTGAACCTCTTGCTGAGTTTAATTAATTCCTGATGGTAACTAACAGCACAATAATACAAACTGTTGAGCAGAAATACACAAAATCTTAAACCTAATGCCTTTCCCAATATACACAGACATTTTGACAGGCTCTTGTTGATGTTTATTTCTAATGATGGTGCCATTTTTTTCAGGATGGTGGAATCGAGTTCCTTCTAACAATGGGACTTTGCATTAAACGAAAAACAAATCACTATAACAACAACTTTTTCCAGCTCCCTCTTCCTTCTCCTTAGTCATATCCAAATCATCTTGGCTTAGGGTTCCCTCACCAGATGTGCTGTGCTTGGAGCCCTAGGGCCTGCAAATTCAGACTGGCTGATCTGCAAGGAAAGGAAAGGTCAGTGAGGAGCAGCCTCCGGGAAACACATTTTGCCTCAAATACCAACCTCTCTTTACCTATTAACGTCTTAAAGAGAAGACCTTTCTACCCAGTGTGAGAAAGAAAGTGTGCTCGCTCAGCAGGCAAACAACACAGAGTGGATGGCCACAAGATAAACTGCAGAAGTCAAGCTGGGAGTACACTCTAACATAAACCAAAAACGTAGGAAAACAGCTCACGATCAGTCTGTGACTTGTCTGTACAGAAAAGAACGAACACTTCAGCTCATCCCCGGGAGAGGTGTTATTATTTTATATGCTTTAAGAAAGCAGTTAGGTAGGGAGTTTGGGACTGACAAGGACACAATGGAATATCTAAAACGGATGACCAACAAGGATCTTCGGTATAGTTCAGGGAATGTTTATAAACAACCTAAAAGGGAAAAGAGTTTGAAAAAGAAGAGATACATGTCTGTGCATAACTGGATCATTTTGCTGTACACCTAAAACCAACACAGCATTACTTAATCAACTATACTCCAATATAAAATAAAAAGTTAAAGAAAAGATTATACTTGGTGAACTGAGGATGATCTCAACTTAAGGGTCCAAGTAAAGTTTAAGATTGAAAGTGAAAGTGAAATCGTTCAGTCCTGTCCAACTCTTTGGGACCCCATGGACTGTAGCCCACCAGGTTCCTCCATCCATGGGATTTCCCAGGGAAGAATACTGGAGTGGGTTGCCATTTCCTTTTCCAGGGGATTTTCCCAACCCAGGGATCGAACCCGGGTCTCCAGCATTGCAGGCAGGCGCTTTACTGTCTGAGCCACCAGGGAATCCCAATATAAGATTACATCGGCTATTTTGCTTTTAGTGAAAAAACAAAACAAAATAATAAAACCAATATAAAGGCAAAAAATAACAAGTTTTCAAATTAAAAGTTCAGGATTGAATAAGTCAAACAATGAGTGAAAACCCACCAGTGTCTGCGCTTAGGATATTACCCATCAATCTGGCAAAGAGCGGCAGTGTAAAAATTACATTCAAAACAGAACATGATCCTATCCTCAGATTAGATCAGGGGAAGAGAATGAATATTTGATCCTCTTAAACCTCAGTAAAGTACCTGCCTGCCAGTGCAAGGGACCTACAAGATGTGAGTTCGATTCCTGGGTTGGGAAGATCCCCTGGAGAAGGATATGTCAACCCACTCCAGTACTCTTGCCTGGAGAATACCATGGACAGAAGAGCCTGGCAGGCTACAGTCTGTAGGGCCCCACAGAGTCAGACACCACTGAAGCGATTTAGCGAGCACTGAAACCTTGAACAAATTTCTCATATTACTCTGCAATAACAAAAGTAGAGTGTCCTTTTCTGGAACAATTAGCTTGAAGGAAAATAACTTTTTTAAATATCAGAAACAAAGCTTCCCTTGTTTAAAACACACACATCCCTTTCCATATAATTGAATAAATCAAAATGCTCTTTTAAAGGGAGGGGATAAAAGGAATGAATGATAAAACACTTAAAACACTAGATTTTTTTCCCCCTAGAAATATCAAAGAAAGTAATTCCTTTTCCTATGTCGATAATTTCAAGTAAATTTTAGCCATAGTAAGTTCAATAATAACATTTCACTACTATTTAAATAGTGATATATTTACCGTGGTTATTTTATTAACTCCTGTGGGAGGAAGCAGCTTATTTTGCTATACAGTTTGTTTATGTGCAAAATATAAACAAAATATCATCTAGAAATTTAATGCCACCATACTAAATCTTTTCTTCTAGCCAAGATTGCATACATAAAATATTTCAGCTACATGAGGTTTTAATTTTCTCTATTTATAACCAGTACATTTATGACATTTTTAATGGTCAATGATACATGTTAATAAGGGATAACGGCAAGCTTAGTTGTTTAAATATTTATTAAATGTGTTATCCAGCCCTATGATAGAAATTTATTTTTGCATGTAAAAAAGTAGCTTAAGTGTATATATTTTTGCTGCAATATTCCCAAACTGAAAATCATATTTTTTGTAATGACATCTAAAAATTAAATGTTTGGAAATAATTTTATGTTATTAATGCATTTGTGTGACAGAATGATTTTTTTTATAATTATGCAAAAAGTTCTCTTTCAGACTTAAGTTATTGCTAATTAACTCATGTGCCAGATATTTTAAATTATTCAACAAACACTACTTGAGCCAATATTAAGTGAAAGACATTGTGATATTCACTGGAGATAGAAAAATAAACAGTACTCTTTTTCAGCTAGTGAAGTAACATCCAGAGCTTGCTCTTTAGACAGCATAAGTCAATGCCCATAAAATGTAACATGTGGGACATGAGATGTCAGGGAGGACACATCGCTCTGGAGGGAAGTCTTGGTAGCTCCCTGGAGGAGATGGCCTCGGTACTGCTAAAGGAAGGAGAAACAGGAAGCTTCCAAAGGGAGAAATGGGGCATCCCAGGAAGAAAAGCGCAGGGCCCCAGGCAGAGGTGGGCTGAACCACGCAGAGCCCTGCTGACCGCGGGAGGCTGGTTTGTCCTGTAGGTGACGGAGCATCAGAAAAAGACTTTGAGCAGAGGAATCACGGGGTCATCTCTGTGCTTCAGAGCAGGGCTGGGCAGACTCTTGCTGTGAAGGGCCAGTAAGTATTTCAGACTTCATGGATCCTACGGTCCCTATTGCAACTACTCACATCTACTGTTAAAAGTGCAAAAACACCCGCAGGCAATAACTTAAAGACGTGTGGCCCTGTTCCATCAAGCTTTAGTTATGGATACAGAAATCTGAACTTAATATGATTTTCATATCAAGAATATATGAATATTACTTCATATATTACTTCACAGTGATAGAGAGTTCTGAGGAGTCAGGGAGAGTGGGGCTGGATCAGGGCAAACAGCGATAGACTTAGAGAGTTCTGAGAAACTTAAAAGCCACAGCGATGAAGCTCACTGGATGGACTAACTAAGCCATATTTCATTACTTTGGAAAGACTTGCCTGTCCTCTCTGCTTTTACATTTATGAACATACTTCACTGCTCTGAACACCTTGCGTTAGTTCAAATTTTCTTATTTCAAAGAAGCTAGCTTTTAAAATCGGAGAAGGCAATGGCACTCCACTCCAGTACTCTTGCCTGGAAAATCCCATGGACAGAGGAGCCTGGTAGGCTACAGTCCATGAGGTCGCTAAGAGTCGGACATGACTGAGCAACTTCCCTTTCACTTTTCACTTTCACGCGTTGGAGAAGTAAATGGCAACCCACTCCAGTGTTCTTGCCTGGAGAATCCCAGGGATGGGGGAGCCTGGTGGCTGCCATCTATGGGGTCCCACAGAGTCGGACACAACTGAAGCGACTTAGCAGCAGCAGCAACAGCTTTTAAAATGGTTCATTTTCCTATTGAAGCTTATATACAGTTTATTGAATCTGTAGCCTCTTGGATTTTTGTTTGTTAATTTGTTTTCTGTTATTTATTTTATATTACCTTAAGCTTGCATGTCACTTCTTTAAGGAACAGGGAGAATCTGCCAATCTCTTCCTTTTTGCTCCATTGATCAATACAAATTCCTCTAGTTGCCAGATACAAGTCACTGGGTTTTTAGTAGAATCTGTGAGTCTGCCTTCGTAGAAACTTTAAGCAAGTCCTTGACCCATACAGAAGGTCAGTGTTAGCAAAGATATGTGTCTTACGAAACAAAATGAAACCTGTGAAGAAATAGTTGGTAATTGGAAAACAAATTTATGAAAAAAAAAAAAAACCTATAAGTGATTTTTATTGTCACTATCATCTGAACACCAAAAACTAAAAATCTTATAAAATGTTCTTATCTGAACACAGTGTATTACATGGAAATAAAGAAAAGTACGTGAATGGAAATCAACTATTTTTTTAAACTCCCAGTTGGGATTTCTGTTGCTGGACAACAAATGTAACTTTGAACACTGCAAGAGGCCTGGGAGGTGCCAAGCACACTGATGTGTGTCTACACTGGATTAACTACCGGATCTTCCTAACTCCCCCGGAGAGCCCAGCTGAGCACGCTGGTCATTGCTGAAGAGCTGGAAGAAGGAAGCTAAGGCAAGAGCATATCAAGGAAAATCAATGAAAGAAAAACATAAAAGGCTTGTAAACCCAGGGAGTCCTGTCTTCTGTATACCCTGACCTGGATAATTAAGAATTTTTGAAGGGAGTTGGCACGAGAAAAAATTCGTCCCTAGGAATCAGAAAGCAGGCTGGAAAGAAAACTAGAGACAGGAGAAGTAAACTGACTTTTGTTTCTGTAATTGGGTTGCCTTCATTGTAACCCTTGCTCCCACCAGAGGGTCCCCAGCAGGAAAAATAACAATAAAGCAGTTAAGGCCACGGATGTTTAGGTAGAGTCAGGCCTCTGTATCTGCGGGGTGTGCATCTTCAGATTACTAACCTGGATAGAAAATATTTGAGAAAAAGAATGCAAGAAAGTTTCCAAAAGCAAAACTTGAATTTGCTGTACCCTGACAACTATTTCATAGCATTGGTCGCATTGGGTATTATAGGAAGAGCTTCCTTGGTGGCTCAGTGGTAAAGAATCCGTCTACAATGCAGGAGTCACAGGAGACACAGGTTCAATCCCTGGGTCGGGAAGATCCCTTGGAGGAGGGCACAGCAACCCACTCCAGTATTATTGCCTGGAGAACCCCATGGACAGAGGAGCCTGGTGGGCTACCGTCCATAGGGACGCAGAGTCAGACATGACTGACGCGACTTAGCACACACGTAAGTAATCTAGACATGATGCAAAGTACACTGCAGTGTGTGCATAGGTTATACGCAAATACTACACCGTTTTGCATAAAGGCTTGAGCATCCATGGCTTCTGGTATCCCTGGGAGTCCTGGACCTAATCCCCTGAGGAAATATAGGAGTGAAAGTACATAAATTGCCAACAAGCATAGCTTAACAAAAACAGAGAGGATATAGGTGTTCTCTGCTGAGTAAGACTGTTTTTTCTAACCCTGGAAAACTGATGGCACCTTCCCAAACCCTCTTGGGAATTTAGAACCAGGTGTCAGAGGAGGATTCAAAATGAGACTTTGCCAGAAAGGAGAGAGAGATGGCTTTAGAATCCCTGTAGACATTGAGGGAGAAAAAAAAAAAAAACTATTGAAAGAGCTAAAATATGGAGCAAATAAAATGCAGTAAGTTATATGAATACAAAGCAACACAAAACTGCCAATAGCAATAATGACAATAAATGGACAATGTAACAAAATAGTGGCTTCCCTTGTGGCTCAGCTGGTAAAGAATCCGCCTGCAATGTGGTAGACCTGGGTTCCAAAGGTTGGGAAGGTTGGGAAGATCCCCTGGAGAAGGGAAAGGTTTTGTAGACCTGTTTGAAAGTGTCAGTGTATTTGATGAACCATAATACCCTGAGTTTTCTTGTCTTTACACTGGGGTCAAGTAAACAAGATGGTGACTTAGATGTTGCAAATTTTAGAGCTGTGTTATCTTTTGGTCCATTTTATAGTAAACTAATAAGATGTCTAAGAAATGCTTAGCTGAGCAAATTCTCTTGTCCCATCTAAGGAACATGTATGTCACTTGAAGTGTGGTAACTGGATGGAGAGAGGGAGACGTTTGGGAAGTAGGTGTTGGAGTTTCTGTAAAACTCTGTAAAACCGTGGAACATTCTTAAAGAGGCAGGAATACCAGACCACCTTACCTGACTCTTGAGAAACCTGTATGCAGGTCAAGAATCAACAGTTAGAACTGGAAATGGAACAACAGACTGGTTCCAAATAGGGATAGGAGTACGTCAAGACTGTATATGGTCACCTTGATTATTTAACTTATATGCAGAGTACATCATGAGAAACACTGGGCTGGATGAAGCACAAGCTGGAATCGAGATTGCTGGGAGAAATATCAATAACTTCAGATATGCAGATGACACCACCCTTATGGCAGAAAGCAAAGAGGAACTAAAGAGCCTCTTGATGAAAGTGAAAGAGGAGAGTGAAAAAGTTGGCTTAAAGCTCAGCATTCAGAAAACTAAGATCATGGCATCCAGTCCCTCCACCTGATAGCAAATAGATGGGGAAACAGTGGAAACAGTGTCAGACTTTATTTTTCTGGGCTCCAAAATCACTGCAGATGGTGATTGCAGCCATGAAATTAAAAGACGCTTACTCCTTGGAAGGAAAGTTATGACCAACCTAGATAGCATATTCAAAAGCAGAGACATTACTTTGCCAACAAAGGTTCGTCTAGTCAAGACTATGGTTTTTCCAGTGGTCATGTATGGATGTGAGAGTTGGACTGCGAAGAAAGCTGAGTGCTGAAGAATTGATGCTTTTGAAGTGGATTTTGGAGAAGACTCTTGAGAGTCCCTTGGACCGCAAGGAGATCCAACCAGTCCATTCTGAAGGAGATCAGTCCTGGGTGTTCATTGGAAGGACTGATGCTGAAGCTGAAACTCCAATACTTTGGCCACCTCATGAAAAGAGTTGACTCATTGGAAAAGACCCTGATGCTGGGAGGGATTGGGGGCAGGAGGAGAAGGGGATGACAAAGGATGAGATGGTTGGATGGCATCATTGACTCAATGGACATGAGTTTGGGTGAACTCTGGGAGTTGGTGATGGACAGGGAGGCCTGGCGTGCTGCAGTCCATGGGGTCGCAAAGAGTCATACATGATTGAGCGACTGAACTGAACTGAACTGAACTCTGTTCCCTGGAAAGATTAACCTCACTGAAGTTCATGCCTGATCAGTTTTCATGAAGTGTTTTTTTTATTTTTTGGACATGCACCTCTTAAACATCAGGCTCACAGCACAAACCCTTCAACCCTTTTTGCTCTGATTTCTTGCACTCTAAAAAAAAAAAACTTTTCTGACTTCAATTTCACTCCCTATGATTCTCTACAGAGGGAAATGCTTTTGCCAGAAGATGGAATTTTTCTGTGGCCCTTGGTGGTTATGTTTCATATTTTATTGCCACTATCTATAGAGTGGCTGCATTTTAGAAGTCACGACTACAGATACTTTGTCTAACATGCAAATTTATGGAAGCACGTTACCCAAACGAAAGGGCTACTGGAAATTAAGAAACTTACCCAGAGATGCGAAACTTCAAGCACAGCTGCCAGGGTTAAACCTAGTTCTGCTGGACTCCAAACCTGCATGCTCGCTACTCCAGCAAACGGTCTCCTTATAAATCAGTTTTCCAGAAAGTATTCGAGTGCTCTGTGAGCTGCTTAGATTGAGATAGTCATTCTGTGTCCATTTCATTCTGGGCACCAAACTCTGTAGACCCAGGCAAATCACATCCCAACAATTCCTCCTAATGAGTCAAGAGGCAAGTTGTATAGCTGCTTGTTCAAGGACATTTTCAACTGTTCATAAATATGGCTCAGTTGTTCATTAACTTACTCTCATAATTTGATGCATGAAAGTTATCACTGAGGAATTATTATTTTTACTGGAGTTTTTTCTTCTTTTTTTAGAATCACCAGTGTGCACTGAGCCCTAGCAGCTCTGTCATAATACCTCCTTCTACTGCTCCTCAGGTCATCTAGCTTGCATGTTTAAACATGTGCATCATTCATGTAGCTTGTGTGTGGGGAGGTTATTATAAACAAAGTTAGTTAGCCCTAATGTCCCTCTTATAGCACTGACTCAGACTTGTCAATGATGTAAAATATTACTGGAGAAGACTTCTTGCTTGCCCACTCTCTCTCTCTTTAAAAGCAACCATGCTCTAAAAATTCAAGGTTAATAAAAGTGTGACTGGACGATCAATTTTCTAAATGGAGGTGGTTCATTCAAGCTGAAACCCCAACTTGATAGACTTCTCTGGTTTAAATATTCCATTTAATGAATGAATCAGTTTTATTTGAAGATGTGGATGCAGGATCAATAGGTTGGAATCATTTAAGTTAAAAGAACCTCAGGACTGTCAACCTGAAAATGTCTCCTCTCCTCTGTTAGCCAAAAGCACATTTGGTTTTAACTGAAGTGAAGATTGTGGAGAAAAGAGGAATAATAATTTGTGCTATGATAATAAAACATGTTCTCTATTTAAAAAGATAGGCTGACTGTGGTTTGCCCATGTTTTAAAAGTATAATGCATCAATTATTTTCTCCCCAGTGCTATTTATAATAATGTATTCTGAAAATTGAAATTATTTATAACTAATTATATTCAGTATTACATATAGATATATAATATAGTATTGATAATAAAGTAAATCTTTGAAAAGTTTTCACTGTGGACCAAAAAAGGAAGAATTTTTTGTCTTACGACGAGTAATTTAATAATTTAGATGTTTTAGGATACCATTAAATGCCCACCCTGGGACGCTTCTGTCTTTAGGGCCTCCCTGGAGGCTCAAACAGTAAAGAATTTGCCTGTAATGCAGGAGACCTGGATTCAATTCCTGGCTTGGGAAGATCCCCTTCAGAAGGGAATGGCTAACCCACTCCAGTATTCTTGCCTGGACAATTACATGGACAGAGGAGCCTGGCGGACTATAGTCAGTGAGGTCACAAAGAGTAGGACACGACTGAGAGGCTAACAAATGCACCGTAACATGGTTATATTGCCTAAGATATCCTATTCTGTCTAATTTTTTGCAGACTGTACCATGATTCTTTTCATTTCTGACAAAAGTTTAAATTATTAAATAAGAATAAATAGTTCAGAGACATTAATGGTTTTTAGGCATGGGAGTTGAATGATAGATTATATTGAAAGTGGGCTGGAAAATTAGAAAGTGAAAGTGAAGTCGCTCAGTCCTGTCTGACTCTTTTTGACCCATGGACTGTAGCCCACCAAGCTCCATCAATGGGATTCTCCAGGCAAGAATACTGGAGTGGGTTGCCATTTCCTTCTCCAGGATCTTCCCGACCCAGGGATCGAACCCAGGTCTCCCACACTGCAGGCAGACGCTTTAACCTCTGTGCCACCAGGGAAGCTCCAATATATAAGCCACATATATAAACTGCATGAGGATTGCAGCAGAGATATGGATGCAAAGGAATCTAAGTGGAAAACGTTGAGGTATGTAAGAAAACATGGTGGGAATTGATGTAGAAAGAGCTACAAGAGGCATTAAAATGGGCACAAAGGCTACCATGATGAGACAGAATAGTGAGTCATGAGGTATATAGTCAAGTGGGAGGTAAATTTAAGCAAGCAGATGGGAAGGACCTAAGAAAGACTGGTGTATGCCTGGGTATCTAGGAGAAAGAAGAAGGATAGAGCTAAACTGAGGCAGCTATGATGGTAGATGTTCACCTTGCAAAGGAAAAATTATACCTCAAGCAAAAGAAATATATGCAGTATTCCCCTAGGCCTAAGGCAAATAATCCCTAAGCTATTCTCACCTCTGATTTAAGTGTATCAGCTTGAGGACAAAAAAACAAAAAAAAAAAAAACAATCTATGAAATTACAAATAGTCTGTATGTACAGAGATTTATACTGGGTACATAAATTCAAAAATACTTATGTACCTAAAGCTTTCCTTCTAACATTTCTATCACTTCTTAAAAGGCATATTGTTGTTCAGTCGCGTCGCTCAGTCGTGTCCAGCTCTTTGTGACCCCATGGACTGCAGCATGCCACGCCTCCCTGTCCATCACCAATTCCCGGAGCTTTCTCAAACTCATGTCCATTGAGTTGGTGATGCCATCCAACCATCTCGTCCTCTGCTGTCCCCTTCTCCTCCCACCTTCAATCTATCCCAGCATCAGGGTTTTTTTCAAATGAATCAGCTTTTCACATCAGGTGGCCAAAGTATTGGTGTTTCAGCTTCAGCATCAGTCCTTCCAATGAATATCCAGGACTGATTTCCTTTAGGATGGACTGGTTGGATCTCCTTGCAGTCCAAGGGACTCTCAAGAGTCTTCTCCAACACTGCTGTTCAAAAGCATCAATTCTTTGGTGCTCAGCCTTCTTCACAGTCCAACTCTCACATCCATACATCACCACTGGAAAAACCATAGCTTTGACTATACAGACATTTTTGGCAAAATAATGTCTCTGCTTCTGTTTTTCAATATGCTGTCTAGGTTCATAGATTTTCTTTCAAGGAGCAAGCATCCTTTAATTTCACAGCTAAGTTAAAAGGCACATAGCTACATATTATTTAATATACTATGTCCACATGCTGTCTCATATGATTGCATATACGAGGGTAGATGCAAAAAAGAATATGTGCATTTACTAGATTAAAAATCAGCTGATAAGCTGCTAGGGAGATTTTTCAAAAGTTCTGCCCAAGTTGAGATCTTGTTGTTTAGTATCAACTAGATTTTCTTTTTCAAGATTCTCAACTAGAGATTGGAGATACGTGTAGAAAGTTTATCAACTGATAGATTGGAAGCCAAGAGTCTTTAAGATAGAGTAAATAATATGAAACATCTGAAAGCTTGAGTTGCATAAACTGAGTAATTAGAAGTTATGAGTAGCAGAATCAAGAGGTAGAGAAGATCAGATATACAGGGAAGAGTTTAAATCAGGTTATAGGTAAGATATTCAAGCTGGTTTTAGAAAAGGCAGAGGAACCAGAGATCAAATTGCCAACATCTGCTGGATCATTGAAAAAGCAAGAGAGTTCAGAAAAAAAAAATCTATTTCTGTTTTATTGACTATGCCAAAGCCTTTGACTGTGTGGATCACAATAAACTGTGGAAAATTCTGAAAGAGATGGGAATACAAGACACCTGACCTGCCTCTTGAGAAACCTATATGCAGGTCAGGAAGCAACAGTTAGAACTGGACATAACTGAACAGTTAGAACTAGAACAACAGACTGGTTCCAAATAGGAAAAGGGATATGTCAAGGCTGTATATTGTCACCCTGCTTATTTAACTTATACTCAGAGTACATCGTGAGAAACCCTGGGCTGGAAGAAGCACAAGCTAGAATCAAGATTGCCGGGAGGAATATCAATAACCTCAGAGATGCAGATGACACCACCCTTATGGCAGAAAGTGAAGAGGAACTCAAAAGCCTCTTGATGAAAGTGAAGGTGAAGAGTGAAAAAGTTGGCTTAAAGCTCAACATTCAGAAAACTAAGATCATGGCATCTAGTCCCATCACTTCATGGGAAATAGATGGGGAAACAGTGGAAACAGTGTCAGACTTTATTTTTGGGGGCTCCAAAATCACTGCAGATGGTGACTGCAGCCATGAAATTAAAAGACGCTTACTCCTTGGAAGGAAAGTTATGACCAACCTAAATAGCATATTCAAAAGCAGAGACATTACTTTGCCAACAAAGGTCTGTCTAGTCAAGGCTATGGTTTTTTCAGCGGTCATGTATGGATGTGAGAAGAAGCTGTGAAGAGGGCTGAGCACTGAAGAATTGATGCTTTTGAACTGTGGTGTTGGAGAAGACTCTTGAGAGTCCCTTGGGCTGCAAGGAGATCCAACCTGCTGCTAAGTCGCTTCAGCCACATCTGACTCTGTGCGACCCCATAGATGGCAGCCCACCAGGCTCCGTCGTCCCTGGTATTCTCCAGGCAAGAGTAGTGGAGTGGATTGCCATTTCCTTCTCCAATGCATGAAAGTGAAAAGTGAAAGTGAAGTCGCTCAGTCGTGTCCGAATCTTAGCGACCCCATGGACTGCACCCCACCAGGCTCCTCCATCCATGGGATTTTCCAGGCAAGAGTACTGGAGTGGGGTGCCATTGCCTTCTCCGGAGATCCAACCAGTCCATTCTAAATGAGATCAGTCCAGGGTGTTCATTGGAAGGACTGATGCTAAAGCTGAAACTCCAGTACTTTGGCCACCTCATGCAAAGAGTTGACTCATTGAAAAAGACCCTGATGCTGGGAGGGATTGGGGGCAGGAGGAGAAGGGGATGGCAGAGGATAAGATGGCTGGATGGCATCACTGACTCGACAGACATGGGTCTGTGAACTCTGGGAGTTGGTGATGGACAGGGAGGCCTGGCGTGCTGCAATTCATGGGGTCGCAAGGAATTGGACACGACTGAGCGACTGAACTGAACTGACCTGAAACTAAGACCTACAGAAGCAGAAAAAAAAAAAAAAAGAATTTGAGCCTCTACTTCAAATCATATACAAAAATCAACTCAAGTGGAGCAAAAGATAAATGTAAGAGCTAAAATTATAAAACTATTAGAAGAAAACATAGATGCAAATCTTCATTATCTTGGATTAAGATCAATCTTCTTGATCATTTAGATATGACACTTTAAGTACAAGCAACCAAAATACAGAAATTGGACTTCATCAAAATTAAAAAAAAAAAACTTTGTGTTTGAAAAAGATAGTCTAGGAAGTGAAAAAAAATAAAACACCAAAAAAAACTGCAGAATAAGGGATAATTCTTATAAATCATATGTTTGATGAAATAAATATTTTTCCAAAGAAGATATACAAATAGCTACTACGTGCATTAGAAGATGCTCAACATCATTAGATAGCCAAGAGGAAAATTCAAATTAAAATAATAGATACCGCTTCACATCCACAAGGATGGCTATAATCATAGGCACAGAAGAGTGTTGGCCTGGGAGAGGAGCAGTCAAACACGTTTACAATGCTGGTGGGGATGTAAAATGGTAACACTTTGGAAAACAGTATTGCAGTTCCTCCAAAGGTTAAACATAAAGTTACCATATGACTCAGCAATTCCACTCCTAAGTGTATACACAAGAAAAAAGAAAGCCAATGTGCACACAAATGTTCACAGCAACATTATTCATAATAGGCAAAGAGGAGAAAAATCCAAATTTACATCAACTGACAAATGAATACACAAAATGTAGTATATCCACATGGCACTTCAAGAATGAATCTTGAAAATATTAGGCTACAGGAAAGAAGCCAGTCACAAAAGACCTCATTCTGTATGACTTCAGTTATAAGAAGTGTCCAGAATAGGCAGATACATAAAGACAGAAAGTAGACTAGTCATTGGCTCAGGCTCGGGTGGAGAGGGAAGTGGAAGGGGTGGTGTTAAAGGGCATGAGGTCTCCTTTTCTGGGTGACGAAAATGTTCTAAAATGGACTCTGGTAATCATACAACCTTGTGATTATACTAAAAATCCATTAACTTTTAAATTAATGGATTGTATATATATGAAACAGCTTAACAAGCTGTTATCAAAAAGATAGACTCTATCAGTTTACTAATAATTTTTCAAGGTCCATAAATTGTAGTGACATATCTTTTGCTGTTCCCTTGTATTCTAGCTGTGTCACAGGTAACTATCTGCCCGTTTCCACATTTTCCATCGCATGAATCACCCTTGTTAGTATATAATGCAAGTTTGGCTCTTCTATATGAATTCAGAAAATGCTGACAGGAGAGTTCACATGAAGATGTCTTCAATTTCACAGTCCCCACTGTCTTAAGTGTGTGCTATGAAGCTAAGGGATTATGAGGAAGATCTTTAATAAGAATGAAAAGGAAAAGTCCCTGAATCTAATCAGCAGAAACCATTCTGTGCTTGGGTGTTTAGAATGAGTGCCATGTAGAAAAATCCCATAGGTTTATCTGGGGGAGGTCTTGGTTCAAATAGAGACTTTCTTATTTTTAGGCAATTTCAAAATTTTACCTAAGAAAAACCAGTGTGTCAATATATATTATAAGCATCTTCTTGCAATTTTTTTTCACAAATTAAACTTTAGAATTCATAGAAGGAGGTGAAGAGACTAGCCTAGGTTTTAATATTCATACTGTCATAACTGCATAACTGCATAATCAGGTGTCTAGATCACAAGCTTAATGATCTTCCTATTCAAACCTATCAGTTTATTTAAAACGGTTATTTTGTGTGTCTGTCATATATACTGTGTCCAATTGTTTTCCTAATATAGAACTGATATACTAGTGCACAGAGATATAAGGCCCCAAAACACCCAGTAGTGTTTGTTCGTATAGCTAAAGCTACGAATTTCAAGTGGTGTCTGTCTTCGTTTTTCTAGTGCTGGAATTACAAACCCTGACTCAACTGTGCTTGTCAGACGCTGAATTGTAAGCATATATTTTTGAATGAGTAGTTGTGTTTGATATAATAAACACATATGTATCTGATATGAATAGGTAAGTTGGAGTCCTAGCCCCTAGTGCCTGTGGATGTGACCAGATATGGAAAGAGGATTTTTGCAGATGTAATCAGTTTAAAATGAGCTCATTAGGGCGAGCCCTAATCCAGTACGACTAAAGAAATGGTAAGTGGCAGAGACACGCAAGGAGAATGCCGGTGACAGAGAGACGGACGCGCCTACACACCCAGGAAGGCCACGGAGTTTTGGTCAGCCCCAGAAGCTCAGAAGGAACCAACTCTTAACACCTTAATTTCAGACTTCTAACTTCCAGAACCTAGAGAAAGTAAATTTCTCCTGTTTGAAGCCACCCAATTTGGTATTTTGTTACAGTCGCCCTTGGAAACTAACACAGTGCCCAAAGGTGACTCATCTGACATACCAAGTAAATCCACTGCGACCTCAGCCTTCTTTCAAGGAACCCTGTTCACCTCAGGAACCCTGAGATTTATAGGATCACAGTGCTTTTTTTTTTTTTAACTATGGTAGTAAATATCTCACAGGAAAAAGTCTTTTTATTGCAATATTGTAACTTATGTCAACATTCTGAAAGTAATAAATTAACAAAACAATGGATGTTTGTTCCCTGTATGCTACTTCTGTGCTAGGCATAGAATTTATTTAAAATGCACAGAGAATTTATTTATATATCATGGTAAAGGACATATATTTTTAGAAGTAGATATATTCTACAACCTCATCTAATTCTACAACCTCATCTGTAACAATCAACTGATTCTGAGATGAGGAAAAATATTTCTTTCTTTGGAGAATAATACAGGGAATGTTAACAGAGGAGCCGGTTCATTGCAAATAATACTTTTTAGGTCATAATTTTAAAGTATTCTGCTCAGTTCATTCTCATTTGGGCTGGATATAAGTGACTGCAAGAGATCTTGTGTGCTGTTCTTGGCATGTTCTGGACTTGATATGCTCAGTGTACGGGACTCAAGGAGGGCACCCTCGTGATGACATACTAAGAGATGCTGGTTGTTCACAGAGTCAGGCAATCTACAGTTTAACAGAGGAGACAAAGATGACACACTACAATACAAGGTCATGACTGTTATAATGAGTGTTTGCAAAGCACTGCTAGCTTAGAGAGAACACTTCAACTAACCATGTCTAGGGGATTTCAGGAGAACCTCAAGGAGGCAGGAGCATTCTGCAAGGTTCATGAGGGAGGAAGTGCCTTGCCGACATCCTATTAGGAGAGCGGTGGGCTAGCTTATTTCTGTTATAACACTGAACTGCTGAGACAGAAGATTCTCTCAAGGAAATCTGTCTGGAGGAGAAAAGCCCTATAGCTATTCAAATGAACTCCATACATTTCACCTTGGAAGACCACAGAAGACCCTTTGGAAAAGCCAAACCAGCATTTCTATGAGAAAAAATATGTAAGATTTATAGAAATATTTTAAGTGACATTAAATTATTCACTTAAGAGATATTAGGTTGATTTAATTTTTTTTTTTACTTTTTAGAAACTGAAATATAGTTGATTTACAAAGGTGCATTTCAGGTGTACAATAAAGTGATTCATTTATACATACACACATATAAATATATATCCTTTTTTTACATTATCTTCCATTATAGGTTATTGCGAGATATTAATATAGTACTCTGTGCTACACAGTATGTCCTTGTTGGTGATCTGTTCATATAAAAGAGTGTATACATTTTAATCACAAACTCCTAATTTACCCCTCTTCCTTCTCCTCCCCTTTGGTAGCATATAGTTTTCCACATCTGAGAAATTTTTAGACCAAAAGAGAAAAGTCAAGTGTTCAACTTCGTGCTGTTTCAGCATGTATTTCTTCAGGGGCAGAGACGGTGGCATTTTCTGTGCCTTAGTGTTGTATCAACGACTAACACATAATCCTTTAGCTACCTGCAGTCCAGAGAAAAAGAAGGCTATCTCAGATATACCAACAATGATCTAAATGATACACCATCAAGTCCTAAATCTGTAACTACATTGGTAGACAAAAGAAAACCCATTTGGACTTCTGCATAGTACAGCGGCCATGAGGTCTCTAACCAGTTATTTATATGTATGTCTGTGATTTGCTGTTGCTGTTTAGACATCAGTCGTGTCTGAATCTTTGCATTCCCATGGACCATAGCCTGCTGGGCTCCTCTGGGTTTCCCCTCCATGGTTCATGTCATGGGGTTCTCCGGACAAGAATACTGGAGTGAGTTGCCATGCCCCCCTCCAGGGGATCTTCCTGACCCAGGAACTGACCCTGCGTCTTGTATGTAACCTGCACTGGCAGCTGGGTTCTTAACCTCTAGTGCCACCGGGGAAGCCCCCTGTGTATGCCTGTCCCCTCTTAAAAATTAAAACATCTACAGATACAACTTTGAAGAAAGTGGGTCATTTTTTCTGCAAATAGGCAACTGTTAAGTCAGACAGTAAAGAATCCGCCTGCAAGGCGGGAGACCCAGGTTTGATCCTTGGATTGGGAAGATCCCCTGGAGAAGGAAATGGCAACCCAAGCCAGAATTCTTGCCTGGAAAATTCCAGGGACAGAGAAGCCTGGTGGCGTACAGTCCAAAGAGTTGGATACGACTCAGAGACTAACACGCTTTCACTCTGCTTAGTCCCGTAAAAGATATTAGAGACCCTGCTTTACTGATATTTTTCATGCTGAAGAAATTTTTAAACTTAAAAAAAAATTAAACTACTTTTAAATATCTAAGGTAGCATCAGATAACATCTAGACTTTGGGAGACAACTGAGTTGTCTAACAACACTGTGTCAATTGGCCTTTACAAACGTAAGGCTCATTTCTGCATGTCAAGAGCTATTCTCAGTGAAAACCGGCCTTACATCCTGGAACTTGAATTTTGTTGGACACTTACGGCTTCTGTCATGCCCTGTCCATCCTTCTTTTTAATCCTAATCTGGGAGTATTCACGTCGTGGAATCCACAGCATGCTCAATCGACCCCTGATTTCTGCCTTGGTTCCTCTTTCCCTTGCTCCCTGTCTCTCTCTCTTGTCCTTATCAATGATTTGCTTATCAAAGGGGAACCAGAGCTAGAAAAGGAGCAAGGCTATGGATGAAAAACCCTCATGTGTCACGTCTGACTGTTAGATGTCTATCGTGATGGTGTGGAGTATGTGATCATACATTTGTATTCCAGTCCCTAGGTCCTACATACTCAGGCAGTGGATAAAAACAAACGAACAGAAATTGTTCTAAAAAGATAATAAAAGCAAGGAGAGCCACATGCAATAGTAAGTGAGGAACCTTAGGTAAAAAACCCAACACACTTAGAGCTGGAAATGCCTTAGGGATCATATAATCTGGTCTTATTTTTAGAGATAAAGAAAGTGAGACCCAGACAAGCTGAAACAATATAGCTGAATATGTGCAAAGGATTGTGCTCAGTCCTTTACATATATATTTGATATGCAAGACCCTAGTCTGATAGGAACGGTCACTATTCAACAGGAGGAGCCTGAGGATTCAGTTGGTGATTAAGGAGACGGTGAAGGCAGCAGAGTTGAGGGTAGAGTGGAGAGCCCACCCAGCTCGCTTTGCCGCCTGTGCTCAGAATCACTTTGTCAAACAGAAAGGATAAGTGTCTCTGGGACCTCAGTCTAACCTTTAGAGACACTGTCTTCTCTTTGAAAACAAATAAGATAGGCATTTCATTATTCGTCTGCTAAAGTAAAAGAATAAGATCCAAACAGGAACATTTTAAAGTTTACTGTAAGAACATAATGTGTAAAAGTACATGTCTAAAGTCAATGCTTTTAATGCAGTTTTAGAGTCTAAGTGCATTCTATCTACCCAGGAAGCAAGTCTCAGGGACTTTCAAAGAGCCTGCTATCTAAAAACGCACCTATTAAATGTGACAATGCTAATCTATTAGCGGATGGTATCCTTATCCTTGTACATAAATCAGACAGTGATGAAAGCAGAAATGACAAATAATAAAGAAAATGACATTCAGTTCATTTTATAATTATTGAAACAGTTTATGAAAATTTTGATTTTTATTCTTTGTCTTCAAAAACTCAGTCTGCTCAGTTCAACTATAAGCTGTGGAGTACTTCCTCTGTTCCAGGTACTATTGTGAGAAAGTTTATATCTCATTATAATCATCTACTTGATTTCGTATGCATTAATTATCATTGTTCAATACTATTCAAAGGCTCCCATTCAATTAAGTACTTCATACATAGCAGCTGACGTTCATGATGAGAACAGATCCCATGAAATTAAAATTAGTAATAATTTATAGCAAAAAGTTGCACAGAATTTAAAGAAATTTAAAACGTACATTCCAGGCATCCTAAATAGACATAGCTGTATAATTTACAAACCTTGCTTATCTACTGAAGGAAAAAAAAAGAAAGCAAAGAGAATGAAGGCTTTGGTTATTTCTGAATTGAGTGAACACTGTTATTTTGGAAAGGGAACTTGTTATCTCTCAAACTTTTAAAGTAAAAAAGGATCTTGTTCCTGTATATTTTCATGATAATATCTACTGTCATCTTCCTATCTCTTTAAATGGAATTGCTGGTCTCTGAAGTATGAAAACCAACCAAGTTACAGAAATGTTTATAGAGGACCTGGCTATTGTGCTTTTACAGGTCAATTTTTAAGTGTCCTATCCTGGTTAGGGCCACCATCTCCCCAAAATGACACACTAGCTGCTCAAGCGTGTGGCCAGTGAAATAAGAGCTAAAGTACAGACTAACAAAGTTTCAAAAGTAACATCTGAACCACAAGGAAGAAACAAACTATTGTGAAGATAAAATCAGAGGTGTTCTAGCAATAAAAATAGGTACAGCTATCATGCATCTGTAGCTAGCCACTGCTCTCTGCACAAATTATTGTTTTTAAGTTTAAATTTATTTAATTGGAAGATAATTGCTTAACAATGTTGTGTTGGTTTCTGGCATATATTGACGTGAATCAGCCATCGGTATACATGTGTCCCCTCCTTCTTAAACCTCTCTTCCACTTCATCCCACCCTGCTAGGTTACCAAAGAACACCGGATTTAAGCTCCCTGCATCATACAGAAAATTTCTGCTATCTAATTTTACATACGGTGATGTGATGGATCTCTCCATCCGTCCCACCCTCTCCTTTACCCGCTGCGCCCGCACATCTGTTCTCTCCGAGTCTCCACTGCTGCGCTGCAGACAGGTCCCTCAGCATCATCTTTCCAGATGCCATATATATGCACTAATATATGACATTTGCATTTCTCTTTCTGACTTACTTCACTCTGTATAATAATCTCTAGGCTCATCCACCTTATTAGATCTGAGTCAGACGTGTGCTAATTATTTATCTAAAGGCAAGTTTCCCAGTCTTGAGGCCACTTCTAGCACAAGGAGTTTATGAAATTCACGCTCCACGGTTTCTTACTCCTTCCCCGTCATTGCTGCAAAGCGCTGCATCCAAGGCTGGATCAGACACTTCTCTGTTCACAACGCAGAAACGTTTTATGAGTTTGAGACAGTTCTTCACGAGTCTCTCGCATTTGCGGATGTCTTGTGAGAAGCACCAACTAAACTTTCTTTGAACTAGCTTTTCATCCAAATGTAGTCAAATAACAAACAGCCTAGGAAGACAAAGATACGATCTCCCCCTGGAGCAGAGGGAAAACATGATTATTATCCATTATAACACGTTTGGTGTTTTAAAGCTCAAATTTATTTTCCCCAATGCAGCCCACTGGGTCCATACATTGCCATCTTCTCCCATATGCATTCCCATATGCATCTTCTCCCATATGCATTACGGAGGCACATATGCTGATGATCGTGTTCTTTGCTGTACTGTAATAAATTCCTCTGTCTCTAACCCAGGAATCTTGGGTCCTCTGTTAACATTCTCTGACCCAAGAATCTTGGATGTGCGGTCAGCATCTATAAAACCGATAGAGCTAACCTCTTAGCATGTACTTTGGGTGCATATTTTCTCAAGCTCATAGTTCTTGAGAGCTCTCTCTCATGAAAATGGTATTTTAATACTACGCTGAGTATTTCTCTTATATGTTGTTCAGGAAAGCACTATAATATATTAAGTTTATAATATACCCAATACTTATGGTGTGCTTTTATGTTCAAGGCTTCTCAACCTCCTTTAGGACATAAGATTGCAAATAAAATGCAGTGGACAGGGAGGCCTGGCGTGCTGCGATTCACAGGGTCACAAAGAGTCGGACACGACTGAGCGACTGAACTGAACTGAACTAGTCTTATGCAGGGCTTCCCAGGTGGTGCTGGTGGTAAAGAACCCAGCAGCCAAAGCAGGAGACGTAAGAGAGGTGGGTTCGATCCCTGGGTTGGGAAGATCCCCTGGAGGAGGGCATGGGAACCCAGTCCACCATTCTGGCCTGGAGAATCCTATGGACAGAGGAGCCTGGTGGGTTACCGTCCGTAGGGTTACAGAGTCAAACACAACTGCAGCGACTTAGCACTGTGTAAGAAAAAAATCTAGCATGAAACCAGGCACTTACATAAGTAGCCACGGTTTAGTAAGACAGAATATAAATGCCAGTGAGAGAGTTGATGGGTTACATAAGTGAACAATACAATCCAGGAATCTTAAAATCAAAGAAACCTTACAAGTGACATAATCATGTCTTCCAGATTTGATCGCAGAAATGCTTTTTATATAATCAGATGTCCTGACATAGTTGTACAGTCATTGCTTGGAAATGTCCAGTGACACTAGAGACAAAGCACTCCCCATCTTGCAACGCAGTCATTTCCACTTCTGATATCTGGCTGCTAACACGTTATTTCTTGAATTTAAAACTGCCTAAAGATTAAACCCCATAGTTTCACCTGCCTACAGCTCTAATCCTTCCACAAGAGTGTCCTTCTTGCGTGATGTTCTCACTCTTAACTGGGCTTATTCAGCAGTTCATTTGTCAACATGTGTCTCCATATACTACATTCACACAAATGATCACTAATACCCAAACACATATGTTTCCATTTCTCCCGTTAAATTTCATCTCACAGATTTTGACTTTAAATTCCAGATGGTTGAAATAATTCTGAGTCTTGATTTTGTTTTATATCCATAGCAAGGTGACAACATAATTTGATGGTCAGATATGCTGCGGAAATTACTAAATGAGTTTAACAATTATATTCTGAACCAATGATTATGCACAAACTTTATGTTAGTTACCTATGGAAGTTTAACAAGGACTGGAAATCGAAATCACAAGTGCAAAACTTTGGGTCATTATTGCTTGAACTTCCTGTGATATTTTCCCTTGCTATTTTTAGGAGGAGGATAAATTAATTATCTGACTTGTCTCTAAAGAAATGAATTAGGAAGATTATGTGCTCCAAAACAGACAGGACAGAGGAATTAAACCACACAGGGTTCAGTGTTATTAGTGATAATATATGGCCATTGGAGCTAAAGAGCTCTCATATGTCCTCTTCATTTCTCTAAGTAATTAGGTCCTCTCATTGGAACACAATCAATTCATCATGTCCAATGTACAGATAATATGATGACTGATGTCTTGGCCACCAGCTACATGACATGAAGACATTATATATGACTTTTTAAATAATTTTACAAAACCAAATGTCTGAATTTATTTCACACTCCTATGCTCCTTTTCCCCTTTCAGCATTCTTATTGTTCTTCTCCTAAAGTGTGACACAGACGGTTAATCTAAGTTGCCACGAGCCCCCTTGCTCTGACAGTGTTAGATATGGTCAGCAGAATATGATTAATACAATAACTGGGCTTTGAGCTATGAATTAGGGTGACAGAACACAATATTAGCTATTTTAAAGCATTTTCCTGATAAAAGTCTGATGTTTTAAAATATGTATTTTCACAATGGATTACACTATTATCTCATTAGCTATTATCCTATAAATTACATATCTGTATAGGAAATACATGCTACTTCCTAGATGGTTACATCAGTAACCTCATCTGAAGTTAGTAAATTTATATTATTTTAACGATGAATACTTAACTTGATAATTCAACATAAAGTCAGTTTCAAGGAAATTAAGCATAATGTCTGAAACTGGCATATTAGGTAAGCAGAGTCTAATAGGAAACGATTCAGTAAAGAAGCTTTAAAAATAAAGAAAATAAAGTCTTTAAAAATAAAGACGAGAAAAACTCAAGCCTATGTGCTCAGTGTGCTCTTTGGGGCATCCTTGGAGCTCTAGAATATATCTCATGTGATGGCTTTACAGTCACTATCATTAATTTAAAAAAAATCCTGTTATCAAGTGATGGGGGAAAGGACAAAAACAAAAACTCTTATTTAATAAGCGCCCCAGTCCTAAACACATCTGAAATTCACCCTGACAGCCAGTTAAACCTTCTTCTCCCCTCTTCATTTGGGTCCGAAGTGTGGTTCTCGAGGAAGCCACGGGGAAGGCAGCGCGGCTCAGTCATCGGCTGTCCTGGCACCTGCATCTCCTGCGTTTTCCAAGGTCAGTGCACGTGAAGGGGAATTTCAGGCAGACACGTGGATGTCTCAGCTCCCCGGCAGGTCTCATCCAGCTAACAGGCTGACCATACCAGGCCCTCCACTGCGGATGTCTGCAAATAAGAGCTTTTGGGGAGGCAGACTTGTGATTCCCTAGAGGCATCCTCAGGGACACTGCCCTACACCTCACTGCTCGCGCAGACTTCTGCACCATGCCTTGGTGAGTCGGGGGCTCTCACACTTCTCCCACCAAAGCTTCTTTCTGCTTTCTCAGTGGCCGCCCTGGTTTGATAATCACTCGGGCCACTTGGTCCGCATTAAAATCGTACCTTCTACACACTCTGGACATGCAGAAACAGAGACCTCTTTATTCATTCCTTCGTGTAAACCATAACTTTCCACAGCTTGAAGAATCTGAGGCGTGACACTCTGGTACTCGTCTCCATGTTCATGGACATTCCTTAATTTATTGACCTCAAGCAAGTTCTCTGAAGAGTCATTTTGCTAAATGCGCATGTGAGTTCTACCCATTCCTTCAGCACCTCACCAGCTGAGAAGAGCGAAGTAGTGAGCCACGAGGCTGCGAAGTAGTTCCTTTGGCTTAGAGAGGCAGTCGCGTTCCCCACTCCTGTGTGTGCATGTGTGCGCGTGTGTGTGCACATGTGCACGTGCGTGTGTATGTGTGTGTGTGTGCGCGCGTGTGCGTGTGCGCATGTATAGGAATGACATGGGCGCAGAAGGGAAGTAGGCGCATGGGATAACATTTCAGTCTCTAGTGAGGCTGACAACTCTACTCCCCGGGCTTTGGGCCACCATCCTGTTGAATTGCTGGCCTTCTCGTCTATGGGTTGAAGGAGACCTAAAACTGCTGAGCACCCCTGCCTACTCAGGTGTAATGAATGCGCCTTTCCTTCTAAGCAGATTGTGGACTAGCATCAGTTGTTCTCAGTTTTGGAGTTTCAACAATAATCTGAGATATCTAGAATTTTCCATTGAACTGGTTCTTAATTTACATATGGATGCTTCATTCAAGTATATATACTTATGCTTAATTTAAAATTTCAGCTAATAAAATAGTATATTATGCCTATTGCAATATTTTGTCTGGAAAATACTTAATTTTAGTTCCTAATCATTAAATATTTCTTAGTCAAATAAGTTTGGAAGTGCTGCATTCTATAACCTTTCTGGGAGATGAAAAGCTCTAAAAAGCGTTATAGAAAAAATGTACTTAATTTTTTTTAAGCAGCATAACTTTTCTGCATGAACTGCTCTTCTATCTTGTGGAATGAGTATCTTAGGAACACAGTTTATGGAACAGATATTTAAAAAATAACATTTAAAGCTAACATACAGCTTTCTGAAATTCAATGCAATATAGTTCTAAAGCGGGAATGGATTGTAGGTTAACACCAGTTACCAACGCCTTAAGAAGTGAGTGATTCTCTAGGACTTAAGTCTCTTGCAGTTACATCTCAATAAACCTGTAGCCTCATGTAGGTCTAGAAATTAATACAAAATAGAGTTTGACACTATAACATTTAGTCGAAAAGGCTGTATCTCAATGTTGCCATCATAAGGAGTGAATAAAATGACCACTTTTAATACATGTTTATTTCATAACCTTTCGTTCTACAAATAGATGAATGGCAGCGCCAAGAAAACAGCCTTGAATTTTCCAGGGCTATGTCTGTAGCTTTTGCTCCTCAAGAGTTAGTACTGCTACTTGAAGCCTGTGCTGAGGTCGCTGACTATTGTATATAATGATACATATGTGAAGACTTGACTCATTGGAAAAGACCCTGATGCTGGGAGGGATTGGGGGCAGGAGGAGAAGGGGACGACAGAGGATGAGATGGCTGGATGGCATCACCGACTTGATGGCCGTGAGTCTCAGTGAACTCCGGGAGTTGGTGATGGACAGAGAGGCCTGGCGTGCTGCGATTCATGGGGTTGCAGGGTCCGACACGACTGAACGACTGAACTGAACTGAACTGAATTGTAAACATTCATTTTTCAGGCTTGGACACATATGTTGCTTTTTAACCAAAGTGAATCAAATGAGTCATATGATTGTTGTGAAATGTCATGGGTATCACAAACATACACCATATGGCACTCTGACACTGTGCTTCTCTGGGGGTGCGTGGTAAAGAGTCTGCCTCCCCGTGCCGGAGACGCAAGAGACGCGGGTTCAGTCCTTGCGTCAGTAAGATTCCCTGCAGTAGGAAGTGGCAACCCACTCCAGTATTTTTGCCTGGAAAATTCCATGGACAGAGCAGCCTGGTGGGCTACAATCTGTGGGGTTGCAAAGAATCAGACACAACTGAGTGTGCACACATTTGCACGTGTGTGTGTTCAAATACACACTAGAATTACTGAGTCAAAGTGTAAGAAAATGTACGTCTCCTGTAAGTACAGAGTATTATCAGGTCAAGAGACATATTTTTAAATAGTAAGAATAGTATTAAATTTACCTTTAGCCCTAAAAGCATATAGAAATCTTCTTTGTGTTTTTTTAAACAATGCTAGTATTATTTTCTAGCTTAATTTTATAGTATTAGCTTGATACTGAGAATTTAAATATTATTTATCATTCTTCTATGGATAATATCTATTAATAATTCAAACCATAGGTTCATTATACATCCATAAGTAGATGAAATGAAGGAAGGCTTCCTAATCTTCTAAGTGCTTGGATCTGGGAGCTTTATAAAGGAGTCATTAAGTAGACAGAGTTTTGGCCTCATGTGTGGCCAGCCTGAATCCAAATCTCTACTCTGAGACTTTGGACAAGTTAATCACAACTATCACTAAATTGCAGTTTTCTCACATGGAAATGGAAATGCAATGCCTCTTATGGTTCTTCTGAAGCTTAACTTTGGCTAGTCCATGGTAATGCTTAACAAGGCCCCCTCTTGGAATACAGGAAGACTTATAGAAGGCAAGTTTCATAAGGGACTCTTAGATTAACTTTCCACCCTGACCCATCTCCGCATTTAGCACCCTGAGCTGCAAGTGTCTGCTTATTCCAATGTACCTTGCATGACAGGCAAATTGAAGAGAGAGACCATCTCTTGTGTCTCCTTTGTCTTCAATACATTTGACAAATAAGTTAATGTATAAATAAAATGTATTTACTGAATTAACTCAAATGCCTGCTATATTTAGATATATGCTGCCTACTTCCATTGTCATTTTAAAGTATACTTAAACGAAGTGTAAGACAGTCATCCAAGAAACATTTTCTGTGGATATGGAAAACAATCATTGTTAAGCATATATCTATCTATCTATATATATACACACAACTGTATTTTGCTCATTAAGAAAACTTAGGTCTATCTACTTCCAGTAAGAATCAATGCATATTATTATCACTACTATGAATCAATAACATCCACTATTAATGTTGACAATTATACTCATTGATAAACATTTACTTAGCTCATGCAGTGACTTTAGAATGTGCATAGCACCAAATTAGACTTTTCCCAGAGAGCTTCAATTCCAAATTAGACAGGCAGACAGGACACAAACACAGAGAATGAAGGTTAATTCATGCAGGAAAAAAGTGAGTGACATCACGGCACACACATCAATGCCTGATGCTTAAGAGGAAAGCGAGATTCTAAACTGCTGGACACAAGTCAATGCGGTTATCGAAAATACCCCTAACAACCACAAGACTTAAGCACACATTCTGGGTGAAGGTTGACTTAAATGTCTCAAGTCAAAGAAGGACCCCAGATATATTGCTCATTAAACAATCAGTGAGGCAGAAACAAGGGTCGCATTTCCCTAGATGCTAGTAACATGACATACAACAGAGCTGCTCTAGGAAATTCCATTCACAAAACATAAACAAAACCAAAAAACTTTTAGTGGAAGTGAAAAACCATCCGTTTAGCAGTTTCTTCGTGATCCTAAGAAAATATTAGAAGGTGGAAAAGAGGTGTGTTTTAGTGGATCTGTTACCCCTGTGTGATACTTTATTTTTTTCTCAACTCACAATCTCAGCTCTTTAACATACCCGTCATCAAATTTCTTTTGCTTCTGTGTATCTCAGGTGATTACAAAATAATATTACTTTATGGAAAAAGAAACTTGAAATAAAATACATGTAAATAATAATTTTTTCAGAGAATAAGAAAAAAATAATCAGAGTATTAATCCTTATTAAATGTAATCCATTTAGTCCTTGTTGCTGTTCAATCAGCAGCCGTGTCTGATTCTTTGTGAGCCCGTGGACTGCAGCACTCCAGGCCTCCCTGTCCATCACCACCTCCTGGAGTGTGCCCAGTTCATGACTACTGCATCAGTGATGCCATGCAGCCATCTCACTTCATCCTTTAATTCCTAACGGTGTATGAAACTGAAAGTGAAGTCGCTCAGTCGTGTCCAACTCTTTGCAACCCCATGGACTGTAGCCCACCAGGCTCCTTTATCCATGGAATTTTCTGGGCAAGCATACTGGAGTGGGTTGCCATTTCCTTCACCAGGGGATCTTCCCAACCTAGGGATTGAACCCGGATGTCCCACGTTTGTGGGCAGACACTTTACTGTCTGAGCTACCAGGGAATCTTGTGGCTGTATAGTAAAGAGCAAGAGTAAAGGTGTATAGTAAAGAGCAAATCCCTGACGGTGTTTAAGAAAGGTATGAAATTATGGAAATATGCTGTATTTGTTTGCATAAGCTTTCTGTATATATTCCTCCATATAATCTGTTCTGATATCATCCAATTCTTTTCCAGTTAAAAATATCCTCAGATGTGTGGCTACCCAAAACTTTGTGATCATGGGTTATATGCATGCTCTAAACTTTCCCAGGTGAATTAAATGTGGCTAATAACTTCACTATTTTTTAAGCCTCTGTTTTCTAAACTTTTCAATAATAACTTCCATCCTTGTTGCAAGGATTTAATGATGCAATATATTTTAGGTTGTCATATGTCATATGTCATGATGGTAGGGTTTTTATTGTTGACTAAGTTTATAATTATGCAGAGATGTTTCCTTCACTCTTCCGGAAATTTAAAACAATCTAAAGATCATCTTAAGGTCTGAAAGTAGATAGGAAGAAAGTTTAATGTATATAGACATGGTTTTCATCAATTAAATTTATTACTCGTATTCTGGAATTCAACATTTAATTTAGAAAAACTTCAAACTTAACAATCTGGACCTATTCTTACCCTAACTAGCCACAAGACTGATTTTAATAAGTTCACATGTGAACTAAAGATCGAAAAGTCTATAAAGTTATTTCATTTCACAGAAAGAGCATTGTTATTTATCAGAAGATCAAGAAAATACTGGGCCAGTTTTTACTGGAAAAATAAAACACTAAACAAGGAAATGAAAGACCAAATCAGTGTTATTGATTTGTTATTAAGACAGCTCAACGTCTTTTAGTATGCAGATAGATGGGAGTCAGGAAGAGAGTCAAGAATGTCATTGATTACTTAGGAACAAAGGAAATTTAAATTAGTATTTCATAACATCCCAAACTCTATATAGATTTTAGTCTATAAAATTGTATATTTAATATTGCTTGTTATAAGGAGACACAAATCTATGTGTAGTTTATGAAATCAAGGGAACACATGTATACCTGTGGTGGATTCATTTTGATATTTGGCAAAACTAATACAATTTGTAAAGTTTAAAAATAAAATTAAAAAAAAAAAAGGAACATTTGTAGGTAAATGACCTCATATTTGGGCTTCCCCTTGGCTCAGCAGTAAAAAAATCTGTCTGCAATGCAGGAGTCCCAGGAGTTGTGTGTTTCCCCTGGAAGAGGAAATGGCAGCCCACTCCAGTATTCTTGCCCGGAAAATCCCATGGACAGAGGAGCCTGGTGGGCTACAATCCATAGCGTGGCAAAGAGTCAGACACGACTGGAGTGACTTAGCACAGCCCTCATATTTGCTAAATCATACCAACCATTATATCCCAAACCAGCCCAGAAGCAATAAAATCATTTAATTTGTTAGCAACTGAGAGAAGACTATAACGCGGGTGTCCTAACTCTCATCTTAGCGATGTTTTTACTGAGTAACTTCACCTACATTTTAAAAGTTTTCTTATCATTATATGTAAACCTTAAATAGGAGGGTAAAAACAGTGTTTCAGAAAATATTGTGCATTTGTAGTAATATCAGTCAAATGGGTCGTGTAGAAAAATGACACAGCCTTTAACAACTTAAGGAGGACGCCCGGCTCTTTTTCAAGTCACATTGTAAAGCGGGTGAGAGCTGCAGCTAACTCGCCAGCCCAGTGTACTGTTTTCAAAAAGATGTGATTCTTTATGGATTTATATCTGTTTCTGTTCAGGAAATAAAAGTAAAATTTGAACAAACATCCAAGTTATATTTGCTGTAACAGTAGTTATTTTTGTAATTCAATAACTCTTCAATGTTTATTGATAAAATTAACCAGCTTTAAACTCTATTAGTCATGATTGGACAATGAAGTTACGGTTGAACATATACGAAGAGCAATTCTTAGCAACTTAGGAAGTACGGGATACACCGAAATATATAGAATGGGAAACCACAATGAAATATTGTTTGGAGCTCTTTTAATGTTCTACAGAAGCATAAGAATCAGTCATGTGAGAAGACACCTAATTATCTTAATTTTATTTAATTATAAATGTTTTCAATGCTCTGTATTATTAAGATCAATCTGGAAATTTACTTTGATTAGTCTTAGACTATGTCAAGGACACAAATGTATTATATGATAATATATATCATAATTAAAGTGCCCCAGACTTGCCCCTATACTGATTAGAGTAGATAACTACCTCTTCCTCTGAATTGTTGATTAAAAGTTCTTCCTCCGTGGAGTAATCTATAGAGAAATTTGTTGGAGTTAAAACTTCTGGACAAATTTTCGTAAAATATTTTGCTTACTGTGTACCAGATATTATAATGAGCATTTATATGAATTATTCCTAAAATCCTATAAAAGTGACTATTATTATCATCCTTGTACAAAGGGGAAAAAGAGGCTTAGAGAACTCAAGCAATTTAATGAAGGCAAAACCCATAGAAGGCAGTGGAGCTGGAACTGAAACAAAGATTTATCATTATGGTCATAGCTCTCCAGGACACTTAAAGCTAACAGTTACTGAGTATATAGAGCGTGCCAAGCCTCTGCAGAATGGTTACCGTGTGATCAGGTAAGGCAATCCTCACAAGTCCATAAATTATGTGTGCAGTAAGGTGGCATTGTATCAGGCTCTGGGCGTGCAGAAATGAGATCTCCTTTGAAATCTCTGAACACAGTCATTATCTGGAGTTACAATAAATGCAGACTGAGGGGGACTCAAAGAGCACACACGACTGTGGGCATGGGGAAGCAACGTTTTCAGAAGGAAAAATTATGCAACGACTGTAAAATATGTTCTAAATTCTCTGACACGCAAATGGAGAGCTGAGGTCCATGTCACCTCTTTTTGAATATGGACTGAACCTCAATGACCAGCACCTAATCAATCCACAGGAGTGAAAATGCCACGGTGGGTGTTACGCCAGTGCTCCTTGGGCCTTAGCTGGAACGCTTACACTCACGGCCCTGAGCCTCGCGGGGAGCGTCCCGCCACCTCGGGGCGCCACGCTGTCAGAGGCCGGGCCACGCAGCAGCTCACGTCTCCCGCTGCTCCCAGATTAGACACCCGGTGAGTGTGAGTGAGCTCCGGGAGACGGCGATGGACAGGGAGGCCTGCCCTGCTGTGATTCATGGGGTCGCAGAGAGTCGGACACGACTGAGCGACTGAACTGAACTGAACTTAGAATATAAAATACACCTAGCATTAATTAATATCTCATTTATGACTGTTAAGGATATAGTGAATGAATACAGGTAAATTATCTAAATCAGTGAGATTGGTTATGGTATGTAGTGACTAGACACATGTGGCTATTGATCAAATTGAGAAATGTTGTAAGTAGAAAATACACATCAGAGTTTGAAAACTTACTATGAAAAATGATGTAAAAATCTCATTAATAATATTATATTGCTGAACCACTTAAGAAATATTTTGGACATTATCTCAGTAGTTTCTATATTGACTGTGTGTGCATGCGCTACATGGCTTCGGTCGTGTCTGACTCTGTGCGACCCCGTGGACTGCAGCTCTCCAGGCTCCTCTGTCCATGGGATTCTCCAGGCAAAGATACCAGAGTGGGTTGCCATTTCCTCCTCCAGGGCATCTTCCCGACCCAGGGCTTGAACCCGTTTCTCTTACGTCTCCTGCACTGGCAGGCGGGCTCTTTACCACCAGAGCCACCTGGGAAGCCCAGGGTGAAATATATGTCGGAATAATATTTTGAATAGTAGGTTAAATAAAATATACTGCAAATTAATTCCTTCTGTTTCTTTTTCTCATTCCTAGAAAATTTTAAATTTAACTGTGTTTCATATTGTATGTCTATTGGACAGAACTGGATAACCATAATTCTTTCTTGAAAACTTATTAGCTACTTAACTAATAAAAAAGTGGAACAGAATCTAATTAATAAATCTCATCTTGTCACAGTTTTCTTCAATTCCGAAAAGCAAGAAGACTGGTTTTAATTTATCTAATGACTTCTATAAACCAACTCATTAATATATGAATTTTAATTGTCTCTCATTTCAAAATAAGGGGGGAAGAGTTAGTATAAGAAACACACAGCTAATGGTGTTACATTAGATGCTGAGTTTCATTAAAGCAAGAATGTTTTATTTACTGTTTTCTTGTACTATTTAAATTCTGATTGTTTTAAAATATTTTCTTTATTTTTACATGGAAATACCATGAATCAAGCTTTTCACATTTTATTTTCTTATTAACTTTAAATTTATTTTCTCTACTCTCTGCCATTTTATCAATGTCATTTATTTATATTTTCCTAGATTTTCACCTCCCTTAAAGCAGAAACCAGCATAATAAAAATGTAATAAATACATAAAATGATCTTTAAGCAGGATCTCACTATACTGTTGAAAAGGAGGAATTTATACTCTCATTTTTTTAAGTAAAGAGATTGAAAGCTTGATTTTACGAAAACTGTGGACGTTTCTCTTTTGAATGGTGAGATAACCGTGCAGGCACAAAGCCGTATACATTCTAGGCTTTGTCCCGCTAATCAAACCCCACAGGTGCTCTAAGCGCAGCCCGGCTTTTTTCCAGCGAGCAGTCTCCCTTCACCGCCCGCCTCTCCCTGCCACTCTTCATTCCAGACGTCACTCGACCTGCCAGGCTGCGAGAGAGCTGCACCGGCTCCAACGTAAAAGCCTGACATTTAGCCTTTCCTCCTCAGCTTCAGTCAATCAACTGCTCGGACTCTGTGGATGTACCTTGCAAAACAGGGGGAGAGTGCCAGCCCCACTAAAAGCCGTGAGACTGACGGGTTCCTTCCCCGCGGAAGGGTGTAATTGCACCGCCGGCGGCCTGCTTGTCTGATGGCCTTCCCGCCCTGCGCCCTGCTCAGGAGGACCCGGGCGCGTCAGATAGCAGCTGTGTGCAGCAGCCGGTGTCAGCCCCGGGGAGACACCTGCCAGCTTCTTCCTACAGTCACCAGTTCAGCGAGCAGGAAGACATCAGGGGGCGGGGATGCCATGAAAAGCAGGGGATGCTGCGGGCTGGAAAGCAGCCTGGCCCCGAGTTCTGCCAACCACCGTGTCACTCTCTTCTGGGACCGCGCAAGACGCTCACGGGGGTTTAGAGCTTCTGTTACAAGTTCAAATGTTTTCAGAGCCAAGTGGGCAAAATATTAGTGGAAAGGCCAGATATTATTATTATTGCTAACAGCATCATTGCTATGGTCGCTGGTTTTATTATACGTCAGATATAGCTTCAAGCAATATCTATATACATTCACTCAACTGTCACAAAAGTGATATAAGGTACAATGTAATTCTCCTCATTTTCAGTTCAGTTCAGTTCAGTTCAGTCACTCAGACGTGTCCGACTCTTTGCCACCCCATGAATCGCAGCACGTCAGGCCTCCCTGTCCATCACCAACTCCTGGAGTCCACCCAAACCCATGTCCGTTGAGTTGGTGATGCCATCCAACCATCTCATCCTCTGTTGTCCCCTTCTCCTCCTGCCCTCAATCTTTCCCAGCATCAGGGTCTTTTCAAATGAGTCAGCTCTTTGCATCAGGTGGCCAAAGTATTGGAGTTTCAATTTTAGTATGAGTCCTTCCAATGAATACCCAGGACTGATCTCCTTTAGGATGGACTGGTAGGATCTCCTTGCAGTCCAAGGGACTCTCAAGAGTCTTCTCCAACACCACAGTTCAAAAACATCAATTCTTCAGTGCTCAGCTTTCTTTATAGTCCAACTCTCACATCCATACATGACCACTGGGAAAACCATAGCCTTGACTAGACGAATCTTTGTTGGCAAAGTAATGTCTCTGCTTTTTAATATGCTGTCTAGGTTGGTCATAACTTTCCTTCCAAGGAGTAAGCATCTTTTAATTTCATGGCTGCAATCACCATCTGCAGTGATTTTGGAGCCCAGAAAAATAAAGTCTGACACTGTTTCCACTGTGTCTATTTGCCATGAAGTCATGGGACCGGATGCCATGATCTTCATTTTCTGAATGTTGAGCTTTAAGCCAACTTTTTCACTCTCCACTTTCACTCTCATCAAGAGGCTCTTTAGTTCCTCTTCACTTTCTGCCATAAGGGCCTGGAGCAGTGTTGTGAAGGTCACACACTGTAACCAAGTGTGGGACTCAGTCTTGAACTTGCTGCGTCTGGAGCCCGCCGTCTTAATCTCAAGCTACCCTGATGCCCAGAGTAGTGGCATCTGTGTCAACCCAAAAAACAGACGTGTTGTCTGAAGGCATTCACTTTTGGGGCAAAAATACCCAGCCTGCCATTCAGTTTAGCAACTGATTTATCTGCAATCCCAGACAAAATAAACATTGGCACAATTTTCCTGAATTCTGGTCATGTGTTTTCATGCAATCCAAAATTAAATAGAAATATCTAACTGTGAAACAGTTTGATTTGTAACAATCCAACTGCATGCTTTAAGAAGCCTTTCCTATACTTTTATTCCTTAATATTTGGAAGGAAAGTTATGACCAATCCAGACAGCATAGTAAAAAGCAGAGACATTACTTTGCTAACAAAAGTCCATCTAGTCAAGGCTATGGTTTTTCCAGTAGTCATGTATGGATGTAAGAGTTGGATAATAAAGAAAGCTGAGTGCCAAAGAATTGATGCTTTTAAACTGTGGTATTAGACAAGACTCTTGAGAGTCCCTTGGACTGCAAGGAGATCCAACCCGTCCATCCTAAAGGAAATCAGTCCTGAGTGTTCACTGGAAGGACTGATGTTGAAGCTGAAACTCCAATACTTTGGCCACCTGATGTGAAGAGCTGAGTCAGTGGAAAAGATCCTAATGCTGGGAAAGATTGAAGGCGGGAGGAGAAGGGGATAACAGATGATGAGATGGTTGGATGACATCACCAACTCGATGGACACGAGTTTGAGTAAACTCCAGGAGTTGGCGATGGACAGGGAGGCCTGGCGTGTCCATGGAGTTGCAAAGAGTCGGACACGACTGAGAGACTGAACTGAACTGATTCCTTAATATTTAAGTTCACTGCTTGTTTTCTTTTTTTAATAGCTGAACTATTTTTTAATTTATTTTATTGAAGTGTAGTTGATTTATAATGTGTTTTTTTATTTTTTATTGGGGTATAGAGGATTAACAAACAATGTTGTGATATTTTCAGGTGAACAGCATTTATTTATATTTCTACAGTAGAGAAGAAACTAACATTAAAAACTTCACACTGCATATAAAAGAAAGGTGTTCATTTTCACAGTTTAAAATACAGAGTTAATGTCTTTTTTTTCTCACTAACAAGTAAGTGGTTGGAGAAAGTGTACACTGCTCAGTGTTATAGGCCAGCCTGGATCGGAGGAGGGTTTGGGGCAGAATGGATGCATGTGTATGTGTGGCTGAGTCCCTTTGCTGTTCACCTGGAACTATCACAGCATTGTTTATCAGCTATATTCCAATACAAAATTAAAAAAATTTAAAGCTGAAAAACAAACAACGCAAAAGAAGATATACACTGGTTATCCCATTTGGTAGATAATTTCATGATCAAATAAATGACTGATAATTTCGTCTTTAATATTAACTACTAGACAAACTATTATAAAGTATTCTTTTTGTTTTACAGTTAAGGTGGGATGTGCTATAATAAACACCTGCTTCACATCCAGTACTGCAATTTCTAGACTGTAGGATAATCAAAGTTGGGACTGTCTCTAATTGCTGTCTCAAAACTAACCATCAAATTTAGGTGATTGACATGGCTTCTGTTAATTTTCAAATACAGACTCTTGGCTATACAATAACAGAATTCTCTCTCATTACCTTGACCTGATTAAGGAAAAGAAGGGAGCATGCAAGCCTGTATTCATTATGGCACACCACTTCTCACTGATGAGCCTGTGCGTCAGGAATGAGCTTTTGCTGTGTCAGCAAGATAAGCCCCACAAGAACGATCCTTTATTGACTGAACTGTCCCTCTCAGTCTTGTGAGGGAGACCATTTCCATGCTGCACTAGACAATTATTGACCAGCACAAATGCCTAAAAATGTAAAGCAAATTGTTTCATGGACAGAACTGTTCTCAAACTACTAAAGCAAAACAATTGTCCTCTCCTAGGATTTTATGGAAGGAGGCAAGTCTTTCAAACTATCTTTAGTTACCCTTTTAGGATTTTTTAAAAATCAGCTTTCCCTACTTTATATAAAATATCTCAGATATAATATTTTATGTTAATATTTATTATAGACAAACAATAGACACACACATTTAGTTTTGACTTGTAGACCAGCAACAGACATACGTCAGATTTTAATGGGAGAGTAAATGAGAGACTCAGCAACACTGAACTAAATAGAAAGATTTTAAATTTCTGCTGCAGAATAAAAAAGTAATGTTATTATAAGTCACAGTCAATTTTTTTTCCATTTTAATTCACAAATCTGAGGCTGGAGACTTACATCATCATCGTAACAAAATGAAAGCAAAATTGCATTGTAATTATTGTGACATGGGGTGAAGACAGTCAGAATTTTCTACATCCCAGGGACTTTTACCTTATATACCACATAAACAACAGTTGCCCAATTAGGGACACAAAAGAAAAGAATATGATGAGGATTCTTAAACAATTTTGTATGATGACAGAAGAATGGAGACATACCCAAACAGGTAGCTTTATGTATGGCTTAAAAATGCAAGGTAAAGCATTATTGACTCCCACTTTCAGCCATGACAGAATTACTAAAATCATCTTGCCCCATTGCCATAAATCTAAAAAATACATATAAAGCAAACACGTTCAGACTCTGAACAGCAGACAGCACAAGACTGAAAAAACAGAGAAACAGGAAACATGTGAAATGAATCCTGTGATAACAGCCCCAGCGTCTTGCCAGGAGGCTTTTCCCAGATCAAGGTGCTGGAGAGGAAGGTAGAAAGAGGGTGGAGATAAGCAGATACAGCGGACTTTCTCAGTTGAGGGGGCAGATAAATGTTTGCTAAAACTGAAGCAACCGGAATATCTAGGGTAGAGGGCTGAAGAATGGGGAGCAATGAGGACATGAGGGTCAGGGGTCTGCATGGTGGTCTGCCTGAGACTGTTCCATATTCTAATGGGCGTATAGCGGTATCTCTCGAACTCTATATATTAATTAATAAATTGATTTATTAAAGCATTTATTTATTTAGTAGTTAAAGTATTTTATTTATTATTTAAATAGAAGAGGGAAGGCATGAGCAGTGAAATGAGTTGAAATAATGGGTCTTAATTTGGTCAATACCGGTGTATAGATACTCTCCAAAGAATCAACAAAATGAATGTGTGTGTATGTGTGTGTGTAATTTTAAGACACAGGCTCACACAACTGCAGGAGCAGGCACATCCAGAATCAACAGGGCAGTCCATAAGGCAGCAAACTCGGGCAAAAGTTGGTGTTACAGTCTTGAGTGCACAATGTGTAGGTCAAGTTGAAGTGTCAGAAAGGATTTCTATGTTATGCTTTTCAATCAGGATTACTTCTTCTCCAGGAAACCTCAGTGTGTGTAAGGCTTTTAACTTAATGGATGAGGTCCATCAATTTTATCAAGGGTACTATCCTTTACACGAAAGGCAAATAAGCGTAAAAGTTCCCCACATCTACACCTATCTTCAGAACCACATCTAGACTAGTGTCTGATCATATGACTAGACACTATAGCCTGGCCAGTTTGACAACATTTAATAATCGCAAACAGTAAACATTTCTGGACATCCAGCTCTGCAACTGGTCCTGCTCATGACTGGGGTTGGACATCTCAGGGCCTTAGCGGTAAAGAACCCACCTGCCACCACAGGAGACGTGGGTTTGATCCCTGGGTCTGGAAGATCCCCTGGAGAAGGAAATGGCAAGCCACTCCAATATTCTTGCCTGGAAAACCTCATGGACAGAGGGGCCTGGTGGGCTATAGTCCATGGAGTTACAAAGAATCAGATACAACTGAGCGACTAAAGAACAAAAGGCTGATTAACAATCTTTGATTTTTTTTTTGTTTTCCTTTTTGAATCATTCTTATCTTCTTATTTAATCCAAAAGCCATCTATTTCTCTTTAAGTGTTTACTAAAACCTCCCTTCTCACAAGTAAATCCATTCAACATTGATTTTTTTCCCTCTGAGTCTTTTTTGTACAGCATGCCTTTTATAAAGTTTTCTTCTGCTTATAACCTATTTCTGCTCATGAGTATGACTTTATTTTCATTTACTTGATTGTAAATTAAGCAGGGCAACGTCTATATAATCAATCTTTTAAAATCTTTCTGTAAACCTAACTTACTAAAAATGAAATCTCCACATGTTTCCATAATATGTAAAAGAGTTGATTTAATAAGATTGAGAGACAAGACAGGTTGTGATTTTCTATCAGAAGCCTTTGTTATCCTCAAAGCAATTTATCTTTGTACCACGTAGACAAATAAGTTTTGAAAGGGGGAAGTTAAACCAAAGTATTACAGCGTCAAACAGCATTAAACTGATTCGAAAAGATGTTACTCGCTCTTTACACAAGAGCAAGTAAGCTTCTCAATGCTCTTTAAAATTTTTTAAGTACTGGTTTTGATTTGCTTCAAAAGTCCTACCCTTTGTACTGACATAACTTTTTTTTCTTTTTTTTTAATTTTATTTTATTTTTAAACTTTATATAATTGTATTAGCTTTGCCAAATATCGAAATGAATCCACCACAGGTATACATGTGTTCCCCATCCTGAACCCTCCTCCCTCCTTCCTCCCCATACCCTCCCTCTGGGTCATCCCAGTGCACTAGCCCCAAGCATCCAGTATCGTGCATCGAACCTGGACTGGAAACTCGTTTCTTACATGATATTTTACATGTTTCAATGTCATTCTCCCTAATCTTCCCACCCTCTCCCTCTCCCACAGAGTCCATAAGACTGTTCTATACATCAGTGTCTCTTTTGCTGTCTGGTACACAGGGTTATTGTTACCATCTTTCTAAATTCCATATATATGCATTAGTATACTGTATTGGTGTTTTTCCTTCTGGCTTACTTCACTCTGTATAATAGGCTCCAGTTTCATCCACCTCATTAGAACTGATTCAAATGTATTCTTTTTAATGGCTGAGTAATACTCCATTGTGTATATGTACCATAGCTTTCTTATCCATTCATCTGCTGATGGACATCTAGGTTGCTTCCATGTCCTGGCTATTATAAACAGTGCTGTGATGAACATTGGGGTACATGTGTCTCTTTCCCTTCTGGTTTCCTCAGTGTGTATGCCCAGCAGTGGGATTGCTGGATCATAAGGCAGTTCTATTTCCAGTTTTTTAAGGAATCTCCACACTGTTCTCCATAGTGGCTGTACTAGTTTGCATTCCCACCAACAGTGTAAGAGAGTTCCCTTTTCTCCACACCCTCTCCAGCATTTATTGCTTGTAGACTTTTGGATCGCAGCCATTCTGACTGGTGTGAAATGGTACCTCATAGTGGTTTTGATTTGCATTTCTCTGATAATGAGTGATGTTGAGCATCTTTTCATGTGTTTGTTAGCCATCTGTATGTCTTCTTTGGAGAAATGTCTATTTAGTTCTTTGGCCCATTTTTTGATTGGGTCATTTATTTTTCTGGAGTTGAGCTGTAGGAGTTGCTTGTATATTTTTGAGATTAGTTGTTTGTGTACTGACATAATTATTAAAGAAAGCCCTCTTTCACTCTCAAATGAATCCTTATTCAGAGAATGTATTATATGATCACTCAAGTAGGAAGACATGCCAATATTCAGGCCTTAAATACTTGTCATGACAAAGGGTTAATTTTGATGCATCAGAATTCCATTAAAAACATAGCTGTCTACCATTCCTCAGTCTTATTCCCTTTACCCCAGTAAATCTGGGGCAGGACTTGGACCTTTAAAATTTAACATGTTTGAAACAATCCAAATTTTGAGAACCACTAATTTCTAGATTCCAATACACTTTCAATTATTACACCTAGTGCAAATCCCAATTTACATTTCTTTGTGCAGAAAACATCACGCTTTACTACCGCAGGTCATTTGAGGGATCCTTATGGCTTAAGTTGTTATTTTTTTCCTTTTATATTCTGCATCCCAGAAAGACCTCAAAAAGCCTCTGAAACTATACCATTAGTATTCTTTGTCCTCGAGAAGCCATGAGGGAAAATGACGGCAAGAAATGATGTAGGCTGATAATTTAAATGACTCGAAGATGCGATTCGGTCCACATTCAATGAAAATGATGAATAGGAAGAAGTTGTTCCAGAATATAGGAGAAGTTTAAAAAGAAACTGTCAAAGAAGATAATTATATTGAATATAATCAGTCTGGAACACAGTCTGGAAAACCTAATATAATCACAGACTAAAGAATATTCTGGTTGTACAAAACAGTGTAACCCGAGAAAACGAGGCATAGAGCATTTCAATAATTTAAATAACTTCCCTTGATATAATAATTGGTTTTAGAAAACTGCCTGTCTCATTTCAGCTTTTTAAAAATACTACATTACCCAGTAAAGTTTGGATTATATACTCTCAGGATTAGCTGTCTGACTCTATTTGTTTATTAACTTAGATAATTGAACCATAAATGTCTGTAACATCTGAAAAAAATCACGGATATGATGTCTCATTTAGTTATATTACTTTTGAACAGACATTCACAAGGTCGATATGCATTTGTAGAGCATAAGCAAAATAACTAAGGAAAGCAAATAATAAATGCAGTTTATACACATATATGCAGTAAACATAAATGCAGTTCTATAATAAATATATATAAATCAAAGAGAAAAGCAAACAGCTCTGGCATATATAAAGGAGGAAGAAATCGTTTGTTGTGCCATAGCTTTCTAAAGTTTTTAGTCACTTCGTCTATAATTGTTTCTAAGTCAGAAACACATCCCCCTTGCTTTGATTGCTTTTTTTAATAGTCTCCACACTTACTCCACCAATTTTTGTATACTGTGAATTTATTTGGGTGTTTGTAATTTTTTATCCAATGTAGCACTATATCATCAGGATATAGTTTTTCAATTCTCTTGTTGCAGAAGGACTTCTCTTAAAAAGGCAAAGAGTAAAGGCTACAGCATGAGAAAGCATGGAATGTTCTTTGCAATTCAAATCATCGTTCTTTTTTCTAAAGACATTCAAATGGCCTACAGTCTAATGGCTGATATGAAAAAACACACACCATCATACATCCATTATGGATGGATACTAGTAGCCAAATGACTGAAATCCTCCTTGACCTAATTCAAATGAATTGGTTTTGTGTTCAATGTATGAAGGCACAAGGCAGTCAATCCTTTTCATTTTCAGTTACTGGGGGGAAGAATGGGATAAAGAAATGAAGAGAACTAACAATTTTGTGCTGTTCTGTCCATTGCATTTAATTTTTTTTTTAATTTATTGCAATATAAGTGAAATATCATGATATTTCACTTCAGGTGTATAATTAACTGCTTTAATATTTGTATATATTGCAAAATGATCACCACAATAAACCCAGTTAAGATGGGTCACCATACAGAGCTACAATTTTTTTTTTTATGATGAGAAATTTGAACCCTCTTTCCTATCTACTTTCAAATATGAAATCCAGTATCATTAACTATAATCACCAGCCTGTACATCACATCCCCAGGACTTAGTCATTTCATAACTGGTAATTTATATAGGGCATTAACCTTTTGACCCCTTCACTCATTTGCCAGTTCCTAACCCCTGCCTCCGTCTTGGGTGGCCCCACACAGCATGGCTTAGTTTCACTGAGTTAGACAAAGCTGTGGTCCATGTGATCAGATTGGCTAGTTTTCTGTGATTGTGGTTTCAGTCTGTCTGCCCTCTGATGCCCTCTCTCAGCACCTACCGTCCTGGTGGAGAGGTCTGACAGAATGTGGTCCACTGGAGAAGGGAATGGCAAACCACTTCAGTACTCTTGCCTTGAGAACCCCATGAACAGTATGAAAAGGCAAAAAGATAGGACACTGAAAGATGAACTCCCCAGGTTGGTAGGTACCTAATATGCTACTGGAGATCAGTGGAGAAATAACTCCTGAAAGAGTTATTTCTTTCTGGAGTTATAAAAACAACACCCAGTTGTGGATGTGACTGGTGATAGAAGCAATGTCCGATGCTGTAAAGAGCAATACTGCATAGGAACCTGGAATGTCAGGTCCATGAATCAAGGCAAATTGGAAGTGGTCAAATTCCACTTTGGAATGGAGATGACAAGAGTAAACATCGACATTCTCGGAATCAGCGAACTTAAATGGACTGGAATGGGTGAATTTAACTCAGATGACCATTATATCTACTACTGTGGGCAGGAATCCCTCAGAAGAAATGGAGTAGCCATCATGGTCAACAAAAGAGTTCGAAATTCAGTACTTGGATCCAATCTCCGAAACAACAGAATGATCTCTGTTCATTTCCAAGGCAAACCTTTCGATTTCACGGTAATCCCAGTCTATGCCCTGACCAGTAATGCTGAAGAAGCCGAAGTTGGACAGTTCTATGAAGACCTACAAGACCCTTTAGAACTAACACCCAAAAAAGATGTCCTTTTCATTATAGGGGACTGGAATGTAAAAGTAGGAAGTCAAGAAGCACCTGGAGTAACAGGCAAATTTGGCCGTGGAATATGGAATGAAGCAGGGCAAAGGCTAATACAGTTTTGCCAAGAGAATGCACTGGTCATAGAAAACACCCTCTTCCAACAACACAAGAGAAGACTCTATACATGGACATCACTAGATGGTCAATACCAAAATCAGATTGATTTTATTCTTTACAGCCAAAGATGGAGAAGCTCTATACAGTCAGCAAATACAAGACCAGGGGCTGACTGTGGCTCATATCATGAACTGCTTATTGCCAAATTCACACTTAAATTGAAGAAAGGAGGGAAAACCACTAGACCATTCAGGTATGACCTAAATCAAATCCCTTATGACTATACAGTGGAAGTGAGAAATAAATTTAACGGACTAGATCTGATAGAGTGCCTGATGAACTATGGAATGAGGTTCGTGACATTCGAGACAGGGATCAAGACCATGCCCAAGAAAAAGAAATGCCAAAAAGCAAAGTGGCTGTCTGAGGAGGCCTTACAAATAGCTGGGAAAAGAAGAGAAGTGAAAAGCAGGGGAGAAAAGGAAAATATACCCATTTGAATGCAGAGTTTCAAAGAATAGAGAGATAAGAAGGCCTTTCTCAGTGATCAATGCAAAGAAATAGAGGAAAACAGAATGAGAAAGACTAGAGATCTCTTCAAGAAAATTAGAGATACCAGGGGAACATTTCATGGAAAGATGGGCTCGATAAAGGACAGAAATGGTATGGACCTAACAGAAGCAGAAGATATTAAGAAGAGGTTGCAAGAATACAAAGAAGAACTGTACAAAAAAGATCTTCATGACCCAGATAATCACGATGGTGTGATCACTCACCTAGAGCCAGACATCCTGGAATGTGAAGTCAAGTGGGGCTTAGGAAGCATCACTATGAACAAAGCTAGTGGAGGTGATGGAATTCCAGTTGAGCTATTCCAAATCCTGAAAGATGATGCTCTGAAAGTGCTGCACTCAATATGCCAGCAAATTTGGAAAACTCAGCGGTGGCCACAGGACTGGAAAAGGTCAGTTTTCATTCCAGTCCGAAAGAAAGGCAATGCCAAAGAATGCTCAAACTACCATACAATTTTTCTCATCTCACACGCTAGTAAAGTAATGCTCAAAATTTTCCAAGCCAGGCTTTAGCAATACATGAACCGTGAACTTCCAGGTGTTCAAGCTGATTTTAGAAAAGGCAGAGGGACCAGAGATCAAATTGCCAACACTGCTGGATCATCGAAAAAGCAAGAGAGTTCCAGAAAAATATTTAATTCTTCTTTATTGATTATGCCAAAGCCTTTGACTCTATGGATCACAATAAACTGCGGAAAATTCTGAAAGAAATGGGAATACCAGATCACCTAACCTGCCTCTTGAGAAATCTATATGCAGGTCAGGAGGAAATAGAACTGGACATGGAACAACAGACTGGTTCCAAATAGGAAAAGGAGTTTGTCAAAGCTATATATTGTCACCCTGGTTATTTAACTTATATGCAGAGTACATTATGCGAAACGCTGGGCAGGAAGAAGCACAAGCTGGAATCAAGATGGCTGGGAAAAACATTAATAACCTCAGATATGCAGATGACATCACCCTTATGGCAGAAAGTGAAGATGAACTAAAGAGCCTCTTGATGAAAGTCAAAGAGAAGAGTGAAAAAGTTGGCTTAAAGCTTAACATTCAGAAAACTAAGATCATGGCATCTGGTCCCATCACTTACTGGCAAATAGATGGGGTAACAGTGGAAACAGTGTAAGACTTTATTTTTTTTGGCTCCAAAATCACTGCAGATGGTGATTACAGCCATGAAATTAAAAGATGCTTACTCCTTGGAAGGAAAGTTATGACCAACCTAGATAGCATATTAAAAAGCAGAGACATTACTTTGTCAACAAAGGTCCATCTAGTCAAGGCTATGGTTTTTCCAGTTGTCATGTATGGATGTGAGTTGGACTATAAATAAAGCTGAGTGCCGAAGAATTGATGCTTTTGAACTGTGGTGTTGGAGAAGACTCCTGAGAGTCCCTGGGACTGCACAGAGATCTAACCAGTCCATTCTAAGGGAGATCAGTCCTGGGTGTGCATTGGAAGGACTGATGCTGAAGCTGAAACTCCAATATTTTGGCCACCTGATGGGAAGAGCTGACTCATTTGAAAAGAGCCTGATGCTGGGAAAGATCGAGGGCAGAACAAGAAGGGGACGACAGAGGATGAGAGGGTTGGCTGGCATAACCGATGAGTTTGGGAACTCTGGAGCTGGAGATGGACAGGGTGGCCTGGCATGCTGCGGTTCATGGGGTCTCAGAGTTGGACACGACTGAGCGACTGAACTGCACTGAAATGCATGTGTGCATGCTCAGTTGCTCAGTCATGTCCAACTCTTACAATACAATGGACTGTAGCCAACCAGTCTCCTCTGTTCATGGGATTTTCCAGGCAAGGGAGTGGGTTGCCACTTCCTACTCCAGGGAATCTTCTTGACCCAGAGATTGAATGCATGTCTCTCGTATTGAAAGGCAGATTCTTGATCACTGCACCAACTGGAAAGCCCTACTACTACTGCCATGGTGTCCAGTAACTTTTAGTCAATGAACCAAGTGATCTTTCAGAGTCATCTTCAGCTGCAGAGATAATTCATAAGATCAGACTCTCCAGCAGGTCCATCCTTATCTATGACTCAGCCAGACTTCATTTTTTATTCCACTCTTCAGGGCTGAATCTATTCTCATCCATTCTTCAGATTTCTGTTGATATATATTTACAAAGATTTGCAATTCTTTTGCTCTTTAAGCTATTTTCTCTGAGGCAGTATTACATATCTGTCCCTCTTGGAGTATTTTATTCCAATTACGAGTACAGTAGCAAGAGGAAGTAGTGGGTTTTGCAGCCTGGATTCCTTTTTCAGATGTTCATCCAAAGTGAGACTGTCACAGGGTTTCAAACAAAAGAAAATCAGCATCCTCAGATACTGGAGGGAAAGCTACTTCCACTGGGATGGGCGTCTCAAAGTGATCTGGGGGCTCAAGATGGCAGTTTCATCTATGTCGAACAACAGAAGTTCACTTTCTGAGATTCGGGGTCTCATTCTTTATCAATGAATGCTCTGAGTCACACGAGACATTTGCTGAGACTGTTAATTCAACTGGAATTGTAATACAACCATCCACACAACTACATTCTGTGTTTCACATTCGGCTACGTCAACCCTGTAGCTACCAGAAATGAGAGTTTTGTTTAGGACTGCTATGGAAGCTCTCTAATTCTCAGGTAGTTATTTGAACTCTTTAGAAACTAGCTTGAGTATAGTACAACTAAATGATACTGAAATGCTAATATAATCTAAAGTAAATATTTGCTAACTGAATACTAGTATTTTATAAATACTAATTTATATAAATTAAAAGCTACAGCAATTGAAAATCTTAACTTGGGCAAGATATGTCATAAATGTTCCTGTGCTAGTCCAATAGGCAATATTACAGAAGTATGGTTAGATAAACAGCTTGCTAAAGTTATGTCTTTGAAATTCTGCACTCAGATAGTATTAGATAATTATCTTATTTTATCATCATCCACCTAGGTCATTTATATAGCTCTGAAGAGTTTGTCTAAGATATCATTCATTAGTCATATCATCATTCATAAGCACCCCATTCATTAGTCAAGTTCCTAGCTGGCGCAGTGGTAAAAGAATCTGCCTGCCAATGCTGGAGACATAAAAATGTGGGTTTGATCCCTCGGTCAGGAAGATCCCCTGGAGTAGGAAATGGCAACCTGCTCCAGTATTCTTGCCTAGAAAATTTCATAGACCAAGGAGCTTGGGGGTTTACAGTCCATGGGGTTTCAGAGTCAGACACAACTGAATATATACACACACATTCACGAGTCACTGAAAGATAGATAACAGAAGTCTGCGAGTGGTTGCTAATGTATTAGAAAATAAAAATTTTAAAAATAAAACAATTTCCTAATAGGAAATTATGAAGCACAGTTAATAAAATGAATGCTAACAGTGATAGATATAATGCCTTTGTATTACATTGAGATAAATAAATTGCATGAACACATCATGAAAGAGCATTTTCCTAAATAGTATTTTAAATGAACAAGATTTTAATATTTTTTGATTGAAAAATCATTACAATGTAAAATAAAACATTGCTAAGTAAGACACCCATTAAATTTGGGTCATATTTGCATAGATATGGTAAAGTATAGCTTAAGAGATTTGGACCTAGGAAAACTTTCTCATGTTCAGACAATAATTGAATAAGTCTGTATACAATTAAAATCCCAATTGTTCACAAAAGTTACCAACATTTGGGTAGGAACTGGGTAAGGATAAACACATAAATAAAAACACTAGAAACCATCCATGGGAAGAATCTAGAAAGGATTTGGACTATTTAGCACAGAGAAAATATGACTTTCATAGGATAATGATAGCAGGGGTTAAATATCTGAATGGATGTTATATGGATAAAGGTTTAAGCTTCTCTACAGATACAGATGGAGACTTTGGGATACTGGGACATATTTATTGTCCCATATTAGGACAATATTAAACATTAGAAAAATGCAGACTTAAATTTAATCCAAAAAATTTAATCCAAAATATATTTTGCAACAGTATTAATAACTCTTGAAAGCATACAAGAGAAGGCAAATTATCATTTGTAACAGATAATATCCAGGGGCATTTCTACACTGACTATGACATTGAGCAAGGGATAGCTAATGTCACCCTATGTCCTAGGATTCATTATTCTGAGTACATACAAGCATCTACCAAAAGGAGATGTATATCAAGAGATAATAGAGAGAGGCAGGGCTATTTAACTTAAATTTTTGTATCAATTTTTTCATCGATTATATTGATCTTTAGGCTGGAATTGACCAAACAAACATGGTTAGAAAAATTACATCTGAGAGAAGTAAGAAAACATAATATCCAGCCACCTGAAATAGTTTATATAAATACATCTTTTGAATAGACATATATCGTCAGTTCTTCTATGGAAATTTTCAAATATGCTTTCACATAAGTGTAAAAATCTAGGAAATCCTGAATTAATACTGAAATTTTTTAACTATTAAAATTATGGTCCTCAAAAAAAAAAAAAAAAAAAAACATTTGGCAAAACCTGGAGCAACAGACTGGTTCCAGATTGGGAAAGGAGTACATCAAGGCTGTATATTGTCACCCTGCTTATTTAACTTATATGCAGAGTACATCATGAGAAACTCTGGGCTGGGTGAAGCACAAGCTGGAATCAAGATTGTGGGAGAAATATCAATAACCTCAGATATGCAGATGACACCACCCTTATGGCAGAAAGTGAAGAAGAGCTAAAAAGCCTCTTGATGAAAGTGAAAGAGAAGAGTGAAAAATTTGGCTTAAAACTCAACATTCAGAAAACCAAGATCATGGCATCTGGTCCCATCACTTCATGGCATATAGATGGAGAAATAGTGGAAACAGTGACAGACTTTATTTTTCTGGGCTCCAAAATCACTGCAGTTGGTGACTGCAGCCATAAATTAAAAGACGCTTGCTCCTTAGAAGAAAAGTTATGGCCAACCTAGACAGCATATTAAAAAGCAGACACATTACTTTGCCAACAATGGTCCTTCTGGTCAAAGCTATAGTTTTTCCAGTAGTCATGTATGGATGTGAGATTCGGACTATAAAGAAAGCTGAGCACCAAAGAATCGATGCTTTTGAATGTGGTGTTGGAGAAGACTTTTGAGAGTCCCTTGGACTGCCAGGAGATCCAACCAGCTCATCCTAAAGGAAATCAGTCCTGAATATTCATTGGAAGGACTGATGCTGAAGCTGAAACTCCAATACTTTGGCCACCTGATGCGAAGAGCTGACTCATTTGAAAAGACCCTGATGCTGTGAAAGATTGAAGGTGGGAGGAGAAGGGGACGACAGAGGATGAGATGGTTGGATGGCATCACCGACTCGATGGAAATGAGTTTTAGTAAACTCCGGGAGTTGGTGATGGATAGGGAGGCCTGGTGTGCTGCAGTCCCTGGGGACATGACTGAGCGACTGAACTGAACTGAACCATAAAGTATATCTGCCAAACATATATAGAATCTTATTGTTAAAATAAGCAACAGATTCATAATACCATAAACTTTTAAGGTTAAATAACAAAGAAACACTCCTTTAAAACATTATCTTTAGCCACAGTTTAAGGAAAAGTTTTATTTCTAGTGAAGCAATTTCCTGCACATAAAAACAACAAAGAAAAGATCTAAGTTCACTGCAACATATTGACTTCTGGGAATTCACACACACACAAAAGGGAAGAGTTCCCCAATTTAATCACTCTATTTCTGCTTATACTAAAGACTCTAAATCTGTCCCAAACTTCTGGTGTTTCTAAGATAAAGCACAGAGCTTTCCCTGAGGTCCCCTTGGTACCCAAAATTACATCTCTGCAGAAAATTGTTCAAAGAGTCACACCAAATATAAAGAGAGCCACCTATCCATGTGCTTAACTATTTAAAAAATATCAAATCAAAGAACACATAATGTATATATGATATACATTAATCATATATAACCATGTTCTGTATCTGATATCAGTTTCCATGAGATTAGAATTGTATTTCATATTTTTAGGTACTTGAATTCCATAGTAATTTTGTGGGCTTGCTCGGTACAATTGCTATGATAATTATGGTAACCATGGAGTAAGAACAAGATTTTCTCTCTCTTTTTTTTTAATCAACTCTGCTGCTGCTGCTGCTAAGTCACTTCAGTCGTGTCCGACTCTGTGTGATCCCACAGACAGCAGCCTACCAGGCTCCCCCGTCCCTGGGATTCTCCAGGCAAGAATACTGGCATGGGTTGCCATTTCCTTCTCCAATGCATGAAAGTGAAAAGCCAAAGTGAAGTCCCTCAGTCGTGTCTGACCGTCAGCGACCCCATGGACTGCAGCCTTCCAGGCTCCTCCGTCCATGGGATTTTCCAGGCAAGAATACTGGAGTGGTGTGCCATCGCCTTCTCCATTTAATCAACTCTATTGCATCCTAATCCTCAGCTGCAACCCTGTGGTTGTGTGATTTAAGGTAAGTTTATGGATAAATAGATACATTCACCATTCTTAGCTTTTCTCCAACAGAGGTATCTCTTCCTGTTTCTCTGTTTGAAGATATGCAACCCCTAGACTAGCCTAAACTAGGCTAGATTTAACATGTTATGACCCCGACACAGTCCTGCTGAAGAAACTGCCTATTTTGAGACGTGGAGAAGTGGGGTGGTGGGAGGCAGAAAGGGACTCAGAAATGAGGACGCAGGTTGACTCAGATTGCCCAGGGCTGTGCGCAGTTAAAACATTATCCCCATTTTACAGATGATAAAATTGAGACTTAGATACAGAAATTGTCATCATGTATAGCTATATCATATTGGCATGCTTACTCTTTACGTTCTGAAATATATTTGAGTTTGAGTGAAATATAATCTCTTGACTAGTCAGGTTAAACTTCAGACATACATTTACATTGTTTAACCGCACAGAACAACAAGCTATCATTTGAAAAAAATTTAAACAAGCTCATGAAAAGTTTGGGATCATTTCAGATGCTCAAAGTGAACTTTCAGACATGCATTCAAAGATTCCAACCATAAATATGAGCAATTATCCCTTGCAGATAAGTCATCTGATAACTTCCCCTTCTAAAAAAAGGCTATTTTTGATATTTTTTTTCATGTTAATGATGACTGATAAAAATAACTTGCTCCTACTCCAGAATCTGGACAGTAAGGAACTTCAGATTTCCACATGTTGCTGAAAAATATAAAAACAGTATCTATCAGGGGTTCACTTTTACGATTCTAAAGATATAAAGTGACTATTATGTCATTAAATATTAAACGGCATTGACAGTAAAACTGATGCTAAACATTAGCCTCCACTGTCAACTCTGAAAAAATCCAAGTAATTCTAACAACACTCTGACTCTTAGCATTAAATCTTTCTATATTCTACTTCTGTCCTACTCAGGATAACTGAATTTTTAACCATGGCCTCTTTCAGAGGGGTTGGTCTGATGACTGTTATCTGTCTAGTTCCGTTTCCTTTTGCATTCGGGAGAGGTTTGTTCTCCACTTCCACAATTGCAGTCAACCACGTGTTTCTCTATCGCATGAAAATAAAACAGAAGCTGAATCCGTCCTGTCCTCCCCGGCTGGGTTACTCCCCCACCTCCGTCTTCTCGCTTCCCTTGCAGTTTGATGCCTTTTGCTTCCGCTCTTCACTGCCTGTCCCCGCTTCCTACAGTAGAATGCGTTCCCTCCACTGAGTGCCCTCCTCTGCCACCTTGGCTCTACTGAGATGGTCTAAAAATCTTAATCCCAAGCAATTATTAGGTTTTTCTCTAAGCACAGTTCTTCTATTACAAAAATCTTTATTTTATTACAAATTCCTAGTCACTTGAACACTCTTCATGAGGGTTCATACACACGCGTGCACGTGCACACACGGGACTCTGCAAGCCTCACTGCTTGCTGCTGCCTCCTTACCAAGCCTCCTACTCCTTTCTTGAGGTTTCTGTTTCGATTCATTAAGAGTACTTTTAACAAAGTGATCTTAGGAGCATTTTTGACAGAGAATAAAATGAATATAATCCCTGAGTCCTTGTGCTCTTGCAAGTTTTTTTTTTTTTTTTTCCTGACAGATGAATGGTGTTTTGGCTGGGTATGTATTTCTTCGGTGGTACACTTTCTCCTTCAGTAGTCATCTGTCAAATTTATTCTATTGTCTTCAAGCTTATAGTGCTGTAAATGAGAAGTCTGATAATAGACTATTCTGTTATTCTTATTTTTGCATGAAAACTTGCATTTTTTTTTTCTTTTTTAGGCCTAGATTTTTAGAATTTTAGCAAGATATGTCTAAGTAATTTCTTTTGTAATCAAGCTTTCCCATAGCCCTTTCAATATGTCCTCTCAGGAAAATGCTTCTCTATTATGTTTTACTTATTGATTTTCCTCCATCTCTAACTTTTTCTTTATAATTCCTATAAAACACTACTTTGAAATGCTTTATCTCATTTCAACCTTTTCCTTCATGGTTTCTACCTTTTTTGCATTTTGGCTATACATTTTTAAATATTTCTTATTCTAGATATTCTAGGATAATAATAAAATTCTCAGCAGTAAACCCTCCTCTTCTTTAATTCATTTATTTAATTTTTAGAGTCAAATGTTTCTGTCATCACAGTGTAAATTCTTATGCAATAGATTCCCTTGGCTGCTTTTGTTTTCGTTTTTGTTTGGTGAAAGTAATGGTCTGTCTCCTCCAATTTGTACTTCCTCCCTAGCAGATGTCTATGATGATTATTTTCCTCAATTTTCTTCTGTATAATGTCTCAGTGTGCTCAGGGACATTTTATTGTTATTCTTGTTTTTTTCTGATTGTTTGTTTTCTCATGAACCTATTTTCTTATGAGAATCAGGTCAAGATGCTATAGAATTTTATGCAGAAGCAATCTTATGTAGAATCTTTTATTCTATAGGTCTTTGATATACCAGCTGGGAAGCAACCAGTCTTCAACTGAAGGCATCAGGCCGTATCTCTATTCCCGGATGTCCTTGCTGTCAAGGCCAGTATTGTGTAGTTGATCTGTTTCAAAAGAAGACAGCTACACTCAGTACTACCACCAAAGCCATTCACCTGTTTCAAAGGAATCACCAAATACGTACTCTTAGAACTGTGCATGTACAAGTGACTGCAATTCATTTCCAAAAACTAAACTTCACTGTAGGCCAAGTGAGTTTCAAGTACTCTGACCTCATAGCCCCTGAACTCTGTGCCATAGAACTACAGGCTCCTACGCTACATCTATGGTAATTAAATCCTATCCTCAGGGCCTCTCTGCTTGGTTTCTGATCAATCTTTGCTCATCTCAGGAGATTAACATGCTTCTTCCAACTTCCATGTGTGCAAAAAGGTAAAAAAAAAAAAAAAGAAACCTAGAAATTTTATTAAAATACAGGTTCTGATTCAGTAGCTCTCCATTTGGGCTCCAACGTCTCCCAGGTAAGGTAGGCGTTTCTGGATCTGCAGACCACACTTTGTATAAGAAGGAGGTAGTTGATGTAGTTAGTAGTAATTTGTACAGAAAAAAGTGGCAACTAAGTCTATTCTTATTTCCATATTCCTAAACTTCCTTTAAGTGCCCTGTCTGCGGGTGCCCTTAGGTGCAGGGTATGGAGATACCCCTGGGTCAGGAGTCCAGCTCAATGAATGAATGATGCGCAGTGCTAAAGCTGAACGCCGTTTGTTTCATTTTCGAGAACCTCTTCCTATGAAATTCCTGTTATACTCATTTGCCAGCTTGCTGGAGTCCCTAGTTCCAACAGGTTGGAATTCATTTTTTCATAACATTTTGATATTATTCTTGGCTTCTTTGACTCCAATCGCCACTCCAGTTCCAGGTCCTGACCTTGAATAACTGGCACAATCTGCTCTGATGGTTTGGGCCATGGCCTGATACAGAAAAATAAGTAGATACAGTAGAATTGCTGGGGACACTCAAGTAAGACAATTGGCATGGACGCCTCAAGTGTTTATGTATTTGCTTATTTAAATAAGTGCCATTAAATTAAATAATTACCTGATAAAGTAATCAATATTTATGCTCTAAATATTGCTGTATACCAAAGCCTGTAGGGATCCTTATATTCTAGAAAAAATGGTTGTTTGATTCATTCATTCAAAAAACATATATCGAAAATCTATTATGTGCCAAAGACCCTGCGAAGTGATTGTGATTTAAAAGTAAACAAGGCAGTTATTGCAAGCAATCCTGAATGGTCATCACTGGTTAGAGAGACTTACAAATGGGCTTTAGGAGGTTAAGGAACCTCATTAGATTATATAATCTGTGTAGGAACTGAATTTGGTTCAAGATCATGTAAAAAAATAATTTCATAATTCTGCTTGTCTTTAAATGATTTGTGGATCATATCAATGTAAATGTATTCATATAAACATTAAAGTGGTGAATTTTTAGTGTAGAAAGTGAAAGTGAAAGTTGCTCAGTGGTGTCTGACTCATGGCAGCCCCATATAGTCCCTGGAATTCTCCAGGCCAGAATACTGGAGTGGGTACCCTTTCCCTCCTCCAGGGGATCTTCCCAACCAGGGATCAAACCCAGTTCTCCCACATTGCAGGCAGATTCTTTACCAGCTGAGCCATAAGGAAAGCCCAAGAATACTGGAGTGGGTAGTCTATCCCTTCTCCAGCAGATCTTGCCCACCCAGGAATCGAACTGTCGTCTCTTGCATTACAGGTGGATTCTCTACCAAATGAGCTATCAGGTAAGCCTATTTTTTTTTTCCAGTGTTGTGTTCATATATGAAGACATGGATAACTTCTGCTTCTAGATTTTTGATACCATTAAAAATGGAGGGCATCGATGTTATGGCAGAATTAACCACCTGAAGGCAGAAAGGACTGTGCAAGCTCTAACTGTGATGGACAACTGCAGTTCACTCTCCATATGCAAATTATACTGTAATGAGGAAAATCATAGGCAAATAAAAAGTTATCAATCAGGGATGGGTTCATATGATACCTGGTAAGCTCCCCTCTGGTGAAAGGAATTGGGCAGATATGGGTGGGGAATCGGAGAAGAGACCTTAGGGGAAGGGCTTAGAGAGTAAACAGGAGGTGCTGGAGAGGACTGGAGCTGCAGGGCAGCCTGATACGCACCTGGGCTCTGTGCACGAGGCTTAGAGGACACAGACCAGGTGTGTCGGGATGCCCTCCAGAGTTCTGACTTCTTGCACTGCCGCACTGTTGGACACTTCTGCTACGAAATGTGGCAGCTCATTCCTTTTGCACATTTTCTGAGTTGGTATGATTATGGACTACTGAGCCAGGATAGAATTTTTTAATTAAATAATTAATCATAATTCGAGGCTAATTACTTTAGAATATTGTGGTGGTTTTTGCTGTACTATGACATGAATCCGCCACGGGTGTACATGTGTCCCCCATCCTGAACCCCCCTCCCACATCCCTCCCCATCCCATCCCTCAGGGTCATCCCAGTGTACCGGCTTTGAGTGCCCTGTTTCATGCATCAAACCTGGACTGGTCACCTGTTTCACATATGATAATATACATGTTTCAATGCTATTCTCTCAAATCATCCCACCCTCGCCTTCTCCCACAGAGTCCAAAAGTCTGTTCTTTACATCTGTGTCTCTTTTGCTGTCTCACACATAGGGTCATCATTACCATCTTTCTAAATTCCATATATACGCGTCAGTATACTATATTGGTGTTTTTCTTTCTGACTTACTTCACTCTGTATAATAGGCTCCAGTTTCACCTACCTCATTAGAACTGACTCAAATGTGTTCTTCTTAATGGCTGAGTAATGTTCCATTGTGTATACGTACCACAGCTTTCTTATCCATTCTTGTGCTGATGGACTTCTATGCCAGGATGTAATTTTTATTGCTTTCCCTAGCTTTTGTTACTGAGAGTCAAGTCCATTTGGGGTTGGGTCATAATATGTAAATTAGAATAATTAGTATATGCCATCTTTGAGCTTACAGTCTATACTGTAAACATGTGAATCATTCCCAGCTCTAAAGGATGGCAAGAGTACATAGAAACCTGTGTCAGGAAAACTATATGCAAAGTCACTGTGCTTCACGGATTATGGGGAATTTTTATACTGTATAATTATATTTCTAATTATCAAACAATAGAAGACAATTAAAAAGTAGGACTGCTGCTGCTGCTAAGTCGCTTCAGTCATGTCCGACTCTGTGTGACCCCATAGACGGCAGCCCACCAGGTTTCCCCGTCCCTGAGATTCTCCAGGCAAGAACACTGGAGTGGGTTGCCATTTCCTTCTCCAATGCATGAAAGTGAAAAGTGGAAGTGAAGTCGCTCAGTCATGTCCAACCCTCAGCAACCCCATGGACTGCAGCCTTCCAGGCTCCTCCGTCCATGGGATTTTCCAGGCAAGAGTACTAGAGTGGGGTGCCATTGCCTTCTCCGAAAAGTAGGACTACTAGGTCAAAATACAAACAAAACTAAGGAAATGATTGTAACCAGTCTTCTAGAGGGTTTTTACTGAAAGTTAAATAACAAGATGCATCAGCTTTCTATAATTGCCCAACTGATCAAAACCCAGACAAAGGTCACTCAGATGGAATTCTTCCAGAATGTCTCTGTAAGAAAAGCAGCCCAGTGAACTGAACACCGATGTAGAAACAGATAATATCGCTTGAGTGCTAGTTATGCACCAGTGCTTGATTCACTGTTTTACATGAACATGGCAGGTATTTTTTAGATTAACTATTTTGCAGACCGATAGAAAGAGACTTGAAAGCACATATTTCCATCACACAAGTGGCCAGTGGCGTGATCAGAATTTAAATCCAAAAGTGTTCGGCTACTGAGTTTGGACGTTTATTCACTCCTATGTCTGTGAATTTTCCAGGCAAGAATACTGGAGTAGGCTGCCACTGCCTACTACTCCAAGGGATCTTCATGACCCGGGGCTTGAACCCTGCGTCTCTTGTGTCTCCTGCATTGGTAGGCGGATTCTTTACCACTGGCGCCACCTGGGAAGCCCTAACATAAGCAGGACAGATAAATGAACCCTTGGACATTAAGCTGAACTATAGCTTCTGAAGCTTGTCATGGCTGTGAAGCCCTGCAAGGTGACAGCAGATAAAACCACCCTCCATGCTGGAAACAGAGAAAGACTGCTGAGTTAAATCTGAAAGGCGTAGTTGAAAACAGTTCAGAGACACAGGCTCCGGCCATACTTCAAAATACGTGGATGACCTTAACCAAAGCAGTTCCTTTAACCATCAGGTTTGCAAAGAGAAACACAAAATGTTTATATGCTTGCCAATTTTGTTTTCTTTCTTCTTCCAGAGCCATTGCCTAGACATTATCCTTTAGAATTCTTTATGCATTCACATATACTTAGTTCCAATTTAAAAAGTAGATTAACTGACATGCTTTATCTTTGGTATTTTTGATGAGAGGTTTTTTTTTTTTTTATGAGAGTTTTTCATAGCCTTTTTAGGGAAGAAAACCATTGCTACAACTAGTAATCACAATCATGAAACTGAAATAGTGATTGTGATGGATCCTTAATAAAAATATCATTATATTTTATGCTATGGTTTTTCCAGTGGTCATGTATGGATGTGAGAGTTGGACTATAAAGAAAGCTGAGCACCGAAGAACTGATGCTTTTGAACTGTGGTGTTGGAGAAGACTCTTGAGAGTCCCTTGGACTGCAAGGAGATCCAACCAGTCCATCCTAAAGGAGATCAGTTCTGGGTTTCATTGGAAGGACTGATATTGAGGCTGAAACTCCAATACTTTGGCCACCTGATGGAAAGAGCTGACTCATTTGAAAAGACCCTGATGCTGGGAAAGATTGAGGACAGGAGGAGAAGGGGACAACAGAGGATGAGATGGTTGGATGGCATCATCGACTCGATGGACGCGAGTCTGAGTGAACTCCGGGAGTTGGTGATGGACAGGGATGCCTGGCGTGTTGCGGTTCATGGGGTCGCAAAGAGTGAGACACGACTGAGCGACTGAACTGAACTGAACCGAATGGTACTTCTACTTCTGTTGCGTTGTTCCTTCAGAAGTTGCTAGGTGTCTATAGAATTATCCATGGCATTAGACAGCTTCGATCTTTTGCTGCTATTAGAATTATTAATAGTTGTTGTTGTATAGCATCCGTTTCTCCTTCTTTGGGTAATTCTTCTTTTGAGAATTTTTCTCCTCTCCTATAGTTTGCAGCCCAGGCAAGCCTTATGCAAGCTGTATTGCCCTTCTCTAGCCAAGAGGTAGCTGGATAACCCGAGCCTGGCATTTGCACCCTCTCTTTACAATTTGAATCATACGTAAGAACAAAAAGTGAAAATGTGCCCCCATGAGTCTAGGAAGCACTCATCCTTTTTCCACTCTGGGAAATCCCTCCACGTCTGATTCTCTAATCTTCTGCTGGATGCTATAAGCTCTTGCATAGTCTTTCAGTAAATTCTGTTTTTGCTTACACCAGCCAGAGTTAGCATCTATCTCTGGGAATTTAAAAACCTGAATGCATTGCTTGGGCGTGCATGACTCTTGCAGTGCAACACTCTCATGATGCCCCTGCGGCTCCCTTGGAACTTGCCCCCCGACCCCACTGTCTCGAGCATCCTCCCTTTCCTCCCATCTCTCACTCATGCACAGCTGACCTGTGTTAGTTTTCTGCTCTCACTTGATCTCGTCTACTTTAAAAACTTGACCACAGACTGCTCATATCCTGAGAAGTCTAACTTTCCCAACATGTGCCCCATATATTCTGAAATAAGTTCTCACTGTCATTAACAGTAATATTTATCAGCCAGATCTTAGCCTTGTTACTCTTTATTTGGTAATCATATACTAATCTTCCCCATTCTACTAAACCATTTCTAACGCTTTCATGATTATTCAAAGTAATAGTTCAATATAGTAAGTTGAAATCATGATCATCTACATGAAATGAATCAGCATGAAATAAAAATTTAAGTTCATCAAAGATAAATATTTTTCAAACTGTCCAGAGGGTTATAGCAAAGACTATATTAATGACTTAAAAAAATTTTTTTAAAAGCAAAGAACAAAGGAGTCTTATTTCTGCTTTTTTAGAATATCCTTAGATGTATTTTGTAGTTGCAGTGGAGATTAAATAAAAGTCTAGTTTGTTTCTAAGAAAATTCTGCTCCTACTTCCATAAATACAGTTATTTCTCTATGTCATCACACTGTGCATTTTTATGATTTCAAAATAAGTCTTGCATTAAATACTTATAAATTTGCTATAAAAATACTTCACTAATCAAAATTCTAATATGAAGACAAAAATATCATTTTATCATCTTTTCTTCCCAAATAAAGAGCAAATATCACTCAATAATTTCAACAGAAATGTTACAGAAAGAACCATAAGAATGAATGTAAAGTACTATTTTGAGCTTAAGGGAACAAACAAACAATGAGTTTTCAGAAAAAAAAATATAATTACATGAAAATGTGATTAACGTTTAATGTGCTGTTGGATTATTTATAGCATAACGTTACTGTTGGTTGCTACTGTGTTCTGTCACAGTCTCAGGACAGTTGAAGCTGCAGAGGGCAAAGGCTAGTGACGTTCTTCAGAAGAAAGAGAACTGATGTGTTTCAGTTGCCGCTGAACTCAACGCGTGGTGTCAAGGACAAAATCAGAAAGTGCTAAAAGCAATTACAGAGGACAGTCCTCACTGAAATTTACAGCACATGTTGAAAAACTACAGCCATACTGCCTAATTATCTCTGTAGGGGAACTTTCATCTCCGGCGACCAGAAATTTTAAATTCAAATTTTAGTATATATAGGTCAACATAAACCCAGAAAGAAAAAAAAAAAAAGAAAACTGATAATTGCAAAACTGGGAAATAAATTAAGCTCACAGAAGTGATTTCAGCTAACAGAAATGGTACAGAAGTGAGTGCTGCTAACAGAAATAGCAACTATCATTCCAAACCAAATTTTTAAAAGACATTCTTTAATGTAATACAAGAAATAGTCTAATCTTCTAAAAAAGAAAGTCTGTAAGTGACAGTTCAGAAATAGTGACTCCTCACCTCTTAAAGGCCAGTTTTGCAGAGTTGAATCTTTTCACCAAGAAACTACAGCCTCAGATGGATCATAAATGTCAGTTGAAGAGAAAGAGTTTGATGCATTTTTTTCAATGGAAAAAGGTTTTTATCATTCAGAATCAAAGGGAATTTGGCCAGGAACACAGGTGCATTGGCTGGATCAGTTTCAAGGAAGAAATTTCTGTGCATGAAATTTCTGAATCTAATATTACTTTGAGGAACAAATAAACATTTGAGTTGTTGAGGAACTCAACATTTGAGTTTAAAATGATCACACCAAGAAACTGGGCCACTTTACTCCCAAAATACTCAGATATTCCAGTGAACAGCCTACATATTCCAGGAAGAGGAGGGCTGTTCAAGGAACTCTCACGCACTGAGATTTCCGGGGTGCTGGGTTATATAGTTGGGAGAACTACAGGGCATCTAACGGGCACCTTGTTGTACAGTAAAACATCTGAAAACGCCAATCTGGGTTGATGAGTGCAACATCTGAGTGCATAAGGAGCCAAGGAAAGCAGCAGTTAAGGATGGACTGAGTTTAGGACTCATAATTCCTTCTTCACCTTGGATGCTTGTCAACAGTCTCAAAACCCGGCATAAAGAGGCTAGTGTCTGTGAATGAAGCTTTTCACTGCTGTTGTTACATCAAACAACAATTGCCTTTAAAGGATTCTAAATGTTGTCAGTAGAGATTACTGGACTTCAAACAAAAAAATACTTTCATATCGCATTATGTTAGCTGCAAATATAGCTATCATATGTCACATGAAATTAAAATCGGGCTCTTTCAGGAGCAGGCTTTGTCACAACCATTTCCCAAACTTCCTTGCAGTAGAGTCGATTATGAACTCAAGACTTCCAATCTCATTCTCTCTAAATATTCATTCACCCGACACAGATTTTCTAGCCCGTGCCCTGCTGAGTAGGATAATTTTTTATAAAGCAAAATCATTTGTGAATCTTAACTGCAAACTTCATAGTTTGCTCTCTTTGTAAGTTTAAGAATGGACATACTATTCCTTGGAGAAGGAAATGGCAACGCAGTCCAGTACTCTTGCCTGGAAAATCCCACGGACAGAGGAGCCTGTAGGTTACGGTCCATGGGGTTACAAAGAGTCGGACACGACTGAGCAATATACATATATGTGTATATATATATACTTGGAGAATAGGATTTCCTTAATGAGTAGAAAGCTATAAAGAGAAAAACAAAATTCTTGCAAACCTCAGTGTTGTTAGATTCTATTTATGACACTACTTAAAAATAGATAAACATGAAACTAAGTATAAACTATGTATATCAATATATAAATTAGGTATAGAATTAACAGATAAACTAAACATATAAAATTAAGCTCACACAAATTAAAAAGAAAGCCATAATATCAATAAACTCAAATTATCAATATAAATTTATCGTGGTGGATAAGGTTGTGTCACAGACTAAATTGTAGCTGACACAATGAACACATAACTTAGCTGTGCGATGCAGGTTTTCCGGATTTCTGCTTTGTGGAAAACCCCAGGGCGATGTGCTTAATGACAGCATTATATGGCTTTTCTTGTTAACCTATTGCATCGTCTTCCTTCGGGCAGTGTGACTTAAGTCATAACTTGCTTCTTCACTCAAATGTACCAGTAAGTGGCCTATTACATTAGCCTTTGCTCTCTTCCTGTTAGTCCAGGAAATCATAGCTGTGACATTTGGTGTCAACTCTATTGCAAACACATACTTTTGTAAGTTTCTAGCACCAAAATGGAGAAGGCAATGGCACCCCACTCCAGTACTCTTGCCTGGAAAATACCATGGGCAGAGGAGCCTGGTAGGCTGCAGTCCATAGGGGTCGCTAAGAGTCAGACACGACTGAGCGACTTCACTTTCACTTTTCACTTTCATGCATTGGAGAAGGAAATGGCAACCCACTCCACTGTTCTCTCCTGGAGAATCCCAGGGACGAGGGAGCCTGGTGGGCTGCCGTCTATGGGGTCACACAGAGTTGGACACGACTAAAGCGACTTAGCAGCAGCAGCAGCAGCACCAAAATTGTGCAGGATACACATTTAAAAGATGGTCATTCATATACTTCAGATTATGGTGCATCATTCTCACCCACAAACCATGATACATATATTAGAATGTTTAAAGAGAAAGTGTCAGCTCCAGTAATATATTTTCTTATGCCAGCTTGTGTTATAAAGTGACCACAGTGATATAAAGGAAGTCGCGATATTCCTCTTAGCCTTCGGCCTGTGCCTCTTTTCCCTCTGCTTTTAGGCTTCCATCCTTTCCTCCCTATCCAGTGAATACTGATCACTCAGGATCCACCCCAGATCTATCCAACCAGGGAGAAAATCACTTTGATGAACACACGCACAGGACAGCATTGCTGTCGTAATGAGCAAACACTCCCAGGATTACTTACAGGACAGCATCTATGCAGAGAACCCACCCTTACACAGAACGAACGATTTCTGTCCCCTACCACTGTAAGGATATGTATTGTAAGGATATGTATTTTTAGAGAAGGATATGTATTTTTAGAGAAGCCCTTTCTTGGTATCAGGTAAACAAAACTATGCTGGCAAACTGTATCCTGTCTATGTCAACAGAACTAGATTAAATTTAACCAGTGCTATCTACATAGGGCTTCCCAGATGGCACAGTGAGAAAGAATCCTCCTGCCAGTGAAGGAGACACAAGAGACAAGGGTTCGATCCCCTGGGTTGGGAAGATGCCCTGGAACAGCAAATGGCAGCCCACTCCAGTATTCTGCCTAGAAAATTCCAAGGACAGAGGAGCCTGGCAGGCTATAGTCCAAGGTGTCACAAAGAGTCAGATACAACTAAATAACAGCACACACACATCTACACAGGATGAATACATTTTTCTAGAACAACTTCCCGTTTTCTATAAAAATTAAAAGAGGACTGTGACAAGTTAGGTTTTCTACTGTAAAATGTGACCAATGATCAATTTAGATTGATTTGGATTATTTCATTGGAGAAAGGCATGGCGACCCACTCCAGTATTCTTAGACAGAGGAGCCTGGTGGGCTACAGTCCACAGAATTGCAAAGAGTTAAGACACAACTGAAACAGCTTAGCAGAGTATTTCACAGATGCTTGGTAAATGAATTATTCAGGTTTCTCTAAGTTAGGCTGAAGATCCACTACACCCAAAACACCAGTGACTTTAATACTTATCTCCTGTTCAAATCATGTGGGTTACGTCTGTGCATCAGACTGTGGTCCATGCGGTCAGTGTTCAGATCCGCGCCACTGAATTCTCAGAGACTCAGGCTAAAGCAGTGGCCCTGACATAGTCATGTTGTTGAACTTTCAGTGGTCAGAAACAGAAGTGGCAAGACTGAACAACACCAGTAAAGGAAGTTGCTTCTTAGAAGTAACACATTTCACGTCCATTCATCTTATTAGTCCCAAAATGAGTTTCATCAGCAGGATGAATAAATATTCTGCCTACAAGGAGTCACTGCAAGAGTCTGGGAGAAGTCCAAAACTGAGCCCAATGTTACAAAACTTACCACTCTAAATAATGTGTTAGGAATCTGATTAAGCAATATAGCCAATTTTCCTATCTTTTACAAATTCCTCATGGTGGCTAGGAGCTCAGTCTTCCAAGTCAAATAGCCTTGATATGAGTCCAACTCTGATACTCATTAGCTGTTTGGAGAAAACTGTCTCTGCCTCCATTTTCTCATCTAAAAAATTAATAATAACTGTCTCACAGCTTTATTTTCAGTATTAAATGAGGTAGTGTAAAAAATCTTAAATATCCTTTTAGAACATGTAAGCTACTTTGTATATTAATATGCTTTCCACTGCTCCCTCATCCATCATCTCTACATCATATATCACTTTAATTCTGAAAAGTACAGGCAATGTGCAATTTAAATAGTCATTTTTAATACTATTTTGCATGAATCACTCTTGTCCTGAATGAAATAAAATGACCTTATTTTGTTTTCATCATTTGTCACATTGTTCCTGCAAATGTATATAAGTGCAATTGATCTTCTAAGAGAATACAAAAATTCCATTAAAAAAATACTCTGGAGAAGTAAGTCCAAGTGAGCATCAGGTCATTTTAAGTTCTGACATTCTTTTTAACGTTCATGACTTTTTACAAAAGCAAATTATCCAAAACAGTGAAAATTGTATACACCGCCCTGTTCTTTCTGGTGTAAATTGCTGTCGATCAGTCCTAAGTCATGTCTGACTCTCTGGATCCCACGGATGGCAGGACGCCAGGCTCCTCTGTCCGCCACTATCCGTGGCAGTTTGCTCAGATTCATGTCCGTTGGCTCGGTGATGCTATTTAAACATCTCATCTTTTACCATCCCCCTCTTTTATTTTTTAATAATTTTATTTATTTGTTATCTATTTTGGCTGTGCCGGGCCTTTGTGGCTGCACTGACCATTCTCCAGCTGCAGAGAACAGGGGCTGCTCTCTCGCCGAGGTGTGCAGGCTTCTCATCGCGTGGCTTCTCTTATGGCGGAGGGCAGGCTCTAGGTGGCACAGACTTCATGAGTTCTGGAGTTCTGGCACTTGGGCTCAGTACTTGGGGCTCCCAGACTCTAGAGCGCAGGCTCAATAGCTATGGCGCACAGACTTAGTTATTCCAAGGCATGTGGGATCTTCCCCGACCAGGGATCGAACCTGCGTCTCCTGCATTGGCAGGAGGATTCTTTACCGCTAAGCCACTGGGGAAGCTCCCTTCTCCTTTTGCCTTCAATCGTTTCCAGTATCTAGTGCAAGTATCTACATGCTATATTTATTTCACACTAAACTCTTAGCCAGCAGCTTCACGGTTATGTATCACTGTCAGAATTTCTAAATGACGACACATTATCAGCCTACGATGATCTTCATACACTTAGGAAATGTTCTATATTGGAGCATGGGGCTGTTTCCAAAAGATGGGAGGTCAGATTTTAGAAGCTAAATCTATTTCCAAAAAAAGAGAAAGCTTCAGTGAACTAAATAAAACCTTGGAGCATATTAAATGAAAATTTCTAACCAAAACCTTAGCATTACGTCAACTCATTCAAGTGTTCATTGGTTAGGAAAATGGTTCTTGGAGTAGAGTTACACCGTTTATGAAAAGAGAAGGGAGCAATCTCCTGCAGTGAGTCTGTGGCATGGGACAGCCTAATGAGGGTTTACAGGGCCAATCAGGAGCCCAAAGAATGCCAACAGGTTACCTGCCAGCCACTGGGAATGTGTTGGGATATGTAGCAGCAATTTGGCCCCACAGCCATGGAGATCACAATTTAGATAAGGAAGGAACCGTTATATAATTGTGGGGGAGTAAACACGTCACACAAAGTTAGGAGCTAGAGATAGCATATGAAGCCCCCCCAAAAAAAGAAGACTCAAAATTATCCTCGAAAAATTCCTTAAATGGACCAAACATGTAAGACTCATTCTGAAGGCTGATACTTTGCCATACTCCTTATTTTTTGGAAGAAATAATTTATAAAAAATTCTATATTAGACCTAAAGAATGCTTTAGACATTTAACTTTTACTCACTTGGATTTATCTAGGATTGCTTATCTTAGGGAACCAGATGTAGCCCTTGCGAATGTTGCAAAGGAAGTAGTGAAATGAGGCTGGAGGTGACTGACATTTGGTTTGTGATTTAAAAAAATGGAATATATTGTGGGCAAAAGGGTTTTTCTGAGGCAGGAGAATAAGACTCCCAAGAAGTACCAGTCATTGAAGAAAACAATAGGTCAGAGGGTGGAAGGATTATTGGAACAACATGCCTAGAATCTCTTTAGCATTTTTTGATCGATACCAACATTTACTGGAATATAATTTGGCAAGTTTTATATTTTTGCTTTGTTCAACTGTGTTTATTTATAAGTGTTCCTTGCAAAGACAGAAAAACCTGTGAATTTGCAATAGAAACCTGTGTGCGAGCTAAGCTGCTCCAGTCATGTCTGACTCAACTCCTCTGTCCATGGGATTTTCCAGGCAAGAACACTGGAGCGGGCTGCCATCTCCTCCCTCAGGAGATCTTCCCACCTCTTGGACCACATCACGTCTTTTATGTCTCCTGCACTGGCAGGTGGGCTCTTTACTACTAGCACCACCTGGGAAACCCACCGGACAGCAATTAAATTACTTTGCTAGTTTGGCTTCAAAAGATACAAACTCATATTTTTTTTTTTTTAGATTAAAAAATTGACAATGTTGTGTTGTTTCAAGCATACGGGAAAGTGAATCGGTTATGCTGATTTGTCAGTTTTGCACATATCCACCATGTTTTTAGATTCTATTCCCATATAGATCATTACAGGGTATTGAATAGAGGTCTCAGTGCTACACGGAAGGTTCTTACTAATATCTCTTTTATATAGAGTAGTGCGTATATGTCAGTCCCATCTTCCAATGCATCTGTCCCTCCTTAACCCCCTTGATAACCAAGTTTGTTTTCCACATCTCTGTGACTATTTCTGTTTTGTAAATTAGTACATTTGCACACTTTTTTTAGGATTCCACATATAAGCAGTATCAGATAGCATTTTTCAGTCTGTGTCTGATATAGAGATTGTCAAGATACTCTGAAATAAGTCAGACGCACTCACATTTGACTGAATTCATTCTGATGGAAAAGCAAAACACAATGAATTGCCAGAAATTGCAATAAATTGTCACATTTATTACATTTTCAGTTTCTTAAATGTGTGATAGTCTAATTAACTTAAAGTGAAATATACTGAGATGATTTCAGCTAATGATAAAACATTGTTGCCTACAAACATGAATAAATGTCTTTCAGCCATGATTGGTTAACTTTGCAAGGAATTTTGTTATTATAAAACTACTATTACCTCACAATAATCAAGTTTCCAAAAGAAACCTATTAAACTTCAATTCAGTAAGAGAATTAAAGGAATATGAGAAAATAAAACTCCATTAAGAATGTGATTATGTCACATTAATTCTTTGTTCTAAAGGCTTTCAGAGGTCAATTTAGCATTCTAAATTATCTTAAAATAGTTATGTGTATGGAAAGATGATTCATCTCAGCAAATGTTTGTACAATAGCTACTTGTTCTGTCTCCACCACTTCATATCAGTGGGCTAATGTAAATACCTACTAACAGGGACACACGTGTAAATGGGAAATAGGCAGCAAAGGCCAAGAACATTCATTCTCCTAAAGGTCCACTGTCACCTCTAGCTTGATTTTACTTGGGTTTATGACCTGATTTTCATTAAATTCCCATTCATATTTTTTCCAGGCATAGAGGCCAGGAAGTTACTGATTTTCATGGTGTTCTGCATACCTCCAGAAAAGGTTACTCTAGTTCTTTTTAGAGGTTACTAAATAATTTACAAGGGACTCTTACAGGAACACTTCTAATGTTCCATGTTACTATTTTTGCCTTGAAACTGTTTGAGGTACAGAGCTCAGCCCCCTAAACTTGCCTCACTCAAGGGGTGATGCAAGGCTCCTAGGTGAAATCTGCAAAAAATGACTTGCTCAGTCCCAGAATATAGTATTGGCCTCGCCTCCATGCTTGGGAACAAGGAGTGGGGTTGTTTCCTTAGCAAATTTTGATTTGATTGTGTATTCACTGTATATGAATGTGAAATGGTTCAAAATATGCAGATTTTGACATGTAATTATTTTGAATGATAGCATAAGATTGCTTTCTTCCTCGTACAGATCATTTACGTGTGTCTGTGTGAGTCTCTGTATGTGTGCGTGTCTGTCTGTCTGCATGTGGACTTTTTCCTCTCTAATGCCTTTTGACTTTCAGTCCAGCATCTTAAACTCCTTTATTGAATAGCCACCTCTCTGTTATCATTCTGTTTCATGTCGAAGACTCTTTAAATATAATAACTTTATTTCAACAGTTACTTCTTATATGTAATGATTTGATGGAAGTATTTTAAATGCAAGGCTGGTAAATTGGATAGAATTAATACGAGCGCTCCACTCCATGAAGCTATATCGAGACATTGGCAGTTGGAATATGAAGAACAAAGTGGGTCTCATCAGGAAGCCAAAGTCAAAACAAAGATCCAAAATCACAGCACCAGTTTCAAACAACAGCATGATTATAAACCTGGCTATATCAGGGAAGGACCGCACATAATCTGAACAGGATTGTTTGTTTTTGCTTATAAGTACGATTCTTCTCATCAGAAAGTTGGGCTAATTTGCTTTATCCCGTAAGAACAAGACGTGTATATGGATGAGACCATATAGGCAGACAAACACACAACAATGACCCCACTGTGACAGTTACCATCGCTATATCCCCATTTTCCCAAGCAAATACACATCTCACTAAAATTCACATGACGGATAAAACAAACACCTATATATGTCCTAAATTTAATTGGAAGTATAGCTGTCTTATTATTACTTTCACACAACTTTTCTGAAACCACATTGCTCCAAGTTCACCACAACTTTGGAGTTATTTTCAAATTTGTTTCCTCTTTTTTTCATTTTCCATATCTGATAACCAAGTCATGAAATTTCCTCCCCTAAAAGTTTCTGACAGAGTTACTCCTACTTTATTCATCACAATACTTTTGAACTTATCAAAATGTACTGAAATTATATATATATATATATATATTCCTGTCATTCTGTAGCCTCCAGGAAAATGTGAAGATCTGTAGAACCAGGGCGATGTTTTATTCCCTTTGCGGTAGGCATTCAAAGCAGAGTTGAGGATGAATGATTAAATGAATCCCCTTGTTTTAGTTACTATTTTGGTCCTACCATGTAAGAAATGACAGGGATCTATTTCCACAAATATTTATTCAGCACCATTCACTAGCCTAGGAAATGGGGATACAACCCTGAACAACTTAATGTGGACCTCTGTCCCCAAAAGTACTTATCTTTTGTAATTATTTTTCCTTGCTCTCCAATGTAGGCAGTCACTGCCTTTACGTACCTCAGCATACCATCCGCTTAAGAATTTTCTTTCCTTACAGCTTTTTGTAAAGTTACTCCTCTTAACAGGAATGTGGTTACCTACATCTCTACCAAGTCATTAATGACAACGTTTCAACCGAAAAGTCACCTTGTAGAAAAGAAAGCTTTACCTAATTACTCCTATCACAACTTCCTTTCTTCTCACACCACGTTCACCTAGAAAGTATATATAAAATAATCTGTTCATTCTATGAACTATAGGTAGATCTGGACTCGAAAGATTCTGAGGTATGAGCTGTGTCATATATTACTCTCATTTTCAAACC